>NC_090933.1:15082098-15397285 GCF_040938575.1 Ambystoma mexicanum | reverse complement strand
ACAATATAATGAGAAGAAACATTACATTTGACAGAGGTAATTATTAGTGAAACAATTAGATTCAGAATAAGTAAGTATTGGTTCATGCCGCAAGTGTGTGACCACATTTGTAATCATTATTAGGAGTAAGAGGACCCAGGTAAGTACCAAAAAAAGACAGTAAGGTATACAGTCTTTCAAATAAATAGCATTTTCCCAAGATAGGTACAAACAGGTGTGAGTATAGAATAGCATGTATATGCAAGAATGGCCATCTCTAACGACAAGGACACAGAAGACTTCAGATAAAAGGTGGAGTGAACTTTTTTAAATTCTGATAAATGGCGAGATGTCAAAAGGGGTACATTTGGCAAAAGTATAGAAATGTTTAGTATAGGAAAAACACTGGGCCTCATTACAACTTTCGTGGAACGGGTTAACGGGCCCTGCTAATGGAGGCGGACCCATTAAACCCATCCCGTGAAATTACGAGGTCCCCTCGCGGGACCCGGAAGGACGCCTGGTAAAACCAGGCATCGTTACCGGGTCCCGCAAGGGGAAGAGGGAGCTAACAATGGGCCGGTCGTAATTGGCCCATTGTTAGCTCCCTCTCCCATTCCGATTGAGCCCTATGGGGGATCAGATGGGCATGGGGAAGGTCCGGGACCGGGTTCCCGGAGGGAAGAATTACAGGGCCATCGGAACTTGAATTGGCCTGGTAATTCCCCATTCTGGGAACCCGTTAAAGGAGCCCGGTTTGGCGGCAGCCATGGAGCTAATTGGTTACCGCCAAACTCGTAATGAGGCCCAATGTATTTCTTATATGTCACAGTCGTATATATTTTTAATAGGAACAGTGCTGGGTTCCAAATAAGAGGGGTAGTGAAGATTAGTGTAGGTGAAGCGGCAATCAGAAAGCAGCGAGCAGCGAACTATGACAATTATGTTTCAACAGAATCAAGGCACAGCAAAGGAAAGAAGAAGTCTGCATTCCCACGCGAGCAGAAGGAAGACTTTGAAAGATACAGAGAAGAACTTTCAGCAGAGCAGGAAAAAATTTGAGTGCCACACTAATTAATAAATCGTTTTTAATGTGCACCAACGTATCCTTGGAGACGGAAAAGTAATCCTGCATGTCAGTGGGCTGAAAGTGTCAAGAAGTGATCTTAGCAAAAACATTTTTTATTGAAAGAAGAGCAATGGTCTACCCTGAGGAAATCATTAATTGCTTTGTCAGCTAAAATATGTCTGTAACTCTATTTTGGTTTTCTACAGAGAGCAAGATCTTACACAAGCGTTGTCTTCTTCAACTACGGATGCACCAAGAAGACAGGAGGAAATCAACTAAAGAAGAAGACATCGTTTTTGAAAAGTGTTGAATTTGTTAAGTTGTTTTTTTTCGTTTATATTTTTTATTATAAAGGAAGAGATCAAAATAACTCTTTGGTCTGAGAATGTCAACCATAGAGGGAAACATTTCCTTTCATATATTGTGAGGTTTTTGAAGAAGAAAGCCCATGAGAAAGTAGGGCAATGCCAGATGTAGGTGAATGTTTACATTGTATAAATTCAGTTCATAAGCTAAGTACCAATATCAACCAGCATGTATTTAAATATAAGTTAAAGATGTGCGAAGACAAAGAAAGGAGCAGCCATCTTTTAAGATTAGAAATGAAGAAAAGTGCAGTAGAGATTGTTTATGAGGCAGGAATGTTTGAACGAAACACATTTAGCTTTTTAAGGGTTAGGGTTGAAGAGAAAGTATTGACGATAGAGACATAGTTATTTTTCAAAGAAACTCATTTAGTTTTATATTACAGATGCACTGGAGGGAACTATTCACCGGGAGATTGACAGCACTCGATCCTGCGAGCAGAGAGAAAAAATCGAAGGACACAGACAGATGCCCATTCACAGATATTTATGCTTTGTGATTCTAAAAGCAAACATTTTCCTGAGAAGACTCCCCCATCCTTGTGTTCCCCAGAATTATTTGAATACCCCCCTATTAATTATCTGACTTTGGCTAAACGAACTAAGAGTCTGAGTACTCTGTAAAATAAAAGACAATGGACTACTGGCCTATGCATTTAAAGGGCTCATGAACTTGCTACAAAGCAGACTAAATGACAAAATAAAGTATGAACTAAATGGAGAAAGTCCGTGGATGCTAAATCAAGATGAATCGAGTGGAAGACATATCAATGGAAGAAAGACAGATAATTGAAATTTACATGGGGAAAAGAACGGGAAACAAGGAAATGCTGTGGTGGTGTGGGAGTAAGGAAAATGTGTACACTAAAAGGTGTATATGTACAGACTAAGAGATATTGGGCTGGTGGGTTCCCACAAGGAATGATTTCTCTTGATTCTCGTAGTGGTCAAAAATCATCTGATGTGTATACATAGGTTATATTTTACTAGCTAACAGAGAGGGTATTCAGGTAGAAACATATCAAACCATTTAGGGAATTACGTATATAATTCATGAAGGGAAAACATTGCAAATAACCTTTTGGTAAAGGTAGATATAACATTTAAGAGTAGAAACACTGTTGAGCTTGTAGGAATGTTTTATGATACCTCCCATGTTGAGACAAATCACCATACTGCAGGTGGTGAACATGACAGGGATGCCTAGGTACACTGAATATGGGAGAGGGTGGACATTGGGTGTAGAGGTCCTGTATTAAATAGGTGTCTAAATACAGGGACGAGGGGGGAGTGTAGAGAATGTCCTAGACCCCTCTCCCGCTCTTACTGAATGCAGGTAACATATCAGGCTGATCAATGGTTTCAGTATTGTAAAAATCAGAATTATAGTGCTTTTTAAGACAAAAAGGTACAAATAGGGCAATATATATTGTTTAGGGTCAGCATGGCCCACGTAGGGGAGGGTATCTCAGGTATTACACAAACATCATGAATATCAAAAATGTAGTCTGGAAAATGAATGGAAAAAGAGTTGTGTACAAAAATAGGTTGGTCAGCCATTTGGTAGAATGGCTGAGTATTAAGACAGAGTTAGATTCTAGGATGGATGATGAGAGAAGTTGGCTTCCGATCCAGGTGTCAGGAGGGCTGACTCATTTTGACTTGGAATAATCTATGGCAGCAGTTCATTGGCAGTTCACTGAAGGTAAGAATGTCTGGTGTGTATATTTAGAATTTCTTGTCAGGAAAAGCACGGTGTAGCTTGCCAAGTGAAGTTGGCAGATCTTGACAATCAGATAAAAGGCTGCTCCTTTATAGACATCTAAGGATTTATAATGAGTTCCGGTTGAGTCTCACGCAAGCTATCAGATTATTTGTCAGTCAAACCATGCTTGCCAAAGTGAAGTCATGTGGGCTTGGTGATTGACTAGCAAGCCAGCCAATTGGAGGGTAGGAGGGCTTATATGATAGCTAGGAGAGCCAATTGAGAATGTATCCTGAATTTGCATGAAAATATGAGGTCACTGAAATATGCCTATATAAACCCAGTGATTTTAGGAGCTTTGTGGGTGCTTCCAATGCTATTGAAGATTGCTGTGCAACTGACAAGGCATCCTTCTCCCTCTTTGGCTGGTCTCCAGTGCCTCAGTCCACAGATGTCTAAGGGGTATGGAGGATGCAGGGTCCTCCTATTCACTTGGCGACCAGCGAAGGGACCCTGAAATATCTTTCCAGGAACAAAGAATCCAGATCTATCCATATTGGCAGGGACGGAGATGTGCCCTGTGGAGAGTGGCAGGATAAGTAAATCAATCTGCAGTATGCCCCCCATCTTGCCAGAAGGGTGTCTCCCATGACTGTCATCATGTGATTATGGCACGCTTTGATACCCGTGGATTGGGGTATGTATTTTAGGGGACTGGAGTAAAGAGGGAGAAAATGAAGACATGCATTATCAAGGGGTTTGTGGAATTGTAGAAGAGTAATCAGGGGTCTTTTAAAAAGTAATCCAAGAGTAATCAGGGGATTTAAAAAAAGTAATATATGAATAATTTAAAAGTAATACAAAAGTAATTTAAAGGTAACCAGTGGTTTAAAAAGTAATGAGGTAGTTTAGTAGAGTAATGATGGGCTGTTTAGAATAGAAGATTTATGATGAAGAGCGTCAAGACGAAGAACGCCTGGAAGGGGATCAGAAGAGGTTGTCTCACACTCCAATTGGAGTAAAACTTAGGCTGCGTGTAGGACAGGTCAACATGAGGAGATGAGCTACACCACCATCGGGGTATTTAGGAGCAAGAGATAGCAGGGAGGAGCACTGAGGAAATACAGTCTGTTTTGAAATTAAAAGTGATAGGGAGCGACAATTAATCGTGTAAAAATTGAGACAGGTCAAGAAAATATAATATTTATTTAAGGTAGACGGTGTACACCAATCCAAAAAAGGCAGGGATTAGTGAAAAAAGAAAGAGGTTTGAGTAAGCAATTAATGAGCGCACTCATATGTGTTATTTTTTAAATGCTATGAAGAAAGGATCAGGCAAAAAATGAATCTGCTGCAAAAAAGTGTGGCTGTTTTGCACCCTTGAAGAGGGCAGGTGCTGGAAGCCACAGGGTTAATTTTTATATATCTACATACTTGACATCTTTAGGAACTCCAAAAATCTTGAATGGTAAAAATGTGCACACCGCTTATTGTAAACGAAGAGCACGGAAAATAAGGAAATGAAAGAGAAATGAATTATGCTTTAAACAGGGAACTACATAGCTTACAAAGAGAAGGAATTTAAAAGATCTTAAATCAAGTGAAGCACAATCTGACATCAGATCCTGGTTCTTCAGCTCAAAACTAAGAAGTTAAGAAGAATTACACGTTTTAAGTGAAATTTGAAAGACATGTGACCCTTTTTAGATGTGCTACACAGCTAATAAAAGCCTGCACTGACAGGACACAGTGGAGATTTGAGTGTTTGAGACCGCTGCTGGAAGTAGCTAAAATGCCAGTTCAAGGCTGAAAGAGAACAAATTGGCAGATTTAGGGGAAGAATTTATGGTTGTAGAAATTCCAAGCAGTTGGCAGAGTTTGGAAAAAAGTCAAAAAAGCTGTGAGTTAAGCTGTATATATCGAAAAGAGCAGTCTGTAGTGTGTGTTGACAAACAATGGAAGAAAACATGTATTTGTATTCATAGTGTAACCAGAGAATATATATATATATATATATATATTACACAGCCAGCGGTAGCAGCCATGTAGTTATGAGTTATGGTAAATAGCCTCTGTTCTTAAACCTGTCATAAATGTGTCCACATTCATCAATAAAGTCTGATGTGGCGCTGCAGTTTCTGCGAGCTCGGTGGAATTCCCAATTCTGTAGATTATGCTGTACCACTCTGGGTTTGAATAGGGACACCAAATTACATGTCTTCTTGTAGGTGTTGAATGTGGTGTGACATCCATCCTGCAAGTGGATCTTTATTGTACTACTATTATCACATGTGTCGCCACTGGAGCCTGGGACACCAACGGGGTGCCAGCGCTGCGCCTGCTGGACAATTACATTGGACATAGCCAAGTATTTAAGATCTTACCAACCTAATTAGCATCTATTACACACGATACTCATTCTTTGTCAAGAACTTTGCGAGCAGTTATGGGGATTGTTATGTTCCTTCAATCACCCTTGTTACCAGTCTCTTTGCAGAATTAGGGAGAATCTGCTTAAATGATTAGTTATGGGGATTGTTATCCTCCTTCAATCACCCTTGTTACCAGTCTCTTTGCAGAATTAGGGAAAATCTGCTTAAATGATGTAGTGATGGGCAATATAGGATCACACCTAGGTCTCTTTTCTCGCACCACTGAATTGGTAGCCTGCACGCTTATCACGCCCAATCTTAATTCTGACCCTTGTGTATCACGTTATCGTATTTGTGTTACGGGCTTAATGCCACGCTATGTGTTCTAACAATTTGCATAATTAACACCTAGCTAAATAACTAATATTATTTTCCTTGTAACATATGATTACTATGTAACTTGTCGATATTGACTTATTTTGGATCATGTGACCGCATTGGGTCACATGCCCGGTGCCGTGCTACATGCTCGGACCATCATTTATTATATTTTTTCTTTTGAATTACATTACAAGTCACACATGTCTCATGAGCTCCTGGCTCATATTTAGATCATTCCTAGCATGTTTGTAATAAACGCTTAGCGTTATCCCATATGTATTTCCGGCTCACGTGATTAGATCACGTGATGGGTCCAGAGAAGCGTCATGTGCTCGCAAGGTCCTCTTCTTTATTTATTGCATACGGAAATGAACGCCGGTCAGACTACTTTGCAGCACAAATTTATTGAATTCAGACGGCAGTATATCATGGTAAGTTTGCATATTACCGTACACGCACAGTGTGACATCTCAATTTAATGCTTTGGGAGTCTGTTGAGTCTTTAACATAGACGTCCCTATGCTCCGGTAGGTCATGCCATTTTGAGGCTTGAAGCGTTTGGATCAATTGGGTATCCACAACGATTTGCTCCACGACAAATAGTCATCACTTCAGCTGTGAAGTTATATTTCACGGTATGTGTTATATCTTACCACAAGTTTTCTGACCATAGCACCATGGCACTTGAATTGTTTTCAGTGATTTATCCCTTATCATTTTCAATTTAGGACATCAGATTTACGAGTGCGGTTACGCCCGAACACATTTAGAAACGAACATTATTTGGCAAGAACTGAAATTTAGGTAATTAACCCCTTATGTTACATAACCGTGATACTGCATGTCATTTTGATGGGAAGTGACACTTGTATTAGGTGCATGGCACGAGTACAAACTAGGTTACTATTCACATTTCATACAATGTGCATCTTTCTTTTTGGCCAGCCGGTGCCGTGGTAGGCATATCTTTTGGAGATACTGGGCTTCTGTTGGTGACTCATGTGATTCAATTGTTTCATTTTTATTTCAACTTCACATTTTATTTAGACATTATGTAGAACTCATGACATTTTTCTGCTTCAATTGCTGTTTGCGCATATGTTTCCTTTTGCTATTTCTCCTTTTTTTCCATGTACGGGTGGTGACATGTTCCTGTTTACTTTATTCGGCAATATGTTCTTGGTAATGTATACCCTATGTGTTTTTTCCTGTTTTTATCTCCATGCATTTTTCTTTTTATTGTGCATACTTTGCCCTGTAATCTTTCTCCTTGTCCATGTTTTGGGTTTGCAATATGGATTGTGTTTTACACTATGTATTGACATGAGTTATGGTTAAGTTGCTAAACTCATAGGAAGAACACTTTGTGCAAAAAAAGTGTATGGCCGGGTCTGAATTTTTTCACCAAGTTGGGGGAGGTATCATGTGGGGGGCGCAAAGTTATAGGTGGTCCCAATTTTTTTTTCTTTTCCACAGACTGAAAGGGGAAAAACTTTGCGCATGGCTACAGGCCAAACGGCTGGACGGATTTTCATCATATTTGCGGCAGGAGCGGTGGCTTGGGTCAGAATGCGTGATTTAGTGTGTTTGGTGGAAATCCAACCAGTAGTTTTGTTGCAAATAACTGAAATGTATGTCCCAAAAAATGAGTCATATGTGGTTCCGCACTGCGGACCCATTTCCCTGTTCGCTCCACGGACAGAAGTGTCATTGGCTCATAAAAAAGTGTGCTGTTGGAGAAGTTTGGATGCAGACGGTGTTTGGCTGGAGGGAAGCGTGGTGTACATCAAAAATGTTTGGGAAAGCCGCCATGATGTATCAGAGGACAGTGCGGCGGCAGAAGGATCTGTAAAATGTACCGTGCGGAATGCTTTGGCGGCAATAAGGGGGGGAACGGGTGGGGGAATGAGAAGTGCTTAATGTGACATATGTAGGCAAGTACTGTGTGTGGTGATTGATATTGATATTGATAGTGATATTTTATTTCTGTCACGCTCGTACATAAGTGTTTCAGAGTGCGACAAGGCAAGGGAGGGGAACGGGATAACTAAACAGTGATCTTATTAGGCCCAGTGACATTGAGAACACACAAGTGCATGGCGGAGGGGTAGGGGAAAAGTGCATGGAAGGGAGGAGAAGTGGAAAGTGTGAAGCAGAGGAGAGAACAGATAAATCATAATAAATAAATAACAAAGACAACAAACAGTGGTAATGCCGGCAGCAATTTGCAAGTGCTAGGTTTGAGGCAGCAGACAGGGTAGCTCTGATAAGTGCAGGAAGAAAAAGGGGGGGGCGTATGGGTACAGATACAGACCCCAGTGCAAGGGGTTGCCCGGAGGCAGTGCGGGAGGTGGCAGGGTGGGCAGGTACCTGGGCCCAGACGACAGAGGGTGGCCAGGTGCACAGTGCCAAGAGAGAACAGTTCAGCAGGGGAGGGGGGAGCGAAGGCAGAAGAAAAGAGGGAGGACTTGAGGTGCTTCCGGAACCAGAGTTGGTTCTCCTCAAGTTTTAGAGTGGCAGGGAGGCTGTTCCAGAGGGAGGCCCCAGCCGAAGACAGAGGTCTACCCCAGCTCGTTTCTTTGAAAAACAACTGACCCTGAGGGAGTTAGAGGTAGAGAAGTGTTACACTCACCTGGTCCCTGCGGAGGTATTGGGGCACGGTTGCAGCCCTCCCTGAACTTGAATCACCCCATCAGGCCGCTCCCTCAGTAGAAAAGCTGTGAGCGGTGGTACATGGTGATACTGCTCCTGCGTGGAGATAAGAGTGCGTGAGTGCGCCAATCTGTGATTGCTGTACCGCTCAAACCCTTTACCCCAAAGTACGGTTTCTGTGAGCATACGTCGGCTCATAAAACTCACTGTGAATTATAGAAGATAAGCTCTACATCCTGCTACTTCTGGCAGGGGCGCGTCGAATGGGATCTAGTTTCTTTACTGATCCCAGATAAGGATTAGTCCAGTCCAGCTGCGACTATGCTTCTCCTTATGATTGGTAAGTCTTTCTTGAGCTCTTGTGATGCTGTTCGTTCTGTTTAATGTCTTTATATGTTTCTCTTATTTATGCCTGCAATAATGTCTCTCTTCTGTTTTCTTCCCTTATGTGGCCTCAACGCAGCTGTGAGACGCTGCCAGATGGAAGATGGATGCTACTGCAATGTTCAACAGCAGGTAAGTGATGGTTTAAGGAAAAGCGCGAAGTATGGCGAAGCACAACCTTAAACTGACTGTTTTTTCAATGTCTATCCTTGTCTTCTGTTTTCCCTTGCAGGCGCTGCTGTTGACGATGGAGCGTGTCGTGCTGCAGTGCCAAGATGAAGAATTCGGCATTCTGGAAAGTGTAAAGATAAATACTTAGTTCGCCGAAGAGATGTACAGGTAAGAACAGCTTCCCCCAGTTGGTAAGTATGCAGGCAGGAAGCAGGATGTCCAGGAAGCAGGATCTTCAAAGGTAAGTCTGACCTCAGGTGACAGTGAGCGTTACGCTGCTTGCAAGTGCAGAATAACGTGAAGCGTCCGTCTTGAGGATCGGGGCAGCTTATAGAGCTGAGATCGTGGGCGCACCCATTAGGGCCGGCTTACCAGCCACACCCTGCCACTCCTAGAGAGAGAACATGTGCAAAGGCAATCCATTAGCAGCCACACCCAAGAATACATTTGGGGCTGCTTAATGGATGGAATGTTTAAGGTACTGCATCCTGCTTAATGGATGGAATGTTCAAGGTTAATGCATCTGAAGTGCTATGTCCATAATAAAAGCTTTTTGGTGTTAAATGGATGTTTTTGTTTACTTTTGTTCATGAGCCTGGCACCAACGGCACAAGGACAGTCTCGACCCAGGTCTCCTGTGCATGCGACCCCTGCATGTCTGTGCCCCTGACTTCATTACCATGACAGCACTCCCCCTTAAGTGCCCTCTCAAGGGTAGTTCTCCTCCCGGTCCAGGTTTGGTGGGATTAATGCAATGGAACTGTCCGATTAAACGCGGAGCATGGACGTGTTCACTGGGTTCCCAAGTTCGGTCTTGAGGTCCTTAACCTTTCCAGTCAATTAGGTAATACAATTTTGATTGAACCACCTTGGAGTCCAGGATGGATTTGACTTCATATTCTGGTTCTCCATCTATTACTTCGGGCTCTGGTGGAGAAATAAGCCATGTATTGGATTTTATTGGTTTGAGGAGAGAGACATGAAATACGGGGTGAATTTTCATGTGAGATGGTAACTCCAATTTCATGGCGACAGGATTGATTATGGACTTTATAGTATAGGGGCCCAGCTATCCTGCGCGGAAAGCTCTTGGCCCCTTCAGGGGAATATATTTGGAAGCTAACCACACCTTTTCTCCAATCTGGTAGGTGGGAGTTTCCTCCCGATGTCAATCAGCAAACAGTTTTTGTCTTTTCTTAGCCTTTGACAGCTGCTCTTTCTCCCCCTTTACAACCTGAGTGATGGTTTTATGCAAGTTTTTTAAGGCTGGTATTTCCAGGGTATCGGGTGAATCAAATACTGATGTCCTCCAATGTCTTGCGTACACAGTGTAGAATGGAGTTTGCCCTGTGCTTGTGTGAACTGAGTTGTTGTATGCATACTCAGCTATCCAGAGTATATTTTTCCAAGAATCCTCGGACTGTTACAACATACAACTGAGATATTGCTCTAAATTTTGGTTGGTTCATTCAGTTTGCCCATCAGTTTGAGGGTGATGGCTTGTGGACAACCAGAGATCGATTTTGGAAATCGTACAACACTTTCTCCAAAAGGCAGAAACAAATTGATTTCCGTGATCAGATACTAATATTGATGGAAATCCATGCAATCAAACAATTTGCTATGGGAACACAGAAGCAAGAGTTGATGCAGTTGGCAGTCACTTCAGAGGGATGAAATGGACCATTTCGGAGAGTAAATCCACCACGACTAATATGCTGTTGTATCTATTGCAGGGTGGAAGATCCGTGTTGAAGTCCATCGATAGGGTATGCCAAGGTGCTGGCGGTACTGTTGGGGGATGTAGTAAGCCAGCGGGGTTCTGTTTGTGAGACTTGTGTTGTGCACAGACACCGCAGGTTTCAATAAATTGGGCAATGTCTTTTTGCTAGGTTGGCCACCAGTAGTTTTGTTTTACCTTAGCCTGATTTTTGGCTATTCCTGGGTATCCTTCCACTAATGAATCATGGTAATTTGTGATGATTTGCTTTTGCAGTTCTTGGTCTTGGGCATATAATCGTCCTTGGAAATACGGTAGATTGTCTTTGATGGTGTACTCCTCACCTTTAAACAGCCATTCCTGTTGTGTTGATTGATTCATCAGGGATTGCAAAGTGGTTCTTTGGTCATCCACACACATGGTGGCAGCTATTCTGGTTTGAATCCTTTCCTCAGGAATTATGGCCACGGGGTCTGATGCTGTAAAAACCTCTTTTTCTTCACTCATGCATGATAGAGCGTCTGCTTTCACATTGCTCACTCCAGGTGGTATCAGGTAATATCCCCATATATATGGTCACCGTAAATAATATCGCCGGGAAAAGGTTGCGGCGATATTATATGGGTGACCATATAAATGGGGTATATATGGGGACAGGGGTAAAAAAAAAAAGAATGAAAAAAAAAAGAAAAAAAAAAGTTTGGGGTTTGCGGGGGTGTCCCCCGCATGTTCCATGCAATAATGTTGCCACAAAAAACAGCCATTTTTCAGCAATATTTTTGCATGGCGAGATTTTTGTGGCGACATTATTACATGGAGCCCTCCAGGTCTATAACTGATAATAAAATCGTATTCTGTGAAAAAGAGAGTCCAACTAAGTTGACACGAGGATTGTGATTTGGCAGTTTTCAAGTATTGCAAGTTACGGTGGTCTGTGATGACAGTGACCGTATGTCTCTCCCCAAGAAGGTAATGTCTCCAGGCCTTGAATGCTGCTTTAATTGCCAGTAATTCCTTATCTGTGATTGTGTACTTCAACTTGGGGGCTGAAAATTTGCGGGACCAGAATGCAACGGGGTATAGTTGTCCTGTTTCAGTGTTTCGTTGTGACAATACTGCTCCCATGGCTATTTTTGAAGCATCTGTCTCAACTATGTCTCAACTATGTTGAACGACTGGTGCTGTAGTTAATGCTAGTTTCAACTTCTGGAAGGCTTCTTCAGCTTCTGTCAACCAATGGAACTTTTGATTTTTGTTAGGCGGAAACCTGTGCAGTTCCCTCTGGGACCACTGCAAAAGATTTAGGACTACAGGTGTTTGGCAGTAAACCCACTTGGTAGCAGTCTGTACCACACAGATTCACTTGGTAGCTGTGGCTGAGCAGTCAGACTTCCCTCAAGAAGAGTTAGGCAGTATGTGGAGTATACAAAATAGGGCAATACACACATTAGAACAAGCAAACACGGAACAAGGCTTCGGTGTAAAGATATATAGTTATTTATTTATAAACACACATCTATGAAAAACACTCGGGCACTAATATGGTAAACACTTCAAGCACAATTACTATAAGAAAAATCAAACCCCTAACAATAGTTCGACAAGTCTAGGTTCAACGACACCACTTATTTGCAGACAGAGGTGAATGCTTTAACCTAGATGGCACTCTAGTATTCGTTAGGACGGGAGGGAAAAGGCAGGGTATGAAATCAACTCAGTTCCAACACTTTTACGAACAAATGCAAGGCAAGTAAGGCAGGGTCTACTGTAGATCGCAAAGTTCAGAGGCCAGGCCCACTCGGGGAGAGGCAAGGCGATGTGTCCCAAAAAAGTATCACAGCGGAACTGCACTTTGAGTCTTTGTCGCAAATTGTTATTGAAAGATTGGACCAGTTCAGAACAGAAAGATGTCAAAGCTTGGAGGCGACCCAACGGAGAGGCGAGGATTCAGACACCTCACACTAACCGACACAAGGGAAGCCAGGCGGACACGGTACCTTGTTTGTGGAAAGACAGCTCCGGCGGGGGCAGTTGTTCCTGGTGGTGGATGCACGTCGGGTCCTTGCCAAAAGAAGAGATGATCTCGTCGTCCAAGGAAAGTGGAAGATCGTTGCACCACCAGGGAAGAGACCAGCCGCGGAGTGCTCCGTCACAAGGCACCACCTTTTGGTTGCGGTACAGGGGTAGTGGCTATCCGGTTGCCGGGGTGCTCTGCATGGGCAATTCGACCACTACGTCCTGGAACGAAGAAAAAGCAAAGGGGACTGGTTGTTCCCACCAGTCAGGGGAAGAGACTCTCTGGCTGGGAGATCTCCTCTGTCGTCGGGCAGTGGTGAGTCGATTCAGCAGGGCTCCACCGGAGGTGTCGTCGTTGCAGGTCGGCTCAGCTTTACCCTCGTCGGATTCTTAGGTCCTGTGGCGACTTCTGAAGATCCAGTCCCAAAAGCCCTGCTTTTATGCAGAAAACCCCCATTCATTCAGCCTAGCTGTCACTCAAAATACGCTAAGTGGTGAGCGGAGTGGCTCACCACTTGAGCCAATCACACCAGAGTGTGACTTCAGTTGGCAAGGTCACTCAGTCCAGGGTGCCTAAATCCCCTCGCGCACCCCCTGTGGTACCCAGACAGAATGGCACCACTTTGGAGGGCCTCTGTGCAGAAGCCCGCCAAAAGTGGAACAAAGGGCTCAACCTTTGGTTTAGGAGTCACAGAGACGAACACAGACGCCATTTTAAAAACCGATTTCTGGCAGAAAATACCAACCGATGGATTTATTTAAGATAAATAAACCGGTGGTATGTTAGAGATTAACGAGAAAAAGTATTAACCTCCAACAATGGGAAGAATCCCATAGGGTTATATTCGGGGTCGAATATAACGAGTAGTTTCCACTGCCACCAGCCAAAACTCGACGAGGGGGGATGGGACAGTGCCCCCTCGAATAACAGACCCAGGAGTAATCGAATTACCCCTACTAGTGCGTCCACAATAGGATGTTTTGTACTAGTTCTGTTAGTAAATTTAGGTCTAGTAAAGCCAATGGTGACTTTACATGCCCAGGGAGACATTAGTCAGTCCCCGGGTATGGAGTCTATGATGGAGGTCCGCTAGGACGCCCCAGTGCTACGGCACGGAGGGTGCGGTGTAACACACATAGAAAAACATATGAGACCCTACGGGGTAAAAGACCCCATAGCCCATAGAACACATTGACATTCACAGGAATTACACACATTCATGTCCAAGAGTGGGAGAAAAAGAGTCTCACTCTTGGCAGGATGGAAAAAAACAAACTCCAGAAATCCAGCAAAGCTGCTGGGGGACTCACTAGGTTAGGAAATTCAGCCCAAACAGAGAATTATCCCTAACTCTCACCCCCCCCAGACTAAGGGACAGGAGGATTTAATCCACTCCTGGATGAATCTCATACCTCTAGTCGATGACATACATCCTAGAGAGACCATCAGCATTTTGGTGTTGACACCTTGATCTGTGCTCAATGGTGAAATCAAACCCTTGCAGGCAGATCAACCATCTCAGTAGTTTTGGGTTTTCCCCTTTCATTTGCATTAACCATCTCAAGGGTTGGTGGTCAGTCTGAATGACAAAAGTAGAACCATACAAGTATGGCCTAAACTTCTTCAGAGCCCACATGATAGCAAAGCACTCTCTTTCGATTGTTGCCCACCTTGTTTCAGGATCCTTCAGCTTGCGGCTGATGAAGCAAACGGGGTGCTCCCTACCTTTCCCATCCAGCTGACTGAGTACGGCACCTATTCCTACATTTGAAGCATCTGTCTCCACAATGAAAGCTTGGCGGTAATCAGGAGCTCTGAGTACTGGGGCTTGGCAAAGAGCCTTTTTCAGGTTTTCAAAAGCCTGATTGCACTCCTCGTTCCATCTAACCTTTTTAGGAAATTTGGGCGAGGAGATGACATTCAGTGGAGAGCTATGGTCCCATAGTTCTCGATGAAATTCCTGTAATACTGTAACACTCACCTGATTCCCGTAGAGGCGCCGGTCTTGACTGGGCGTATACCGTATCTTCAAAGGTGATGTGTAACACACGGCTGGCTCTTTGGGCTGGACCTCTGTGCACTGTATGTCTGACTCGGAGGGTAAGATGTCTGCAGATAGAAAATATGGGATTAAGGAACTGGGTTATTGAATGTCTCTCTCTTCTTCCCTTTCTCTTCTCCTGTAGAACCCCAAAGGTTAACGCTCTCACCTTAGGTAAGTGAAAGCCGTGCTCTCCATCTGCCTCGGGGCAGGGTGCTGTAACCAGTTTCTTCACTGGATAAGGGGAGCAGGGCTCTTGACTTCAGAGGACTGCTGTCTGTCGTTTACTGCACGAACGGTAAGTTTCGAGTAATTCTAATGTCTTTAAAGTCTTTAGTAATGATGTTTCTTGTTTTGCAGGGTTCCGGCGATGGCGGATGACGGGCTGAAGTGAGTTGAAGCTGGAGCCCGTGTGATGAATAGAAGCGCCTGGAAGCACGTAAGTAAGCGCTTGTTGCCTGCTTCACGATGCGCTCTAACTGTCTTTTTATTTTGCAGGTACAAGTTCGGAGCGGCTGCAGGGTGCCGGAATACCCACTGGGTTAGATGTGGAAAGGAGTAATGGCACGTGAGTATTAAAGTTCCCCAATGTCTTTAAACGCACCTTGTTTTGTCTTTCAGATGCGGGATGCAGCGCCGAAGGCCTCCGGAGCGTGCAAAGAGTTGGTAAGCTTTTGTCTTTCAGATGCCGGAATGCAGTGTGAAGACCTCCGGAGCGCACGAAGAGTAGGTAAGCCTTTGTCTTTCAGATGCCGGAATGCAGCGCGAGGCGTTGGTGACAGCCGATGGACCAGGTAAGTGAAGAGCTGTCACTGAAGACCGTAATGCTAACCTGTTCTTTCTTGTCTTTATAGGTGTTGCTGAAGACTGGATTCAGGATGGTAAGCCTTTTTCCTTAGGCCCAGGATCAGATGCAGAAGACACGATGAGCGTTCTGCTGCAGAGGATGCAGAATAACGCAAAGCAAGATTCATCCATCGGGTGTGGTTTAAATAGCCTCCTGTAGTGCTTAAGTGTCTCCTTCCACAGCCACGCCTAGGTAAGAAAAGAGTTCCTGCTTTCCAGAAGAGTTCCAGTGTTCTGAATCTAGGGAGTGGCTCCTGCCCCACCCAACAGGAAAAGTAGTTCCAAACAGAAGAGGATCAGAGGCTCAACTGGCAGGCAAGTAAGCAGCATGGTCTGCTGCAGGTAAGTCCACCCAAGCATTATGAGCCCGGCGCTTCCAGCGCTGGGACTGGGCATATTTATGAGCCTGGTGCCACTGGCGCCAGGACTGGGTCCAAAAGGTCCCAATTGGGACTGGTTGGCACTCGGAACCTGGGTTATGGATCTGCTTCCAAGGGAGTTGGGAAAACCCTGACCTTTTGGAAGCAGAGATCAGGACAGTACCCCCCCTCAAGGCCCCTCCCAAACCGGGCTTCTCCGGGGGTTTTGGCTTGTCAGGAAATGTTCGGTGAAATCTTTTGATTAGGCGAAGAGCGTGGACATATTCAGCAGGTTCCCAGGATCTCTCTTGGGGGCCGTAGCCTTTCCAGTCAATTAGGTAAAATAGTTTAGATTTGGAGATCTTGGAGTCCAGAATGCTTTTGACTTCAAACTCGAGTTCTCCATCAACTAGGATAGGTTTTGGAGATTTAGTTAGTCGGGTTTGAGGTTGCACGGGTTTAATAGAGAGACGTGGAAGACCGGATGTATCTTCATGTGCGGGGGCAAGTCCAACTTGACCGCTACTGGGTTTACTATGGTAGTGATGGAATAGGGACCAAGGTATCTTGGGTTGAATGTGCGTGGCCCTTTTAGAGGTAGATATTTGGTGGATAACCAGACTTGATCCCCTACTTGATATTGAGGGGCTTCCTTCCGATGTTGATATGCTCCTTTCTTGTATTGTTCTTTAGCCCTTTGAAGGTGAGAAACAGCTTCCTTAAAGGCTTCGGTGATTGTAGAATGCAGGTAGTCTACTGCTGGTGTTTCAAGATCTTGGAGGGGATCCAACTCCGAGGTTCGAGGGTGACTGCCGTACAAAAGAAAAAACGGGGTTTTCCCAGTTCCCGAATGGACAGAGTTATTGTAGGCATATTCGGCTATCCAAAGGATGTCTTTCCAAGTTTTTTCAGTTTGTTGCAGCATGCAGCGTAAATACTGTTCAGAGTTTGATTGGTTCTCTCGGTTTGTCCGTCGGTCTGAGGGTGGTGACTGGTCGATAGTCTCACATCAATTTGAGCCGACCAACAGCAACTTCGCCAAAAATGAGAAATAAATTGACTACCTCGATCCGAAATTAGAACCGAAGGAAAACCGTGCAGTCGGACGATGTTTTCGAGAAATTCTCGGGCCAGAGTTGCTGCTGTTGGCAAGCCTTTGAGCGGAATGAAATGCGCCATCTTGGAGAATAAGTCCACGATTACTAGAATCGTATTGTATCCGGAGCATGGAGGTAGATCGGTGATGAAGTCCATAGAAAGCGTATGCCAAGGGCGAGGTGGGATGTCAATAGGGCGTAAGAGGCCTGCTGGTCTTTCCTTTTGACTCTTGTTTTGGGCGCATACTCCACAGGACATTATAAAGTCTCTGATATCTTTTTTCCAAGACGGCCACCAGAAGTAGCGCTTGATCTTTTCTGAGGTCTTGGCCATACCGGGATGTCCTTCCATTAAAGAATCGTGATAACAAGAGATTACTTTTTTCTGTAAATCTGTGCTGGGTAGGTATAATCGTTCTTGGAAATACAATAAGTTGTCCTTTACTGCAAAGTCCTTTCCCTGCAGATGCCAATTCTGTATGTCTGCTGGAGTTACAAGTTGCCTGGCTTTATCCTTAACTTCCTCTATGGATTCTGTGGCGATTACACCCAGAATTCTTTGTTCGGGAATGATTGGTACAGGTTTAGGGTTGATCAAGTGTTCTTCCACTCCCATCCGAGAAAGGGCATCAGCTTTACCGTTCTTTGTACCAGGTCGATAGGTAATTATGAAGTCAAACTCGGCAAAGAATAATGCCCAACGGAGTTGTCTAGAGGATTGGGCTTTTGCGGTTTTCAAATATTGCAGGTTTCGGTGATCCGTAATCACAGTAACGGTGTGTCGGGCCCCCAGCAGATAATGCTGCCAAGCCTTAAAGGCAGACTTGATAGCCAGAAGTTCCTTGTCAGTAATCGTGTAATTGATTTCAGGAGGCGAGAATTTGCGGGACCAAAATGCCACAGGATGCAACTGATTGGTTACCGGGTCCTTTTGTGATAGAACTGCCCCCATGGCAAGGCTTGAAGCATCAGTTTCCACGATGTAGGGGAGTTCGGGGCGAGGGTGTTTTAAGATTGGTGCAGAGATAAATTTAGTCTTCAAATCCTGGAAAGCTTGTTCCGCCTCGGTAGACCATTCAAAACGTTTGTTTTTCTTTAACAAGGCAGTGATGGGCTGGACTATTCGAGAGAATTCGGGGATAAACCTGCGGTAAAAGTTAGCGAAGCATAACATGCTTTGCACACCTTTTACGGAGGATGGTGATGGCCATTTGAGAACTGCATCGACCTTCTTTGAATCCATACGCACTCCGCCAGGTGATAATATGAATCCCAAGAATTCAACTTCAGTCACGTTGAAAACACATTTTTCCAACTTAGCGAAAAGTTTGTGTTGACGCAATCTTTCGAGGACCATTTTCACGTGTTTCCGATGTTCAGATTCCGATGAAGAATAAACGAGGATGTCGTCAATGTAAACAACAACACACACATCTATGAGCTCTCTGAGGACATCGTTCATAAAATATAGAAAGGCGGCCGGGGCATTGCAGAGTCCGAAGGGCATGACCTGATATTCAAATAGCCCATACTTGGTGCGGAAGGCCGTCTTCCATTCATCGCCCTCTTTTACTCGTACCAAGTGGTAAGCTCCTCTAAGATCCAGCTTTGTATATATGCATGCTTTTCTGACTTGGTCCAGGAGTTCAGGGATCAAAGGTAACGGATATCTATTCTTAACGGTGATCTGGTTCAGGGAGCGATAATCTATACAAGTTCTAAGGTCTCCTTCCTTTTTTGGAATGAAGAACAAAGCTGAAGAAGCAGGGGACTTGGAAGGACGAATAAACCCATTTGCCAGGTATTGATCCAGGTATTGTCGAAGGTGAAGGTTCTCAGGCTCGGTGAGGGCATAAATTCTACTACAAGGAGGAGTAGATCCAGGTATCAGGTCTATCTGGCAGTCATAAGACCTATGAGGAGGTAGAGAGTTAGCCTGATCCTTCCGGAAAACATCTTGGTATTCTAGGTATTCGGGAGGTAACTGGGGAGTCTCTGAAGAAATTGCTGCCAGTGCAACACTAGGTGGAGGGTGACAAGTAGAGACACATTCTGGAAACTGGACCGTTCTTGCTCGCCAATCGATCAGAGGATTGTGTTTCTCTAACCAAGGTATTCCTAGAATAATCTGAAACTGAGGGGCCTTGATCACATCGAACACGATCTTCTCATGGTGTCCATCTTGACTTACTAGCGTCACCTCTTGAGTGGTATGCGTTACTGGCCCGGAGGCTATCTCCGTACCATCCACCGTAGTAATGACGTCCTTTACAGCCTTGGGACAAAGAGTTAGATTCATCCTCAAAACCATTTCATGATCCACATAATTGCCGATGGCAGCGCTGTCGACGTAAGCTTCAATTGCATGTAATCGATCCGGATTATCAGGGCTAATGAGGACCATAGGTATCACGAAATGCGAGGTCACTGAACTGGTTTTCAAGCTCGGCAAGAGGACCTCTATTCTTGTCGGGCGAGGTTGTTTCCCTGCTCAGAGTTTGTAACTTTGGTAACTGCAGCTCCTACTGCCTTCTTGGCAGGTTTCACCGGACAGTCTTGAAGAAAGTGCCCTGAGTTTCCGCAATAGAGGCATAATTGCAACTGTTTTCTCCTTTCCCGCTCCTTTTGTGTTAGAGGACCTTTCAGACCCCCTATTTGCATGGGTTCCCCACAGTCTACTCCTTTGGAAGGAGTTGGCGGTTTGGAAAATACTCGAGCATCAAACTTGGAACGATCGGCCTTCCTGTTCTGCAGTCTGTGATCTATTTGAACGACTAAGTCTATATAGTCCGAACAATCTTGTGGGGGATTCACTACTTGGGCTAACACATCTTTGAGCTCTCCACGTAGACCTCTATAAAACAGCGTAATCCTTTTGTCCTCAGGCCATTGAGTTTCCACTATCAGTCTGTTGAAAGACGCAATATAAGCCAAAAGGTCTTGATTACCTTGTCGCAACGAAAGAAGCTCATTGTCCAAGGCCTTCCCCTGTGAATGTCTTGCGAACAGTTTTTCCATACTGAGCTGAAAAGCTTGAAAATCATGGAGGACCGGATCATCTTGATTTACTAGAGGGATCGACCAGTCTGCCGCATTGCCACTGAGGTACGAAAGTACAAAAGCTACTTTAGCTTGATCAGTTGGAAAGGCTGCTGGCCGGCATAAGAAGTGCAACCGGCACTGATTGATAAATACTGCAAACCTCTTTGGGTCACCAGAAAATCGTTCGGGCGGAGCCAGAGGTACATTCCCAGGTAGGTTGATCTGCACTGGATTCATAGAGGATGTAGAAGGAAGATTTCCCCCAGATGCGGGTAACGGGGTCTGTCCGGCTTGTGACTGTAGCAATTGTCTAGCGAGATCATCTGTTCGCTCCTGGGAAATAATCAGTTCCCTTCTTAGAGCGTTCGTTTCCTGACGGGCTGCATGCACTTCTGCCCTTAGTTCCCCAAGTAACTGGGCTAGCTGGTCGGTATCCGAGGTTTCCATAGCGCCTGGACGGGAGTTTTGTGGTAGGCTTTGCGTTCTGTAACGCTCACCTGATTCCCGTAGAGGCGCCAGTCTTGACTGGGCGTATACCGTATCTTCAAAGGTGATGTGTAACACACGGCTGGCTCTTTGGGCTGGACCTCTGTGCACTGTATGTCTGACTCGAAGGGTAAGATGTCTGCAGATAGAAAATATAGGATTAAGGAACTGGGTTATTGAATGTCTCTCTCTTCTTCCCTTTCTCTTCTCCTGTAGAACCCCAAAGGTTAACGCTCTCACCTTAGGTAAGTGAACGCCGTGCTCTCCATTTGCCTCGGGGCAGGGTGCTGTAACCAGTTTCTTCACTGGATAAGGGGAGCAGGCCTCTTGACTTCAGAGGACTGCTGTCCGTCGTTTACTGCACGAACGGTAAGTTTCGAGTAATTCTAATGTCTTTAAAGTCTTTAGTAATGATGTTTCTTGTTTTGCAGGGTTCCGGCGATGGCGGATGACGGGCTGAAGTGAGTTGAAGATGGAGCCCGTGTGATGAATAGAAGCGCCTGGAAGCACGTAAGTAAGCGCTTGTTGCCTGCTTCACAATGCGCTCTAACTGTCTTTTTATTTTGCAGGTACAAGTTCGGAGCGGCTGCAGGGTGCCGGAATACCCACTGGGTTAGATGTGGAAAGGAGTAATGGCACGTGAGTATTAAAGTACCCCAATGTCTTTAAACGCACCTTGTTTTGTCTTTCAGATGCGGGATGCAGCGCCGAAGGCCTCCGGAGCGTGCAAAGAGTTGGTAAGCTTTTGTCTTTCAGATGCCGGAATGCAGTGTGAAGACCTCCGGAGCGCACGAAGAGTAGGTAAGCCTTTGTCTTTCAGATGCCGGAATGCAGCGCGAGGCGTTGGTGAC
The DNA here is from genome assembly GCF_040938575.1 of Ambystoma mexicanum. NCBI lineage: Eukaryota > Metazoa > Chordata > Amphibia > Caudata > Ambystomatidae > Ambystoma > Ambystoma mexicanum. Next base: position 15,375,748 of record NC_090933.1, on the reverse strand, counting down.
AGCCGATGGACCAGGTAAGTGAAGAGCTGTCACTGAAGACCGTAATGCTAACCTGTTCTTTCTTGTCTTTATAGGTGTTGCTGAAGACTGGATTCAGGATGGTAAGCCTTTTTCCTTAGGCCCAGGATCAGATGCAGAAGACACGATGAGCGTTCTGCTGCAGAGGATGCAGAATAACGCAAAGCAAGATTCATCCATCGGGTGTGGTTTAAATAGCCTCCTGTAGTGCTTAGGTGTCTCCTTCCACAGCCACGCCTAGGTAAGAAAAGAGTTCCTGCTTTCCAGAAGAGTTCCAGTGTTCTGAATCTAGGGAGTGGCTCCTGCCCCACCCAACAGGAAAAGTAGTTCCAAACAGAAGAGGATCAGAGGCTCAACTGGCAGGCAAGTAAGCAGCATGGTCTGCTGCAGGTAAGTCCACCCAAGCATTATGAGCCCGGCGCTTCCAGCGCTGGGACTGGGCATATTTATGAGCCTGGTGCCACTGGCGCCAGGACTGGGTCCAAAAGGTCCCAATTGGGACTGGTTGGCACTCGGAACCTGGGTTATGGATCTGCTTCCAAGGGAGTTGGGAAACCCTGACCTTTTGGAAGCAGAGATCATGACAAATACCCAGTGAGGCCTAGGAAGGCTCTCACCTGGGTCTGAGTAGTAGGTGTTGTCCAATTTTGCACAGCTTCAATCTTACTGAGCAAAGGCCTTATTTCTCCACCTCCTACCTCATGTCCAAGATAGACTACCTTACTCTGTCCAATTTGGCATTTACTCGCCTTTATGGTCAGATTGGCTCGTCCAAGAGCCTGCAAGACATCTCTCAGGTGGGTTACATGCTCTTCCCAGGAATGGCTGAACACTGCTATGTCATCCAAGTATACCATGCAGAAGTCCTCCATCCCATTCAGAACCTGGTTTACCATCCGTTGAAATGTAGCAGGTGCATTCTTCAATCGAAAGGCATTACCTTAAACTGGTATAAGCCAACGGGGGTAGAAAATGCAGTTTTCTCCTTGGCATGGTCTGTCAAGGCTATTTGCCAGTAGCCTGATGTCAAGTCAAATGTGCTGAGGAATTTGGCTGCGCCAGGTTTGTCCACCAACTCATCTGTTCTTGGCAAAGGGTGGGCATCAGTCTTGGTGACTGCATTAAGAGCTCTATAATCCACGCAGAATCTAAGTTCTTTAGATCCGGCCTTTGGTACTAACACAACTGGGCTAGACCATGGACTAGTAGAGGGCTCTATTACCCCGAGATCGAGCATCTTGCTGACCTCACGTTTGATGTGGGTTTGTACATTTTCTGACATTCGGTATCCTCTGCTTTTGACTGGCAGACAGTCACCAGTGAGTATGTCATGCTGGCCCCAAGGGGTCAAGCCTGGCGAAAGCGAGAACAGGGAGGCAAACTGATTCAACATAGATTTGCACTCTTCTTGTTGCTCGGGTGTCAGATTTGAAGAGAGATTTACTCCTTCAATTTTTTCATCTAAAGGTAAGCCTCTGAGGAGATCCGGAAGAGCGTCACTCTCTTCTTCTTCCTCGGATGATGCTAGAAGCAACGCTCCTACATCAGGTCTTGAGACATATGCTTTGAGTCGGTTGGTGTGGAAGACTGTCGGAGCCTCCTTGGGATTGCCCAAGTCCACCAGATAGTTGACCTCTCCGAGTTTACCCACAACTCTGAAAGGTCCCATCCATTTGTCTTGCAAGGCCCTCTGCCTTGTTGGGATCATAACGAGAACGAGCTGGTCTTGAGCGAACTCAACCATGTTAGCCTTTTGATCGTGCCAGTGCTTGACCAATGCTTGTCCAGCTTTCAAGTTATCGCTTGCTTCTGTCATCATGTGCGACATTCTCCTCCGGAGACCTATCACGTAGTCAGTCACTCTGACTGTCTTGGGGGAAGGAACACTCTCCAACCCCTCCTTAATCAGGGCCAAAGGACCTCTGACGGGATGACCATAGAGAAGCTCGAAGGGAGAATAACCTACTCCCTGATGAGGGACTTCTCTATAAGCAAATAGAAGGCATGGCAGTAGAAGGTCCCACTTACGTTTAAGGGGTTCCTTTAAAGCACCTATCATGCTCTTCATGGTTTGGTTGAACCGTTCTACCAACCCATTTGTTTGTGGGTGGTAAGATGTTGAGGACCTGTAAGTAACTCCACAGGTTTTCCACATGGCTTTCATGTAGTGGGACATAAAGTTTGACCCCCTGTCAGAGATTACTTCCTTAGGAAACCCGACCCTAGTAAAAATACCAAGGAGGGCCTTAGCCACAGCTGGAGCTGTAACAGTCCTCATAGGAATTGCCTCAGGATACCTAGTAGCATGGTCTACTACAACAAGTATAAACCTATTGCCTGAGGAGGTTGGAGGATCAAGGGGACCAACAATGTCAATCCCTACTCTCTCAAATGGGACTCCCACGACTGGGAGAGGCACTAAAGGTGCCACATTCTTGGAGCCAACCTTACCAGAGGTCTGGCAGGTGTGGCAGCTCCTGCAGTGTTTTTCTACTTCGGCCCCCATCTTCGTCCAATAAAAGTAGAGGGAGAGCCTTTCCTTAGTCTTCTTGAAACTCAAGTGACCAGCCAAAGGAATCTAGTGGGCTAACTGAAAGAACTGTGGTCTGTTCTCTTGGGGTACTACAAGTCGTTTGTTGCTTCCAGGTGCAGACTCGGTCGGTTCACTGTAGAAGAGGCCATCTTCCCAGTGCAACCTGTATTTCCCAGGCTCTTGCCCTTCAGCTTGAGCTTCTGCCTGGTGGCGAAGACCTTCCAGAGTTGGACATTCTCTCTGTCCCTTACTGAAGTCTGCCCTGCTGGGTCCACCTTCTGCCAGTAAAGATTGCAGCTCAGGATGGTCAACAGGATCCAGATCTCCAATGAGTTCCTGGCCTTCCATTAGCTCTTCGTCAGAGTCTAATTCTACCACACAGGGTTGTACCTCCCTCTCAGCCTCAACTGGAGGTGGAGTTACGGGTGTAACTTTGGACAACCGCGGGGAAGTACTTGTTGGCTGCACTGGAATGCGGGCGGCTGATTTCAGGGTAGAAGTCTTAGGTTTCCCTTTCGCTTCTGATTTCTTCAAGACAGCGGCCGACAATTCCAGTGGAGCAGGAGTGATTTCTTTCTTCATCATCTCCTGTAGAGTTCCACGCATGGTCCTCTCTCTTGCAGGTCTGGTTAGCTCCTGTAACCGTTTACTAGGAGGTCTGGGGGTATGCGATACAACTCCGAGAGTTTTTAAATAGTTACCCAACAGCACGCGTCCTGGTACCTCACTCTGTATGCTGACAGGGATCTTCACAGTCATGTTGTTACAATGGATGAGAACTGGTAATTGGGGAAGCATCTGCACAGGCCCTCCAGCTAACTTGGTGAGGCGTTTGGGAGCCTTAGCAACATCCTCAGCCTGAAAAAACAATTTATCCACCACAGTTATGCTGGCCCCAGTGTCCCTAATGGCAGGAGTCTCCTGACCATTCACCTGGACACTGTCCTTATAATACTCTTTAGTATTATCGGGGATAGAATTATAGACGTCTAAATTCTGTTGTTCCCACAACCCCAGAGACACTAAAGAAATGCTGGCTGAGACTCCAATGGGTTCATCAGCTAGCAGTAGAAAGTTTCCACTTGCCATTTGGACTTCCTCCTCTGGAGGGAAGGCTAAGGAGACAAGCTGGACCCCTGAAGGTTTACCCTTACATCTGGGATCTCCTTTCACGTGGTCAGTCGAGCCACAAATGAAGCATTTACCGAATGCTTTCTAGAATGGTGGCTTGTTCTGGCCCCCTTCCGGTTTGGCACCAGAAGACACACTATTCTGCTATGGTTTTCCTTGTGGCTTACCCTTCTGGTTTTGTTTGGGGACCTATTTGGAATTTGAGTTATTTGAATTCTCTTTTGAGTCTTTCTTAGGCTGCTTTCCCTCATCCTTTTTCTGAGTTGCCCCAGAATCCTTATGAGTAGCCCTGTTGGCAACCCACAAGTCAGCAGCCTTAGCTAGCTTCCTGGAATCCAATTCCTTCGAATCAGCCAAGTGCTGTCTGAGCTCAGAAGAACAGGCATCATAAATAGACTCCAACATAAAAAGATTCTCCATACCCTCATAAGTGTTCACTTTGTAACCCTTAATCCATTCAACCCTTCACTCACCCAGGTAGCCCAAGGGGTATCATCATGCTTTTTGAGGGTTCTAAACCTCTTAAGAAACTGGGAAGGGGTCTTCCCGAATCTAGCTATCAAAGCTATTTTCACACTTTCGTAATCCTTCTTATCAGCCTATCCCAACTCCATTACCACATCAGTCACAACAGGGGGGAGCCTAGAGAACAGCCAGGGAAGTAGATCATTCCCGGTGAGGTCCTGGAGCCCATGATTGTACTCAAACAGTTTGAACCAATCCAAAACATCCAATCTCGGTTCATACACACCCACTAATTCCTTCGGCATCCGGGGTCTTTTGGGACTGGAGCTTCTAGAGGAACCAGAGAAAAGAGAAGCATTTTCCACAGACAACTTTTTCATCTCTAACTTGTGATTAAGTTCTTTTTCTCTGAGTCTTAACTCAGCTTGCTTCTGCTCAGCCTGGGCATTCATCCGTCTAAACTCGAGCTCTTGGTTTCTTTCAGATTGAGCCAAGAACCGTTTGTATTCTAATTCGAGCTTCATTTTTTCAAGTTCAAAATAAGCAGGGTTAAATGCGGGACCTGGTATGGGCCCCGTAGGTACAGTAGGTAAGGCAGACAAAGGCTCAGAGTGGCTAACTTCATTAGGTTCACTTTCCTCTTCTGACTCATTTTCAAGACTTTGATTCAGATCAATACCATTACTGTCTACATTCGCTCGAGAAGTTGGTTCCTCTGAACCAGTACCCAGACTTTGGTTTTCCAGCAATCTCGCTATCAGTTCCACTTTCTTGCCTTTTACAGAAAGATTCTCTTGTCTACAAAGGGCTCGTAAACTCTCAGTATTTTCACCTGACAAGGATTCTTGACTGTAAACTTCCATAGTAGACATGTTTTTGAAAGTTGCTTTTTAGTGCTAAGCTTTGTGGTTAGTTATCCTAAAGTGTTGAAAAGCACTCTAAACTGTATACTCGATACAAATCCCACCGCTGTACACCAGTGTTAGGCGGAAACCTGTGCAGTTCCCTCTGGGACCACTGAAAAAGATTTAGGACTACAGGTGTTTGGCAGTAAACCCACTTGGTAGCAGTCTGTACCACACAGATTCACTTGGTAGCTGTGGCTGAGCAGTCAGACTTCCCTCAAGAAGAGTTGGGCAGTATGTTGAGTATACAAAATAGGGCAATTCACAGAGTAGAATAAGCAAACACGGAACAAGGCTTTGGTGTAAAGATATATAGTTATTTATTTATAAACACACATCTATGAAAAACACTTGGGCACTAATACGGTAAACACTTCAAGCACAATTACTATAAGAAAAATCAATCCCCCTAACAATAGTTTGACAAGTCTAGGTTCAACGGCACCACTTATTTGCAGACAGAGGTGAATGCTTTAACCTAGATGGCACTCTAGCATTCGTTAGGACGGGAGGGAAAAGGCAGGGTATGAAATCAACTCGGTTCCAACACTTTTACGAACAAATGCAAGGCAAGTAAGGCAGGGTCTACTGTAGATCGCAAAGTTCAGAGGCCAGGCCCACTCGGGGAGAGGCAAGGCAATGTGTCCCAAAAAAGTATCACAGCGGAACTGCACTTCGAGTCTTTGTCGCAAATTGTTATTGAAAGATTGGACCAGTTCAGAACAGAAAGATGAGAAAGCTTGGAGGCGTCCCAACGGAGAGGCGAGGATTCAGACACCTCACACTAACCGACACAAGGGAAGAGAGGCGGACACGGTACCTTGTTTGTGGAGAGACAGCTCCGGCGGGGGCAGTTGTTCCTGGTGGTGGATGCACGTCGGGTCCTTGCCAAGAGAAGAGATGATCTCGTCGTCGAAGGAAAGTGGAAGATCGTTGCACCACCAGGGAAGAGACCAGCCGCGGAGTGCTCTGTCACAAGGTACCACCTTTTGGTCGCGGTACAGGGGTAGTGGCTATCCGGTTGCCAGGGTGCTCTGCACGGGCGATTCGACCACTACGTCCTGGAACGAAGAAAAAGCAAAGGGGACTGGTTGTTCCCACCAGTCAGGGGAAGACACTCTCCGGCGGGGAGATCTCCTCTGTCGTCGGGCGGTGGTGAGTCGATTCAGCAGGGCTCCACCGGAGGTGTCGTCGTTGCAGGTCGGCTCAGCTTTACCCTCGTCGGATTCTTAAGTCCTGTGGCGACTTCTGAATATCCAGTCCCAAAAGCCCTGCTTTTATGCAGAAAACCCCCATTCATTCAGCCTAGCTGTCACTCAAAACACGCTAAGTGGTGAGCGGGGTGGCTCACCACTTGAGCCAATCACACCAGAGTGCGACTTGAGTTGGCAAGGCAACTCAGTCCAGGGTACCTAAACCCCCTCCCACACACCCTGTGGTACCCAGACAGAATGACACCACTTTGGAGGGCCTCTGTGCAGAAGCCTGCCAAAAGTGGAACAAAGGGCTCAACCTTTGGTTTAGGAGTCACAGAGACGAACACAGACGCCATTTTAAAAACCGAGTTCTAGCAGAAAATACCAACCGATAGATTTATTTAAGATAAATAAACCGGTGGTATGTTAGAGATTAACGAGAACAAGTATTAACCTCCAACAATGGGAAGAATCCCATAGGGTTATATTCGGGGTCAAATATAACAAGTAGTTTCCACTGCCACCAGCCAAAACTCGACGAGGGGGGACGGGACAGTGCCCCTTCGAATAACAGACCCAGGAGTAATCGAATTACCCCTACTAGTACGTTCACAATAGGATGGTTTGTACTAGTTCTGTTAGTAAATTTAGGTCTAGTAAAGCCAATGGTGACTTTACATGCCCGGGGAGACAGTAGTCAGTCCCCGGGTATGGAGTCTATGATGGAGGTCTGCTAGGACGCCCCAGTGCTACGGCACGGAGGGTGAGGTGTAACACACATAGAAAAACATATGAGACCCTATGGGGTAAAAGACCCTATAGCCCATAGAACACATTGACATTCACAGGAATTCACACATTCATGTCCAAGAGTGGGAGAAAAAGAGTCTCACTCTTGGCAGGATGGAAAAAAACAAACTCCAAAAATCCAGCAAAGCTGCTGGGGGACTCACTAGGTTAGGAAATTCAGCCCAAACAGAGAATTCTCCCTAACAATTTTTCTTTAACAAGGAGGTAATTGGATGTACAATTTGTGAAAACCCAGGTATAAACCGACGGTAAAAGTTGACGAATCCGAGCACGCTTTGTACTCCTTTGGTCGATGTTGGTGAGGGCCATTGGTTGATTGCATCCACCTCTCATGTATCTATATGTATGCCTTGTGGTGTGAGCATGAAACCGAGAAACTCGACCTCAGATACATAGAAAAAACATTTTTCCATCTTGGCATACAATTGGTGTTGTCGAAGCTTCTCTAAGACTGCCCTGACATGGCCTACATGTTCTTCCATGGAATTTGAGTAGATAAGAATGTCGTCAATGTAAACAAGAGCGCAAACGTACCGTAGTTCATGGAGTACATCATTCATAAAGAATTGGAATGCCGCGGGGGCATTGGATAGCCCGAAGGGCATGAACTGGTATTCAAAGAGGCCGTACTTCATGCGGAAGTCCGTTTTCAACTCGTCTCCCTCTTTTACTCTTACAAGATGGTATGCTGCTCTTAAATCGAGTTTTGTGTAGATTTGAGTATGTTTCGCTTGGTCCAGGAGCTCTGCTATAAGTGGTAACGGATATTGATTTTTTACTGTGATCTGATTGATGGTTCTATAGTCGATGCAAGTTCTGAAGTCCCCCTCATTTTTAGGCATGAAGAATAAGGGCGAGGAGGCAGGTGACTTGGACGGGTGAATGAAACCGTTCGCCAGGTACTGATCCAGGTAAGTTCTAAGATGCTGATTTTCCTGTTCTGTCAAGGTGTAAATTTTGCTGCAACAGATCTAGGCTCCGGGTACAAGATCTATTTGACAATCATAGGGCTGTGCGGGGGCAGAACGTTGGCTTGCTCTTTTTTGAAGGCATCCTGGTAATCTTGGTATTCAAGCGGTAAGGAGCTGATGGGGCCCAACACGATTCCTTTATTCGGTTTCAGATTGGTGTCATCTTTTTTGTAACATGTGTCGGCACAATCATGAGGAAATGTCAGAACTCGTTTTCGCCAGAGAATCCTAGGATTGTGGGTCTCCAGCTAGGGCATTTCCAATATCATCTGGAACTGAAGAGCACCGATTAGATCAAAAGTAATGTCCTATTGATGTCTGTCCTGACACAGAAGCTTGACTTTCTCAGTGTATTGTGTCACCGGGCCGGATGATAGCTGAGAACCATCCACAGCAGTGACGTTTTCGGATTTCTGCTCTGTCAGAGAGGAAGGCCTATTCGGAGAGCCAAATCTTGGTCAATATACTTACCCACAGCTCCACAATCAATATATGCCTCCAAGTCATGTATTTTCGATGGTTGCTTGTGATTCACCAAAAGCACTGGAAGGACTAAATATGAGGTCTGTACGGATTCCTTTTTCATGCTCGACAAGCGGACCCCTACACTTGCTGGGCATTGGCGTTTCCCGAGTTCTGTTCTTCTTCTTCATCAGTTTTGTCTGTTGCCCCAACCGTTTCCTTGTGTGGTTTTACCAGGCAGTCACGGAGGAAGTGACCTGCTTGTCCACAATATAAGCAAAGCTGTTGTTGTCTTCTTTTTTCCCTTTCTGCTTTGGATTAAAGGTTGCAATATAGGTTAATAGATCTTGACTCCCTTGTCTGAGTGACAGGAACTTGTTGTTCAGAGCTTGTCCGTGAGTATAATGGGCAAACAATTTCTCCATCTCATGTTGGAAATTCCCAAAGTTCTGGAGTAAAGGGTCATCTTGATTTACCAAAGGTATAGACCAGTCCGCCGCACTACCTCCTAAATACGAGAGTACAAACGCCACTTTGGCTTGGTCATTAGGAAAGGCTCCTGGTCTGCACAAGAAATGAAGGTGACATTGGTTCATAAATACAGCAAACTTGTTTGGGTTGCCGATGAAGCGTTCGGGAGGGGCTAGAGGCACTGCTCCTGGAAGAACCACCTGAACCAGTGTTGATTGTTGTGGTGTGGAAGGATGAGAAGAATGGGTCACTTCAGGCAGTGGAACCTGTCCTGCTTGTGCTTGTAGCATTTGTCTTTCCAATTCGTCAGTTCTTTCTCGAGTTACAATAAGATCCCTCCGTAATGCATCGGTTTCCTGTCTTGAAGCATGTACTTCAGGCCGTAATTCCCCTAGTAAGAGGGTTAACTGATATGTTTCTGAAGTTTCCATAACGCCCAGGCTGAGAGCATTAGAGGCTTCGTGTTCTGTTATGCTCACCTGGTCTCTGCAGAGGCGTTGGGGCACGGTTGCAGCCCTCCCTGAACTTGAATCACCCCCTTCAGGGCTCTCCCTCAGTAGAAAAGCTGTGAGCAGTGGTACGTGGTGAGACTGCTCCTGCGTGGATATATGAGTGTGTGAGTGCCCCAATCTGTAATTGTTGTACCTCTCAAACCCTTCACCCCAAACTACGGTTTCTGTGAGCATACCCTGGCCCATAAAGCTCATCTCTGAATTATGGAAGATAAGCTCTCCATCCTACTATTTCTGGCAGGGGCGCGTCGAATGGGATCTAGTTCCTTCACTGATCCCTGATAAGGATTAGTCCAGTCCATCTGTGACTATGCTTTTCCTTATGATTGGTAAGTCTTTCTTGAGCTCTTGTTATGCTGTTCATTCTGTTTAATGTCTTTATATGTTGCTCCTATTTATGCCCGCAATAATGTCTCTCTTCTGTTTTCCTCCCTTAGATGGAAATGCGGCCTCAATGCAGCTGTGAGACACGAAACGCGGCCGGATGGAAGATGGATGCTACCGCAATATTCAACAGCAGGTAAGGGATGGTTTAAGGAAAAGCGTGAAGTATGGCAAAGCACAACCTTAAACTGACAGTTTTTTCGATGTCTAACCTTGTCTTCTGTTTTTCCTTGCAGGCGCTGCTGTTGACGATGAACCGTGTGGTGCTGCGGTGCCAAGATGAAGATTTACAGCGTTCCGGAAAGTGTAAACATGAATACTTGGTTCGCCGAAGAGATGTACAGGTAAGAACAGCTTCCCCCAGTTGGTGAGTATGCTGGCAGGAAGCAGGATGTCCAGGAAGCAGGATCTTCAAAGGTAAGTCTGTCCTCAGGCGACGGTGAGCGTTACGCTGCTTGCAAGTGCAGAATAATGCGAAGCATCTGTCTTGAGGATCTGGGCAGCTTATATAGCTGAGATCGTGGGCACGCCCATTAGGGCCTGCTTACCAGCCACACCCTGCCACTCCTAGAGAGTGAGCACGTGTGAAGGCAATCCATTAGCAGCCACACCCAAGAATACACTTGGGTCTGCTTAATGGATGGAATGTTCAAGGTTAATGCATCCTGCTTAATGGATGGAATGTTCAAGGTTAATGCATCTGAAGTGCTATGTCCATAATAAAAGCTTTTTGGTATTAAATGGATGTTCTTGTTTACTTTTGTTCATGAGCCTGGCGCCAAAGGCGCCAGCACAGTGTCCACCCAGGTCTCCTGTGCATGCGTCCCCTGCATGCCTATGGCCATGACTTCATGACCATGACAAGGAGCGAAGAGCTCGAGAGGGTAGGTATTTGCGGAGGGATAGCTGAAGGTATTTTGGACCCAGGCCCCAGAAAGCCTTGCGGACAATGTAGTGGGTTTTGAATTTAATTCTTGCATTCACTGGGAGCCAATAGAGAGATTTCAGAGCTGGAGAGATACAATCCCAGGGCTTGAGGCCAAGGACAAGTCTTGCAGTCCATTTTCTGGATTAGTTGCAGAGGGTGGAGAGTAGAGGCAGGTAGATTTAGAAAGGGGCTGTTACAATAGTCCAACCTAGAGAGATTCAGAGCTTAGGATAAAATGAGCTTCTGGGGGAAGGAGAGGAAAGGCAGAGCACCTCTGAGGAGGTGCAGTAGGAAGTTTGACTTTTAAGAGACCTCAGAGATGTGAGCGGAGAAGGAAAGGGTAGACTCAAAGATGACCCTGAGGTTCTTAGCCTCGCAGGTGAGGGTAGGAGGAAGGCCAAAGGAAGCCGGCCAGAGAGTGAGGGGAAAGGATGGTGAAGGTGTGCCAATGAGGAGGATCTCTGTCTTGCTGGCATTCAGACAAAGATCATTGGTGGCACACCAGTCTTGAATGGCAGTTAGGCAATCAGATATGAGAGAGGGAGAGGAGGTGGTTGAGGGCAGCCTAAAAATGAGTTGAGTGTTGTCAGCATAGCACTGGAAATTTGAGTAGAAAATGGCAATGCAGTGGGCGAGAGTTGCCAAGTATTGGTTGAAAAGCCAGGGCGAGAGGTTAGACCCCTGGGGAACACCACAGGCAGAGAGGAAAATAGATGATAGGAAGGACCCAAGTTGGACCTGGGAGGGTCGATCAGAGAGGAAAGAGGTCAGAAAGGCCAGAGCCTGGTCGGTGATACCCAGGTTTTCATGGAGGCGGTTGAGCAGGATGGAATGGTTGACAATGTTGAAGGCAGAAAAGAGATCGAGGAGGATGAGGACAGAGGGAATGTTAGAGTCAATTTTGGAGAGCAGATCTTCACAGATGTTCAGGAGAGCAGTTTCCATGCTTCTGGCAGCTCTGAAGCCAGACTGGTGGTCATGGAGACAGCCAACAGAATTGGAATGAAGGTTAAGCTGAGAGATGGCCAACTTTTCCAGGGGTTTTCCCAGAAAGGGAGTCATCGAAATTAGGCGATAGTTAGCTGGACAAGAAGGATCAGCTTTGGGTTTCTTGAGAAGAGGATGCACAAGGGATTGCTTCAGAGGGGAGGGGAAGGATCCTGAAGCAAAGGAGTGATTCTAAAAATCAGCAAGGGCCGGAGCGAGGGTGTCAATGTGGTCCTTGATGGTTTTAGAGGAAAATGGATGAACCTGTTTTGACAAGGCATTCATAGATCGGGCTTGTCTCGCGACTTTGCCAGGGGATTAAAGAGGAAGGATGAGAAGGATGGTGGGGCGTGGCTAGAGGAGGGTCAGCAAGCACAGATGGAGAGGGGAAATGATGGGTGGGGGTGGAGAGGGTGGGCAGGATGTCCTGGGTTTTTTAAATGAAGTGAGAGGCAAGGGCATTGCAAAAAGCCTGGCAGGCAGTAGGAGGGGAAGAGTATGTAGCAGGGTTGGCCAGCTCCTTGCAGATTTTAAAGAGTTCGGCCGAGTTGTTAGATGCCGCAGTGACACAAGCTTGAATGTGGACTCTCTTCTTGGTGAGGACAGAGAGTTGCCATTGCCTTTGTAGCAGGCGACAGGCCAGTTTGTCAGAGTATGAACAGGAAGCCCTCCATTTCCTCTCAGCTGCTCTACACTTACATTTAAGTGTAGCTAGGTCAGAGTCATACCAGGAATTGCACTTGGCTTTGGGCTTCAAACGGATTCTCATGACAGGGGCAAGAGCATCAAGAGTATCAGGAATTGAAGAGTAGAGCAAAGACAGGGCTGTGTCAGGATGTGAGGCAGTGGGAGATGGAAGGGGGGAGAAAGTGGCAGCAAAAGCCTCCACTTACACACGCTTCATGGGCCGGATGTCCGAGACGGTAGGTGGCAGTATTGGGGTAGGCTTGGCTTGGGGGGAAGCGAGGAGAGATGAGAGGAGAGGAAGGAGTGATCGCTCCAAGAGAGAGGAGTGGTCAGAGGGATGGAGAGGGGGAGGTCAGAGGAGATCAAGACGTCGAGTGCATGCCCTGGAGAGTGAGTCGGGCCAGAGGGCAGGATGGACAGGGAGAGGGAGTCACAGAGGTCACAGAAGAGTAAAGAGGAGGAACAAGGAGAGTCTAAATGTATGATGGGGTCACCGAGGAGGAGGAGTTCAGTGGTAGAGGCCAGGAGAGAGGAGGAGAGGTCCACCCACTCAGAGAGAAATGAGGTGATTTAACCAGGAGGCTGGTAGATGGTAGTCACAGTAATAGAATGGGTAGGCAAGAGAGAAAGCCTACAGACAAGGCATTCAAACGAGGAGTAGGTCTGAGTGGGAATGATAGAGGCAGGAATCCACTCAGGAAGGATCATGGCTACCCCCCCACCCCTCAGGATCGGGTGGATCTGGGTCTGGAGAGGATCTTGTAGCCATCAGGGAGGAGAGTGTCAAAGCTCTTGACAGAGCTGGCCGTGAACCATGTCTCAGTTATACCAAGGACATCAAGGTCTAGTTCTTCAAGGAGGTGGCAGATGTCAGAGGAGTGTTTGACAGCAGAGCGAGAGTTGAGAGTTGCAATATGAAGAATGTTGCCAGCCTTAAAGACCTTCCGGGGAGGAGTACAGATCAGAGGTACGCCCTGTGGAGGAGAAAGAGCCCTAGGAGGGGCAGAGGAGGGCAGAGAAGGAGGAGAGAGGGGACAGCAGGAGATGAGAAGAAATTGATGAAGCGAGGGAAGCGCCTATCAAATAGGAGGAGATTGGCCTGAGGGCCTTGGGCCATGACAGTGCCATTTAGGTAGACATTAATGATGACTTTAGAGGACTCGAAGGAAGCCATGAGAACTTCCCAGAGAGTGCTGCCATTAATGGAAGAGGAGGAGATAGGACAGAGTACAGAGATCATATGAGGACTCCATAGATCTGGCGAAGGAACGACAAAGAGCATGTCAGTGAGGCTCTGTCTGGAGGAGGCATTGGAGTAGGTGTCAGCCAGGGTTAGAGGCCAAGATAACCTTTTTGAACTTCTTCCTACCAGACTCAGTGAGAAGGGAAGGATAGTCAATGGAGAAGCAGTTGGAAAAGATAGGAGAAACAGAAAGCGCCATGGGGGGTGGAAGTGAGGAGAGGATGGAGAAACTGGGGGGGCTAAGGCAGGTAGGTGTGGGACAAAAGAGAGTGTTGAGGTCACTGGGCTGGCAAGTTACAGAGAAGCATCAGTATGCAAGCAAAATACAGAGAATTTCACAATGGGCAGCAAGATTTGACTTTTTCAGCACAAAGCAAAAACAGCAAGATTTTACTTTTTCAAATTGGAGGCAGCTGTCATAATGGCCCCATAGCTTCTGCCGCAACCTGTTTGCGGCAACCTCTTTTCATAGTGAGTGGTGGCAGGTGAATTGCAGAAGGGGAGTGGTTTGCACATGACATAGGGTGGGTGGGAGCGCGAGTGCCTGTGCGCTGCAGATGGAATGTGGTAGTTGGCGACTTGGTGGCATGCATGGGTGAATGAAGGTGCAGTGGGTCTGTGGAAGGATTGGACTAATGGTTGCATGGGCGAAGGCCGTAGGCTGTAGGGTGTATGGTATGCACTCAAGAGCATAGGGCTGCAACATACCCACTGCAGGAACGCATGTTTGACTCTGCATTTGGTACATGGTGCTGCTTGTATAGTGTGGTATGTGCAGATTGGTTGCAGTAGGGCTAGAGTTGCGACCAGAATGTGGGTAGGTTGGCAGTGACACAGTACTTTGTGAATGCAAGTGGGGACGCCAATAGTAATTGAATAAAAGTGCACAGGGGTGCAGGAGAGAGAGTTTTGTTTTCTTTGCACATTATGTTCACTGTTGCAGTTTGTTGCTGCATAGCTATGTGGCGGTGCGCAGGTTGGCTAGGAGTGCTCGTGGCAGTGGTGTGTATGAGGATGGTGGTAGTGGGTGTCATGTGACATGCATGGTGGCATTACATTGCTGTGGGTGTGTTCAAGGGCTAGACTATTGGGTGCATGGCCGACGGCCGTAGGCCATGCACTCAAGAGGCTAGGCCTTGAGGACACCCATGGCAGTAATGCATTTTTGAATGTGCATCTGTTACAGGGTGGTGACATGTAAGGAATGGTTGTGGGGCACATTTCAGCCGTTATAGCCCAGTGTTGTAAACAGATTGTGGGTAGGTTGGAAGTGGCACAATACTTTGTGAACGGAAGTGGGTATGCTCATAGTATGTGATAGAAAGTGCACAGGGATGCATGAGAGAATGTTTTGTTTGTACATTATGGTAACTGTTGCATTTTGTTGCTGCATAGCTCCATGGCGGTGCTCTGTGCTTCGAGATGCTGCAGTGAAAAGTCACGCATTGTGGGCTCGGGGTGCAGTGTTTGCATACTGTTAGTATGGTAGAGGGTATGGGTGAAGGGCAGCTTATATGTGCTTGGATAGTGTGCTGTGTGCACAATGCCTGCAGTATTGGCAATGTTGTCAACATTTTGTGGTTACGTTGGCAGTGACACAATACCTTCTGAGTGTAATTCGGTAAGACAACAGCATGTGAATGAAAGGGTGTAGGGGTGCTGGAAACAGTGTAATATTCATACATTATGGTAACTGTTGCATGTAACGCTGTGCATGTGCATTGCGGTGTGGAGGTTGGTAAGGAGTGCTGGTGCCAGTGGTGTGTATGTGCATAGTGGTAGTTGGTGACGTGCTGACATGCATGATTGCATTAGAGTGCAGGGAATGTGTGCAAGGACCACACCCACTGGAGCAATGTAGGTTTGATAGTGCATGAGGCACAGGGTGGTGATCTTTGGAGAATGGGTGTGGAGCACATTGTTGATGTGCTATAGCACTACAAGTGAGTTGTGAAGCATGTATTGTGCATTCCATGGTTGTGGTGATAGTTGGAACGTGCTACAGTATTTGGTGTGCAGCAGGAGATGGTGCAGTGAGAAGTTGTGAAGTGTGGCCACAGGGTGCAGTGTGTACATAATGTGAGTATGGAAGTGGGTATGGTTGAAGTGCAGTTTATATGTGGTTGGTTACTGTGCTGTGTTCAGAATTATTGAAGTAGGCCCAATATTATGCAGCTGTTGTGCATAGTTTGCCAGTGACACAATACTTTGTGAATGGCAGTGCGTAGGGGTGATGCAGCCTGTGGTATGTTTGTGGATTCTTATAAGTGTGTCATGTTTTTGTGAATGGGTGTTTAATGGTGTGGGGGAGTTGGGTGGAAGTGCCGCTACATATGTTACGTTTGTGCATAATGGTAGGTGCCCACATGGTCGCTTGCTTGGATGTATAGCATGCTGGTGGGTGTGGAAAGGGCTGCAATGTTGTGTGCATGGCCAAAGGTGTGCTGGGTGCGTCTGAGGATCTTTGTGGGTGCTGCAATCGTCCATTATTTAGCAGAGGTTTCTGGTGGAGGGGCTTGGCAATGAAACAGAACTTGTACTGAGAGTGTTCAACAGTAAATATGGAGTGCTGTATAGAAATGACAGTGTGCAATGCAGAGTCTTTGTATGTCATTGCTGTATGCTTGTTTGAAAATTTGACAGCACCCAATGGGGGACTGCTGCAAAAAGTGAAGCGACCATGTATAGGGAAGAAGCATTGTCTCAGCTTCACTGGGCTGTGGCCCTCACTGTATATGGGAAAGCGCACATGCACATACTGCCATTATGAGCAGGGTGGAAAGGGAATTGGAATTGTGGGAAATAGGCAAGTAGGAGTTTAGGGTTTGGTTCACAGGAAGCGGTGGTACCCATTTCCTGCCAATAGTGTGTCGTGAGGGTAGTCAAGATGGAGAGAGACGCACAGTGCTTATCATCAGTGATACCTTTGTGTACCATTTGCACAGGTGTTGTGTGCAAAGAGGCGTTGCTGGTAATTTCATGTTGGAAGGAGTGGACACCCTCATGAACACCAAAAAAAAGTTGTTTCCATAGAAGCATCTAAACAAAAACAGAAAATAACCAGCTCTTTGAAGAGTTGCCCCTTACCACGAGCTACCACTACCCTGGTTGCAAGTTATTCCTCACGCCGGCACGCAGTGCAAAAGCTACATCTGTGGATTTTGCGAGTAGCAGCCACGGAAATGGAAGTGTAGGGATTGTCCAATCACATAATTAGGGTGTGCGCCAATAGGAAGAGGGACTCCTGTTTCTCTCTGGCCCGTCCCTCAACGTACTTGGGAACACACACGTGCCACATTCGGCGCTTCTCATCATGCTTGCCTATGGAAATGGGACTGCAGCGATTGTCCTATCAGGTGGTGCATCACAGGAAAGCGCACCAATAGGAAGAAGGACTGGGACACGGCCCACGCGGTCCTTGGAAAATGGCATATGCCACATTCTGCGCTTCTTAGCATGCTGGCCAATGGAAATGGGACTATGGCCTTTGGCCAATGAGGTGCTCAGTGTGTATGTGCAGGAAAGAGCTCCAATAGGGAGAAGGAATCCTCCTGCCTCCCTGGGGCGCAGCCCTTGGACTTATTAGGGAATGAAACGGGGCACATTTTGCACTTCTCACCATGGTGGCCAATGGAAATGAGACTGTGGATTTAGGCCAATCAGGTGCTCTGGGTGTGCGTCGCTGGAAAGGGCAGCATTCAGTTTCCCCATTACTTTGTGTACTGCGGCTGGCAATCATGGCAAGACGTACAGTTTTCGTCGTGGGTGATGGCTTTGTGGAAGATCTGTGCATGTATGCCCTCCAAGAAGACTTGTCTGGCAATTTTGGTTTGGAGGGAGTGGATGCTTTGTAGTGTAGTGTCAAATTGTGCTGTTTCAGTGGACTGCTTCTAGAATGTTGATGCGTGGCCTCTTCGGCAACTGTACATTTGTGATTGTGCACTTTGGAGCCTTCTTTTTGGGATACATGCCTTGTCCGATGTGTTTAGTCAACTAAAGATTATGATGAAAGCAGTGCAGCGCATTTTTCCTACTGCCAAGGTGCTTTTCTCATGTATACCCCTGAGAATAGTGTATAAGTATTCCAAGGATTCCTGTCGCCAGTGATAGGTCGGAAGGGGTCTCATCAACAGAAGCATGTGTCATTTGTGAGTGCTGCTGCTGGGATGTTCTCTTGTCAGAATGAGAACATTCGTTCGCGATACATACACCTTTGCAAGGCAAATGGCATGTCTTTGTCGCACATTGGCAATGAAATGTTGTTTCACAATCTACACACTGCAGTGAAGATCCTATTATAAGAATGTCAGATGACGTTCAAAAAACACATTTACGTATGAAGACCGCAAAAAAAGTGTTTGCACGGTAGCACCTTTACAAAAAAATTATTTAAAAAGAAAAGGGTTTTTTAAGAGCCACCACACCTAACGACGTCCGCTACCCTGGTTGAAAGTTATTCCCCCACTCCCGCACTCGCCCAAAAGAAAAAGTCCACAAACATCGCGATAGTTGCAGGGTGGCACTTGAAACATATGGCGCTTTTGCAGATGACGGCCATAGAAATCGGCCTGCAGAGTCTACGGGATTGGGCAATAAAGTTTGTAGGTGTGGTGTGTATGTCCAGACTGTGTTACATAGTGTATTTGTCGACAGAAATGCAGAGGGTGCAGTTATGGCTCTGTGTTTCACGAGGCACAGCGTGCAGGTTTTAGGGGATTCCGACATACATTGAGTGAAAGTGATGGAAAACACTGTCCAGTGGATACTCATTTTGCAATCTATCATGTGCATGTGTAGTGCTGTGGAGTAGCTACGAGGAAGTGTCAGATTTTGGTTTCTCTGTGTGACACTTTGGTGACACGCAATCATGCCGATATTATTGATGTTCATTGTGCAGAGAAAATGGTGCAGCATTTTTCTCAACCTAAAAGGGCCATTTGCGATGAAGGGGGCATTATGCAGCCACCGTTGTGGCAGAGTCATTTCCTATTTAGTCAGTGCGGTACATTCCAAAGAAGAGTATTTGTGGCTTTGTTCGACATTTGCTATTGGCATCCTTCTCCCGTGACACTATGATGTTTCACAGCACAACTACTATTCCTCAGCTATAACGTTTTTCTTACTATGCGAGCCATCAGGATTTTTGCACACCCCATCTAAATTGGCTTGGTGCCATTCTTAAAAGTAGTGACTTTTTTTGTACTTGGTGTTTCTCTGTGGCTCTCTTGAAAATGCTCTGGAACACCTACAAAACCCTCTTTGTACAGCAACCTCCTTTGTAACCGATTGAACTACAGTGTTTACCACACTGCCATGCCTCCCGCCCTGCATGCATGCATTGGCAATTCTGTTGTTGATCTGTGAAAGGTGCTTTCTTCATTTCCCTTTTTCCCTTTCTTATTTCATTTTTATTTATTATGGTGTTCTCACACACGCCACAGAAGGAACGACCGGAAAGGTCCGGTACAGAAGAGGCAGCACCTGTCTGGATACTATAGGGGACGTGCAGGGAGACAGCATTATTGGGTGGTCCTCACCTACATAGGCGCCAGTCATTGTAAAGCTCCCGTAAGGACCTTCTAAGTACCTTCACTTTGTACAGTAGAGCATTGCAATACATGCACAATACAATGCCCTTTACCGGGTAAGGGTCTGTAGCACGGCATATGGTTTGCAAAGGTTTTTTTACAGCTCTGCTGCCCTACAGGAGTGCCCCTCTTGTTGCCCCCAGCAGATGTGCACAATTCTGTACATAAGAGTACCCTATGTAATTGCTGGAAGGACGGTAGCCTGCCCACTGGTCCCTTGTGCTTTGTTTTCAGTTGTCGTCATATGCAGTAGAAACAGTTTATGCTACACCATTATTGTTAGGGGTAGCATTCACGGATACACATACAAGAATGTTAACAAGGATGGGAAAACAGCTTCATTACATGCAGCAGGAAGCCATTTATTCTGTGTGACCCAAGTAGCTAAAACGCTTTTGTAACCGGCACTAAGATTGTTTGCGCTCTGCATATTTTGCTGTTTCCTTACTTGCCTTTACATGCACTAGTATGTGCGTGAGGAAGGTGCAGCAGCTTTGCCATTTTGCAGACTAAGTACAAACTGTCCCATCTGCACTTACATGTTTTCTTCAAATGTAC
This sequence comes from Ambystoma mexicanum, assembly GCF_040938575.1. Classification (NCBI taxonomy): domain Eukaryota; kingdom Metazoa; phylum Chordata; class Amphibia; order Caudata; family Ambystomatidae; genus Ambystoma; species Ambystoma mexicanum. Next base: position 15,355,899 of record NC_090933.1, on the reverse strand, counting down.
GACCGGCAGGCGACCTCTTGATACTTTCCGTCACACTGCTGAGTGCAGACACAATGTATTTGTTTCACGGGTCATGGAAAGGCAAGCAGCAAATAAATGAAAGTAATGCGACATTTAACACGGCCATGTGACAATACAGGTTGCTGGTCCTTGTTTAACAGTGGCCGTTATACAGTTAGGAGTACTTAGCCACACATTGGTAGGTTTGCAGAGCCACCCACAAAGTCAGCAGCAGTACTTTAAATGCAGTAGCTTTCTGCAGGTTTCCGTAGGGCTGGTGACAGGGGTGGTGTTAACAGCATACAGTGGATGACCTATACATGGGTCTAGGCGTGGAACGGAAACATGTGCACTTCCAGAACTACTTAAAAGTGCATTCGAAGATGTGGCCATGCAACCACTGATGGAGTCCTACGGATACTTGCAGTGTGATTGCATATACGGCAACACGGTGCAGTGTCCCTAGGAAACGTCCATATTGCTCATTTGTACTCATCTCGGCCAGTACTTTGCAGCACAAAGATTTATCATGCCCTTTTAACACAAAAAGAGAGCGTACTGCCACACTACACAGCGACACTACACAACATTTACTATGTACATGTATAATTGATACGATACGCCAACACTATTTGGTAAAGTAAGGGGTAGCGCAAATGTATAAATACACAGACAATGTGCACTTTCCACACGTTTATCATGAGGGCAGCCAAGGAATTAGTAACAAATCATTGTTAAGGGGACGTTATGGTTATGTTGCCGTATGAAATACCTATCCTCTTTACAGAAAACGCTATGCTAAAGTAACGTTCTGCTTACAGTGCCCTACTTAAAATCTATGAAATTCACTAACAAAAACATTGTTAAAGGGACGTTATGGTTAAGTTGCACTAGCAAAAACCTATGAAATACTATGGAAAAATGTTGTTACTGGGATGTTATGGTTACAGGTAATACCAAAAAAAAACTGATATTCAACAGTTATTGTAAGCTAAGCAACCATAACTCGCGCCACCACCGGGCACTGCTAAGACTAACACCCATAAAATCAAAGATGACATCACAAAAGTCATTGATGACATTACTGATGTCATCACATATGCGGCCCACTTATTTGTGGTCACTGAAATATCTAGGCCTGTTGTTTTGGTCACTGAGAGTCAGAATATTAAAATTCAAAAGCTGCTGCATATCTAGATATTAACCTTTACATATGTTCTTAAAGTACTTACCTTTCGGTTTGGTCTATGTTCATGGTGCACATACATGGGGCAATAGGCAGGCCTGGAACACACAATTCATTTGTATACATGAAAATAAACTTTAATGCTATTAACATTTTCTGATGATGCTGTTTCTTTCTTCCTTACTTTAGTTTCCCTGTATGTGTCTCTGATTTGTATGCATTGTGGGTCTTCATATGTATACTTTGTACTAGCACAAGTGTGTAGTAAGTCTTGAATTGTTAGCTAGTTATTACTACTTTAACATTATACAATCCTCCCTGACATCATGTTACCAAGGGGCATTATGGTTAAGTTGCTCTACTTAAAACCTATGAAATTCTGTGAAAAAACTTTGTTAAAGGGACGTTATGGTTAGAAGTAAGACCGAAAAACCCTAGAAATTCACCAGATATGGTACGCTAAGCAGCCATAACTCGTGCCACCACCGTGCACTGCTAAGACTAACACCCAGGACATCAAAGATGACATCACAAATGTAATTGATGACATCACGGATGACATCACATGTGCATTTACTTTTCATGAAAAGTCTGTACAAGGGATTCTTATTGTAATGTTAATAAAAAAGTGTTAAGGATCATTGGAATAAATATCAGGAGGTACATAGTGCATTAAGCAATGCATTGATCCAAATAGCATTCTATTGTGAAGTGTTTTCCAGTATACTAAAGTACACATGTAGAAACATAGGCATCGTGTGCAGCAGACATGATGGAGGTGCAATAATAATAATCTTGCCGTGTTAAATACTAAAATTATAAATACTTTCTTATTTGAGTTCTGTAAATATGTAATGAGTACTTAATAAAACACACTTACTACTTAATTACATTATTGCAAACAAAACACAAACAGACAACAACACATACAAATATGAGCATATAGAGGGAAAGTGAAGTAACCAAAAAAAAACAGTATTATCAGACAATCTTCATGATCTAATTGATTATCTTTATGCACAGAAATGATTATTCTGCTTCAAAGCTACTACTTCCCTATGTATAAGTATCACATGATGTGACAGGCCCCTAAGAAAGTAGTGTGAGTACAAATATGAGCATATCCAGAGAAAATACAGTAATAAAAAAACAGCAGAAAAATAAGAAAGTGTTGATAACCTTACTGATTATCTTCATAAACAGAAAGCATTGCTATATTTCAAGTCTGTGTTTCCCCCTATATATACATTTCATATGCTGTGACTGAACCCCAAGTGAATTACTGTAAAAACATATTTGAACTATAAATCTACAAATATAGTACTTTTTGAATTTTTAGTTACTGACTGTTACTGGCCTAGATATGTCAGTAAAAGAAAAAAGAGGGAGTCAGAAATGTGATGTCATCAGCGATGTCATCAATGACATTTGCGATGTCATCTTTGATGTCCTGGGTGTTACTCTTAGCAGTGCAGCGTGGTGGCGTGAGTTATGGTTTCTTAGCTTACCATAACTGGCAAATGTCTGGGGTTTTTGGGTTTTACTTCTAACCATAACGTCCGTTTAACAAAGTTTATTTCACTGAATTTCATAGGTTTTAGTAGGGCAACTTAACCATAACGTCCCTTTAACAAAGTTCTTTTACTGAATTTCATAGGTTTTTGGTAGCTCAACCTAACCATAACACCCCTTTAACAAAGTTTTCTCACTGAATATAGATATAGATAATATAAATTTGATAAATGTTTACTAGGATTCCCTTTGTTTACATACATATAACATAGAAAATACTGATCCCCCTGCCTCCGCTAGTGATTTTGATATCCATTATTGTATCATACAATAAAATCACTGAAAATATTCAAAAAGCACCACATAAATACATTACATTTAATAATAAATACGAAGTGGAACTATATATGCAAGACACCAGCCATCCACTGAAATAGCGCTTGCAATATAATAGAATATACCAAAACCAAATAAATATGCCTCCAACAGAATTACCTCACAGAAGCTGCACAGCAAAAAGCAAGTGCATACCTACACAGCCAGCAGTAACACCAAAAGTTTGTAAGTAACTAGTAGGTACACTACATTTACACTAAAACTGATATATATATTTTTTTTACACTTTACACAGAAATGTCCAGTACTTTGGAATGGCTGGAAGAAAATTTCCCACGGGATGAAATGAGTGAAGACAGTGATACTGATGGTAAACACAACATTTCTCTATATAAGCCAATTAATAATCATTACTTTATGTGTACTTAGCACATTTTATTTTTTAACAGACCAAACAGAAACAAAAAATAATATACCAAGAGACACATAAGAAAATACTCTGCAGCGAATGGAACTAAAAATGGATATGTTAATGAGAAACTTCATTCATATAAAACAGTTTATTGAGGGCCACATTGAAGAAAACATTAAACATCACTGCCCCACATGTACCTGTTCCCCCTCTCCATATCCCAGCCAACTATCCCCAAACCCTCCCCAGCAAGAACAACGTTACGATGAGACGTCCATCCCTTCCTTCCCTCCCATACATCATGTCCAAACCCCTAATTCTCCTGTATTTGTTTCAGTTTCTGCTTCCCCCTCTCTTTCGTAATTCTTATACTGTTACACAATAATAACATTTTAAGTGTCTTCTTAGTATATCCCTGTATATCACTGTGTCTTATTTTAAAAACAAAAGGCAGTTAGGGTGTCCGCAGACAGCACGGGTTTCTGGGGTGTCCGCAACTAACCAAAATGGGGGTGTCCTAAGGACACTCTAACTGTTCGTACTGTTCGTAATTAAAATGGAGGTGTCTTTGAAACACACAAGATGCCGGCCTGTCTGCAATTAACCAAAATGGGGGTGTCCTAAGGACACTATACCTGTTCGTACTATCCGCAATCAAAATGGAGGTGTCCTTAGAACACACAAAATGTCCACCTGTCTGCAATTAACCAAAATGAGGTTATCCTAAGGACACTATACCTGTTCGTACTATTTGCAATCAAAATGGAGGTGTCCTTAGGACACACACAATGTCCGCCTGTCCGTAATTAACCAAAATGGGGGTGTCCTAAGAACACAAAACCTGTTTGCACTGTTCGTAGTTAAAATGAAGGTGTCCGCATGTGCGTAACTATTCAAATTAATGTGTCCTAAAAACACCCCCATGTTCGCAATGTCTGCAACCAGAATGAATATGTCCATAGAACACATATCGCATCCGCCTGTCCGCAAAGTTTTGATGCACATTTATTTTATTCAGGGACTTTAACACTGTTTGTAGAACACCTGCGCACATCCGCAGCACACCCTTGGGTCTACATCGAGCCGTCCGTAACTGTCTACCGCAAGTGTGTCGCGCTTTTAATTAGTTTGGGGACCCGAACACTGTCCTTAGAACACCCGCACGCATGCGCACAACCGACCCCGCATATTTGTTGTCCTACGGACAGCCGTCCCATTCGCGATTGTGTCTGCGATGTCATAATGTGACCGCACCCATTCTGAGCGTGTGTCCTTACTTGTGGACACTGTCCAGACCCACAAACATTTAAAAAGTGCTTTTTTGAGCAATCCAAGGTATTTTACAGTAAAGGTTCATCATTGCACATGTCCCAGACAATGCCCCTGCCAATCTACATATTTTTTTAAACTTTTTTGAGCCCTTTCTTGGTGTTCGACGTGTCCGTGGACAGCACGGGTGTCTGCGGAGCGTGCACCTGGACCCTTATAAAAGGCCACACTCCAGAGCTCATCCTCATTCTGTCTTTCTACTACTGCAGATTTAGCTTCTTTTGCTGGTTTTGCTGCTCTTGCTGCTTTTCCTTTAGCTAACCTGATGGCATCCATGGCTGCTGCTAGTACTGCTGCTGTCTCAGCACCACCCCCACCCCCTCCACCACCACCACCACCACCACCACCACCACCACCTCCCCAAGGGCCTGCAGAGGGGAACAGGTGTGAAGATGCAGAGGAGAGAAATGAAGAGGATGAAGAGGATGAGTTAGTGGAAGTCCCTACTACTAGCACTCATCGTGTGTCTTGGGTGTGGCGGTTATTTACCACTGTTGATGGACTGCCAAAAGCTTGTGCGAACAAGGTGATCTGCACTCAGTGCCGCATGGTGCTGAGTCGTGGCAAGCCTGGTTCTTATAGCTATGGTACCACATCAATGAAGCGACACCTAAGGTCGTTCCACGGTGAGGCTATTCGTAAGGTTGTACCTTGCCATAAACATAGTAGGCTGAGTTCACTTGCAGCATCCTCTGTTTCCGCTCCTGCCACCACAAGAGGCACTCCTGTGGGAAAGCACATCCCTCCAGCTGCCTCGCAGGCCACTCATGATGCTGTTGACCCTTACCTTTCGAGGGTCACAATATTGTGCATGTACTGCGACGCATTACTCTGCAGGGGGAGAACCTTCGGAGTGCTTTCGAGACTGCGGTCAAGGAGCACGAGAAGGACTGCCCAATACCTGAATAAGGCCCACCATACATCTTCCTCTCCACCTGCTCTTTCTTATCCCCGTTGTTGGTGTCCCTTCCTTACCCTCTCCTTTCCTTGTGTGTCTTGTTTAAAAAAACAAAAAATATAAAACAAAAACCAAAAAAAGGCTCTTTTCAGAGCCGCCTTTCACAGTTCAAAAATAGAAGTGACAAATAAATAGTGCATGGCCCTGTGCATTTTTTAGAAGTCTGCGGACAGTCCGCAGAGATTTAATTTTTTTTGGGGTGCTGCACTATCAGAACCATTGCACTTTTCTCTGGGAGGAAGAAGTGGCTCTGAAAAGAGCTTTTTTTGTGGTGTTTTTAGTGTTTCAAAAACTTCAAATGGTCAACACCTACTGCAAAATGGATTGCTGTAATTCATTTTGCATATTTCACAGAAAAATCTGATTGCCAGGATAAGTAAGATGTACTCCATCTCTGCGAAACATATGTGTACTACAAAACATAATGTTTTCATTTTGTAAAGAGGACATACCAACATCTCTCAAAAAGGCACAGACAGCCTTGTTAACATTGCGCCTTGGTTTCTCCATTTGTGGACCAAATGAAAAAGAACGCAGCCACATTTGTCTCTGTGCAATGCAGGAAAAAATTACTCTGGAAAATTACTCTGGAGATTGGATACATGTCCATGACTTTCAGAAATCCTACTTTCGTTGCAAATTGCAAAGAGATTCCAGACAGATGTCCGAAACTGTTCCCTCCACAAATAATAATAATAATGTCTGGATGACGCTGTGTCACCAAAGTAGCACAGGGAGGTACCAAATCCAGCCACTTCATTCTACTCACTCCATGCCAGTGCACTTCCACATGAGGGAATCCAAGATATGCAGCCACTCCACAGCGATCTGCATGCACCTCCAACCAATTTATCCACAAATCTCCCAAAATCCAAACAATCTGCTTTCTGAAACACGCAGCCATAGCTATCTGCTCTCCTCTCAGCCAAAATACTTTCTGACAAACTCTCTCCTTACACAACACACCCAGTAAACCTTATTGACCAATCCCTTGCTCTGCTCAGTCTCATTTGCATGCCTCTCACCCCGAAATCCCCATATGTAATATGCGATGTCCGCGGAAAACCGCGGTGTCCGCTGACAAATTAAAACATTTGAGAGTGGGGAATGAAAATTTAAATAGTGTGCCCCATTTCCCCTTTGAGGTTGGCTCTGAAAAGAGCCTTTTATTTGTTGTTTTTGAAGATGCTTCAGAAGCACCTTTTATTTTGTACTTTTTTTTCTTATTATTTTCCTCCAAAGATCTTCACATTAGCTTCTCCAAAGCAATCCTTGTATTCCAAAAGAGCATGGCATTTCCCATAAAAGATAAAGACATGCCATTTTCTTTAAAATAAACAAGATTACCAGAATCAATGTTCTCATTATTACAAAAGAACATACCAGCTCTAAGCATGAAAGCAAACATGCCTCAGTTGATTACACAACTAGCAATATTTTGCTGAGGACAAAAAACAGAACTATTGTCCCATATTGCCCTAGCTACTAAACCAGACAAAATAACCTTGGCATTTGGAAGTACTTTCATTACTGCCTGAAACAAATGTTCCAGATCTTCCAACAAAGTAGGGACACTGACATAGCCCAAATGCAAAGCACCACAGTGCATACCAACCACATGTGAACTGTTCACCCGGCCCATATCACTACAAACTTGTACAATTCCCTGCACATTAAAACCAGGCACAGTGCTCAATACCACCTCCACTACTTTAACAACAAAATTGTTTGCCACATTCCTGCATTTAGCATACTGCTCCAAACCATGCACAAACATATCTCCAACACCCTGTCTTTCTCCACCTCTGCCATTTTATAACACAAAGCCTTTCAAAACAAACCACAACCTCAACACCTGAGTGGCTGATCCCTACAGTCCTATTTCCATGCCAGATATGTTGAGAAGTCCTGTTTGTGGCATCCCCTGTCCGCGGACAGCCGCAGTGTCTGCGGAGCACATAACACTGGGGCAGCCTTTCTACCCTTTCCACTTCACTCTCTGCACCATTCCCTCATTGGCTACTGTTAAGCAGTCACACAACCATCCACCAATCACATCCAAGAACTCTACATCTAACTCCATCATGACAGATCAGCACTTTAGATGTACCATTGATCACTCTCAGTACAATTGGGCTGTGACTGCAAAAGACCTACAGCAACAACTACTATACAACTCAACAAGAATTCTACTTGCAGATTCATGCATGCACATCCACATGCATGAACACAGACTACATGTATGAATATTTTCTACACAGTACATGTAAAGCTCTTCTATGAATGCATATAAACAGAGTAACTGCCACTTACCCTTTATAAACTGTCAAATTAACTTACTGTCATTTCTTCCATCTGCTTTGATCAAGTGTCACTTGTCTACTCTCCAAATTTTTGTTTACACACACAGCTATCTAAAAAAGTGTCATTTCATATTAAAAGATGGGAGAAATAACAGTATAATTATGGAAAAAGGCTTTCTAGTGTGTTATAAAATTACAGGCAGCCAGGATGAGTACATGCATCTTCATTCGTGCACACAGACAGACAATATCATTAGAAAGGCTCCCAGCTGAAACAACACCACTGCCTCTACACCAAATCATTCTGCTTTATTTCCCACATGTTCACAAATGCATACGTGGCATGCTTGTCTGTACAATTTCTGTCATTTACCCTGTAAAAATAGCAAAAAATGCATATCATTATTTCTTCTATCTCCTAACATCCAATAACATAGCCTTTAAAAGCCAAGTGTGCTCTATACGTTTACTCATTTGTAAAACATGTACAACTAACAGATTCTAAGTAAAATATACAGGATGCACATAGGCAAAGGAAAGTGCATGTGCATGCTATGCTCAGTTATCAGAAAACACTACTACTACAAAAACAAAAAAATCAATGTCTACATTAACAAAAGTGCTATAAACACACATATTCACTAACTTCTTTCTTTTACAATTGCAGTGAAGACCACTCTCCTGAAGAGCATCAGCGTCTGAAGTACAAACAAGAACTTAGAAGAAACCTACTCTTTCCATACAAAAAAGTAAGTACAATACTAACATAATGTTCTAACTGTTACTCAAACACACTAGCATTTTAGTATTGTAGAACAAACAAGTGTATTAACCCTCTACCATTAGATTTAGTATTAGTGCTTCCCCTCACTAGCTGCATACTTTATATTGTCATATGAAGCCTAGTATAGTAAAACACAAATACAAGAATAGCCTTCCCAACTTGATGTAGCTGCCCATTGCACAATCACACACCTCCACAAACATCCTTACCATCATACTCAGACACTCATGCACAAGGCACGCATACACTGCATAACAGCCCAGCCCACACTTTCTTTTTTTCTCCAACAGACCCCAAAGAATGCCTACCAAAAAGCAACTCCGTAGAAAGCAATGCAGAAGTAGAGCAAATCAAAATAAAAGTGTCCAAAATAAGCATCCATCTCTAGCAGATTTTGTACAAAAAGTTCAAACAAAACAGCTAATACAGTCATTGAGCAAAACAAAACAAGCTTCCAGTACAGAAACTTTTCCTACTCTGTCAAAATGTAAGACGAAACAGAAAGTGATTAACAAGACTTCAACTACCACTACTGCTAACACTGCACCTATAAATATTGATGTAGTGGCAAGTAAGCATACCAAAACAATTATTTTACAAAAAATGTTCCGCCACAGAGTCCTTCAGAACCTTATAAAAACAGGAGAGAAATCATGCACAACCCTTAAAACCTACCATACAAAATTAATCCCAGAAACTCTCATAGACAGTGCAATCCTTCTCAAAAGGAAGTTATTTATTTTGGTTTTAAACAGAATGAAACCACTAACAAAACTAACTACTAAACCACAAAAATGACTTCTCAATAAACAGGATATCAACAAAAATAGCTTCTTAAACATCTGTGGAGGCGAATGGAGTCACACCACGAGCACAGTACCATGTTTTAATGAAGAAGCATATAAACAAAAGCAAACAAATCTAATTGCCATACATAGCAGCGGACAACGGTATGAAAAACGTAATAACACCATTATGGAACAAAAAACTCTGCTCACAAAAATATCCCCAGAAAACTCAGTATCAGTATCACCTCTCCATTCATCTGAACCAAAATATCCAGTCTACAAATGGCTGTGCACATCAATGTGTAACATTGCCATTCAAATCTTTACGCCAGTTCCTCAATCAGTATGTAAAAAGCAAAGACAAATTCAAAATGAAACTACTCCAAAATATGGATGCCTGTCCAGTGCGCAAATACACAGGAATACAAAGACATTCATTAGCCTGCATTTCAGTACCTATTTGCAAAAGCACCTTCCATCATATCAAAATTATATCAAAACATCATTCAACTATAAGAAATCTGGTCCATAAACTCTACAATGCTTAAAGTCCTGCGTTAGCACTAGCCAATTTAAATAAAACATTTCTACATGGTACAGCCAAACAATTACTCAAATAAATTAGAGCATATCCAGAGAAAATATTTTGGAAATTAAAGCCACTACAAAATGCAATCACTTTAAAACAAACTAGCAACCTTCTATTACATACATACAAAAAAGAATACTAAAGTTTAAAACTACATCCGCTGAAGTACCAAACCATGTGTGTGTGTTGCCGCAGGACTCTATATAAAAGTAGCACAAAAACTGTAGACAAAACTTACAAAATAGAAGACAATGGCCCTCATTACGACCCTGGCGGAAATCGAAAAACGATGGCGGAAATGCAATACCGCCATCGAATAGCGCTCGGTGCGATTATGACCCGTCACCGTAAAGTACGATGCCATTAGCGACACCGTAGTGAACGCCAACGCTAACTGCACCAAGTACGCGCACGCGCGCCATGCCAAACCGTAATTACCACCATGGCGCAACGGTATGCGAATTCTGACCCTAGCGGACATGTACCTAACGCCATCAAGCATGGCGGAAAGTACCATTCCGCCATGGTGAGAAGTACGGCATCGTGAACCAACCGTAAACGGCCCTACTGAGTGCCTGTACACCACTCCCTGGCCACATTGCACAACTCCTCGTAGGTGCAATGAAGTTACACAATGCAACCAGTGAAATGTACAAGTCACCCATGCATGCCAACGAACAAATCAATCTAGGGGCTCCAAGTGCCTTGTGAGTGGCCATCCATATTTGCCATGGCACCATTGCCGTACTGATGCGGCATAGGCATGTGAAGGTTCAAGTACAGCAACATGAACTGAAATATGAGACAAACAAAAACAGGCCCCCCATCGCCTGACACCAGTGTAAGGCAACATTCAAAGCAGTATCCTGAGTGAGACTGCACCAGCCCTGTACTCCTGCCAGTAAACAAACCAACCATCAGCATAAGCATGTACCACACAAGTTGGCAGAGTGAATGAGCAGCCAGGCTCATCTCAAGAGGGGCCAATGGGAGCTGCAGGGCACAGATGGCACGAATACAGAAGCTATTCTAATGGACATGACCTCAGTCTCCCTCCAAGAAACGCACGCAAACACAGGCACCTGTGACCAGCCATATTCTGATAATCACATCATTCCACCAATCCACCTGGCTGACCGGCATCTGTTACACAAAAGCTAATCCCCCGCCCTGAGCATGACATCATTAAAATAGTCATAATGGTAGCCCCTATCCCTGACCTCACTGGGCTTCGTAGGCAAACGCGCCCAGTACAGTACCACGCAACTATACTCAGAAGCCGGAACCCAATGCAGATCTTCTCACAATACATCGCTCCACAAATAGGAATATGCTACATTACTTGCAAAGAATAACGCTACACGGTCAATATCATAAACAAAATTTAATGCACAACAAAATCACCAAGCCCATACAGCTATTAGGTCATGAACTCCAAAATATATTTCATCATTGTGGGATGCATCCGCAATAAATGACCAGCTTCTTCTTGTGTGACGCCCTGTTCCTTCATGGTACACAGGGGCTACATTCACGTTCAAAAAGGCAACATGGAAGCGCCTAGAACCGCAGGGCCGCCCCATTAGGTAGGCACTAGTCCAGCTGAAAGGTTGATATGTTGCTCCTAGCCACTAGTACTGCGTAAGGGCATGTGGCCCATTGGCGATCGTCCCATAAGATCGTAATGCTGCTCCACTGATTAACACGAAGCAGCAGGAGTCGGGAGTAAAATCCATCTGCAGGAGTGGCATACAGATGGCAGTGGAAAAAGGGGAGAAGATACCTGTCACCCAAATTAAATGAAAAAGAATAGTATGGCCATCAGAACTTCATTTGAATTACTCACTTCAATGATCACACTAAATCCACAGCCATATGCATGCTAGCCCACTCAAAAGGATTATTCCCACCCAAAAATCACTTGCGAATCATAACTATATAAATCGAGGTGAAAACACTATTACAAACGAGTGTTTGTGTGCATGCGTCTGTCAAAACAGTACACATTAGATGGGATTAGTAACGTGCATAGACACATGTGTTTGAAGGCGCGTCGAGACAGGGAGGGTTCAACAAGGGCAGATAGACGATGGTCCCACTATGGCAGCCCTGCATCACATAGCGCAGGGGAAGTGGATAGATTCCAAAAAGCCATGTACATGGCAAACTCACTATTAAATCATCTGTCCATGCATCCATACATCATTCCCTCATCCCGGTATAAAAACGCCTGATTATTTACTCACATAACATGTGAAATTTCCATTGAGTTTGTGCGTAATGCAGTCTGCAAAATCCACTGTGCTCCAGCCCGGAATTCCAGTGTTGTGAAGTAACATGTATTTGGGAACGTCCGGCCTTATCGTCCACTACGCTATTGCGCATCCCATACTATTCATATCAATCATTGCATTCTCGCCATGGCCCCTGTCCGAAGGACATTAAACAATAGAACTTTATATCTGCAGTCAGACCTGTGGGCGTCTCCTCGCCGCTAGCTGAAAACCGAAAGCGCTGTCCTTCGAATTCCTCATTTGCAACATCACGTCGAAAAGGCATCTGTGACCGCTTGAAATCACAAATCCATCCGTGTAGTGCGGCAGTGTGTGAAAATGGCAACTGCCTCCACTCACAAATGGGACGCCCCGCCCGTCGGTGAACCTCGGTACAGTGCTGCATGAGGGTCCACCGTTAATCGAGTACTACATTCCACTGACCCTTCACAAGTTTGTTCGCGACTGCAAAGATAGTATGTGAAACAATGGGACCATAGCAGAATGAACATATGAACCAATATTCCACTGCCATCGGGATTAAATACATGATTGTAATGGCAAGATGCCATGCGTCGAATTGCAGCGTAGTTTGCGGGACGTGCTCGCCCAAAGGGGATAGCAGCTTGCACAGGTGGAATGAATCACCACAGGTGGAGGCTATACAGCCTGAAGACACATAAATTGCACACCCAACCCCCTCCCACAACCACACCCACTCCAGAATGCTACCGGCAGGACTAGCGATGTTGGCCCTGGGGGACCTGATAGCACTGCAAGTACTCCAACTTCAAGAAGAAGACGAACACCAACTACTACAACAACCGACCGCACAGAGGAGACGCAGGAGGAGGAGGAGGGCAAGGCAGGGACAGCAAGGCCCACCAGCACAGCCACTACCACCACGCAGGCAGCCCGCAATCCCACGCCTCCGAGCACATCCGTTCAACCTCACTGGTGAGCAGATCCACACCCTCTACCGTTTGGACCGGGACACCATAACCGCCATTGTGGACATGACACACGCTGACCTTGTCAGCATGATAGATAGCCCAACCGCCATCCCACCCCTACTGAAGGTGGTGTCTGTACTCCACTTCCTGGCCACAGGCACCTACCAGCACACAGTCGGACAGTTGCATGGCATTTCACAGCCAGTGTTCTCACGGACACTATTGCAAGTGCTCGATGCCCTCCTGAAGCGCGCAGACGACTACATCTCTCTACCACGCTCGGAGCAGGAAATTACGAACACAAAAGTGGGATTCCATGCACTTGGCGGCATACCGGGTTGCATTGGTGCCATCGACTGCACCCATGTGGAATTGGTTGTCCCACATGCCATGGAGGCCCAGTACTGCAACCGAAAACAATATCATTCTCTTAATGTACAAATGGTGTGTGACTCCAACAGGATCATTACACATTGTTGTGCCCGATTTCCTGGATCAACCCATGATTCCATGGTCTTGAGGAACTCTACAATACCACGCTACATGGAGCGACACGCAGGGAACAGATCCTGGCTACTCGGTGAGTCTCATTCCATGCATGATAATGTGGGGTATGTGATGCGACAATAACCTGGCAGGAAGGGGGGGTGCGTACGTAGCAATGTCATTCCACAAACATCGTTTATTGTCCACATACAGGTGATGCCGGGTATCTACTGAAGAGATGGCTCCTTACACCACTCCGGAACCCACAGAACCAGCATGAGGAGGACTACAACCATGCCCACTCACGTACCCGTGTAGTCATAGAACAGTCATTGGGCCTACTGAAGACTCGTTTCCGCTGCCTCAGCAGGTCTGGCGGGGCACTCCTGTACCGCCATGAGAAGGTTGAAAAGATGGTCATGGCATGTGTCATGCTACACAACATGTGCGTACGTAGAAATGTGCCCATGCCCCCTGACGCAGAACTGCAAGCACCTGAAGATGGTCATGATGAGGGTGGGGATGTGGCAGCACCTCAAGGAGTCCGCGAGGAACAGGAGGGCCGTGAAATTCGTCAGATTCTCATAGATTCATGCTTCTAGCACTCACGACTGGTGGCTGATACATGGACACGGGACTTGTGGCACTGTGTGTGTCTGGAACATGCACAATATGGACTGTACGCCTATGAAGGCCTCGTACACAAAGATCAATGTCCACACATCTCATTGGATGATTGTGAAATGTTTATAGCATATGTGAAATTATGTTACACACCCCATCGACCCGCCACCCAAGTAAGCCCAACACACCCCCTCCACCCTCCTACCTCCCTCCCGAACACCAGTGTCCAAAGATGCTCATTGTCAGTGGGCAGACGGTATTGCAAGCCCCCTCTCCGGGTATCAGGGGCACCCCTGCCTGTGGAGCGCAGGTTCCTCCCAGATCTACGTTGGGGGCTGCCCTGGACGGAACTTGCAACGGATGATGTCTCTGCCTGCTCACGTCCATGCATGTCCCTAAGGGTTTGTGAGAGCTCAGTGAGCACACGGCGCACAGCGGCAAGTTCAGCACATACGTCTTTGGACGTCGCATGCAGTTCCCCCCTCAGGCTCTCGGTGCTTCTCTCCATTTGTACTCTCAGGCTCTCGGTGCTTCTCTCCATTTGTGCCCTTAGTGTCTCTGTACATGTTTCTATGGCTGCCTTAGTACCCCCACATTCATCAGCATGGTCCTTGAGGAGCGTGGCCAGTTGCTGCTGTTGCTCGATCACCTGGTCGAGGGACTGTTGCCTCTGCTGGGCCATGGCCATTTGCGGTGTTGTCACAGAGGGGCTGATCACCTCATGTTGCCTTGCCACAGGGCTTGTGGGGGATGGCCAGTCGTCGTCTTGTGGGTGCCCCTGCGTGGTATCCTCATGGTGTACGGGATGAAACAAACAGGGGGATTGAGACAGGTCATGGATGGATCCTAGATCGACATCCCCGTTTTCTGTGTCGGAGCATGCTGCCATTAATGCAGTGTCACCTATGGTGCTGCTGCCACCAGAAGCAGTGCCTTCTGTGGCATCCATTGGGGGGACCTGTGGTGGTGCTGTTGTGGGCATGCTGGCTGCTGGGGTGCCTGTTGAAGTTCCCTCCTGTGTGCTGCCACTTGATTTGTGCTGCTGCCGTGTCTTGATCCGTGCAGCTGAGGTGGAGGGTCTTTGGCCGTTGGTCTTGGCCCTCTTTGCAGGTGTGCTGGTAGGGGTGTCCTGGAGCTCCTCGTTTGAATCGGACCCTGTGGTGGAGTAAAGGAGGGCGAGCGTTAGTAATGGGTCTGTGGAAATTGGAATGGCAATGTATCACATGCATTGGGGTGGTACCTGAGGGTGATTTGGGTCAGGGCCTTGGAGGTGGTTTAATTTTTGGGTGGATTGAGGATGCAGTTGTTTTGCAGCCTGCAGTTAGGGTGTGCCTGCTGCACGTGTAGAGGGTGTTTTTAGGATTTTAAATTATTTATGTATTTAATGTGACTTTTAAAGTGTGCTATCAGGCCTATGTATGTGGACGTTCTCCTGGACATGTGTTTCTGTTGCACTATGTGGACACGTGGTGCTTCACATGATTAGACATTGTGGATTTAGCATTGTTTTATTTGGCCCACCTACCTGATTCTTCGGATGTCTGCACTCCTTTCTCCATCCCTCCGACTCCCTCTATACTCTCCATTCCAATGGTGGAGGCACAGATTTCTTCCCAGGGGGTCAACTTGATGGGTGATTCCGATCCTCCCCCGGTAGCTGTGGCAATGTTACGGTTGGCGGATAGTATGCTCCGTACGCGTATCCGCAAGTCGTCCCACCGCTTTCTGCATTGCTGTGGGTTGCGGGGTGCGGTCCCCACCGCACTTACCCGCTGTGCCACCAAGGCCCATATGGCCTTCTTGTCCGCAAGTGCCGCCCTGGTCATTTGCGTCGAGAAGACGACGGCAGCATTCTCCTGGAGGGTCTCTGTGAGCACGGTGAGTTCCTCACGGGAGAAGTGGACCTGCCGCTTGCGGTCGCACACTTTTTTCGCTACTTTTCCCATTTTAATTGTTTTCACTAGGGTGGCTAACGGGTTGGGATGTGTCTCAGGGTAGTATTTTTAATGGTTGTGTGGAAATTCTGATTTTATAGGTGTACGGCGTGCTGTTTCCCGTTCCGGGACCATGTTTTTACTTCCGTTTCCGTATATTTACGGTCACCGTATTTTCCGATTGCCGCTCATTACGGTGACCGCTATGATGGGTGGCGGAATTGCACCTAGGGCGCCGTACGACGGCGGTGAGGGGCGTTTGGGGGACATTTCCGCCATCGCGGACTTTGCACTTCCGCCATGGCGTAGTGCTCGTGGCCGATGGGTCAGAATTAGCCGCACTTTACTCCGTCGTGCAATGGCGGAAACGCTATTTACGCTATGGCGGTCCGGTCGGTTACTTTCCGCCAGGGTCGTAATGAGGGCCAATGACAATTCCAAATGGTTCCAATTAGCTCTCTACCTTATAGCAGAAAACAAATATGAAATTACTGATCCCTTAATACTTTGCAGTTACTGCACTGCAAAACTTGACACCAACCAAACTCCTTCACGTGCTATAACAAATAACTTGGGATTATTCCCACTACCAAAACCCCTGCAACAACTCAATTTATATGAGAGCATTATAATTCAAACAGTGCACCCATTTTAAGCAATAATACACCTTCAACCAAAAACAGCAAAATTACCTCCCTCTGAATAAGTGAAAGGCATTTGTGGCAAAGTAGTTTATTTACCATTAGATCTTAAATAAAATGTACATACTCTAGGAGTGCAACGTCCAATAGATCAATCTTTAATTGGCAACAACTCGTGGACTTACATAAAGTTAGACAAGCCCTGCAATATCTAAAAAACAACAATGAATACTACAAAGAAATTAATATCGAAGAAAACCTGAGAGAAACCATTTAAATAATTCAAGAGTCACCAGAAACTGGTCAATTTCAACTTCTAAATCCTGCTACAGAATCCAATATTTGAGACCATTATACAATTAATCCTTTACATTCTAAAGACACTATAGATGATGTACTAGAAACATACCAAATGCGACCAAGCCAAAGGATCTCCAATCAGCATATTGGAAAAAAGTATAGAAGCACAGGACTTTCCTCTACTCTTTCCTACTGGAAAAGGAGGAAGGTATGATGATAGACCCACACAGATAACACCATCAGAATATCGCTCTTTACAAATGTATTCTGATGACCCCAGATTCAGACAAAACATGGAATACATATTCCACCTTCTCTTTGAAACTGAACTAGCAACTCTATGCTAAGGAGTTGCACACACATAAACATCAGGTACCCATTTTCAAAATATGTCAGCTACGCAATTATTACAAAAAGTGAAAGAAAAAGATGAGGTTTTAGAGTTACGTATTACAAATCTTTTAGCAAACATGCGTGGTACAAAGGAATACTGGTTCCGACGTCACAGAGATGTACATTGTATGATAAGAAACCTTGGCCCACCCACTTGGTTTGTTACATTAAATTGTGCAGAATATGCGTGGGAAGATTTACACGATTTCCTACGCATAGCAAACAAAAACAAAACAAACATAGATATAAAAACACCAGGAGAACTTTGCTCTCTAGATCCTGTAAATGTATCAAGATATTTCCATCATCACTTCATTGCTATGCTACATTTTATTTGTAATAAGACTGTTCCTCCACTCGGAGAAGTGCAACACTTCATTTGGAGAAAAGAATACCAAGCCAGAGGAGCACCACACATCCACATGCTATTATGGATTAAAGAGGCTCCTAAATTTGGTCAGGACAGTGATGCCACTGTTTTCCAGTTCATCCAAAAATATGTCACTTGTGAAATCCCTTCACAAACAACACATAGTGACCTTCATGCACAAATTTTACAGTTTCAAAGACACACATGTGGGAAATATTGTTGTTGCAAATATAAAAACTAAAGGGAAATACTACACCAAATGCCGCTTTGGTTTCCCTAGACCAGTTTCAACAACTGGTCAAGTAAACAACTTCATGTCTTCAGCTAGGCATAGTGTCAAAGGTAAATCACCTAAGAACACATATTACATAAAAATAACAGAAGAATCAAAATACATCAATGATTACAATGCGATAATTGCCCTCCTATGGAATGCAAATATAGATGTGCAGTACATTGCAGACAATTCCACTGCAGTTGCACAATATGTCAGCCTACTTAACCAAAGCAGAGAAAACAGAGCTTCAGGACCTCTCGGATGATATATCATCTGACAAAACACTATCACAGAAATTGTACAGCTTAGGCATAAAAATGCTCTCTCATAGAGAATGGGGCTGCTATGAAGCTGCAGACCGTTTAACCGGTACTGCCTTGTATGGAAAATCTGACAATATAGTATGGCTAAGTCTTGGTCCTGCTAAATCTAGAAAAATAGTTCTCAAATCATATGAGGACATATAAACAATAGCCAAAAATGATCCCAACAGCCAAGACATTTTGAAAAACAATTTAGTAGACATATACTACCCAAACAGGAGTACCACTTTGGAAACCATGTGTCTCTACCACGTAGCCCAAAACTTCACATACAAAAATAATATTAAACCAGATGAAAAGAAAGGTAAATACAGAATAGCAAATTGTCAAGGCAGCTTAGTGAAACTTACCTAACGCAGCTTTATAAATCATATCAAATTTTCATTAAAAACTCCTCAGCATAAAGAACTGTATTACATGTCCCTGCTACAACTTTTTAAACCATGGAGAAAAGAAGAAGAGATACTGGATAAGTATGACTCCTATGAAGAAGCTTTCAAAGCAAATGAAAGCACTATAACACACGTAAACTTTACACAGTACCAAACAATATTGCACAATGCACAGCAACACAAAGACGAACTCCAGACCCAACTAGAAGTGTACACCCCCGACAGTAGTCAGCCTTCTGTAACAGGAAGCCAAGAACCACTTGGACAACCACTAACAGCAAATGGGGCAGAATTAGCTATGACAGAAGTAGAAAACATCATGTGTCAGTATGAACAAGCTACAGAAGACTTTGCTGTACTGAAATCACAAAAAGAGCAGTGTAGCATTTTCCAAGAAGTAACAAAACAAATGAAACATGGTGTGCAACATGAAAATAAAAACTGTACCTGCCAAGACTACAAACCTATACTGCTATACATCAGTGGTCAGGCTGGTTCAGGCAAAACATTCTTAATCAAAATCATCAGCAAGTTCCTTCTACAATTGACAAACAACAAACTGTCAGCTGTTGTAACTGCCCCACAGGTTTAGCTTCCTAAAACATAGGCGGTGTCACTTTACACTGATTACTACTGCTTCCAGTAGAACACCAAAACAAATTAGACTATTACAAACTTTCTACAGAAGCTGCAATGCAACTACACAGAGCTTTGAAACAAATGAAAATGCTATTAATAGATGAGTTGAGCATGGTCTCCAACCTAATGTTGGCTTTGATTCACCTCATATTACAAGAGGTACTCAAAACAGACTACGAAGAGCTCTTTGGAGGAAAACACATTATTGTTTTTCGGAGATCTTCTTCAATTGACACGAGTGAAAGATGAACCTATTTTTAAAACTTTAGGGCACAAACTGTGCCGTAAAAGGAAATGTCAACCTTTGGCAACATTTCCAATACAGAGAATTAACTGAAAACATGCGCCAGTCTGCAGAACTCACATACGCCAACATTTTTAAAAGTATTAGAGTTGGTGTACTATCTCAAGAAGCACAATCAATATTACAAACCAGGCACATCCATGCACTCTATAGCCATAACTCATCTGCTACTGATGTCATGGAACAATTAGCACACACAAATGTCAATTGTATGTCCTTGATGCCAACTCTTGCAAGCTGTTCAAAATTCAATGAAACAATGTGCAAAAAAGAAATGCAACCAATAATTGAAATTTGCTCCACAGATACACTGGACGTACATGGTATGACACTACCCATGTGTCAACAAGTCACAACAAGACTAAATACCTTAGAACACTCTATATCCAACACATCTGGTTTGGAGAAAATATTAAAATTATCTTTAAACTGTAGAGTAATGCTTAAACGTAACCTTGACGTGGAGCAAGGACTAGTTAATGGAGCACTTGGTACAGTTGTTAGCTTTCAAACATACCCACGTGACAACATCATTCAGTTTGTCAATATTCTCTTTGACAAACTATCAGAAGTTAAAAAGATAGGACGCTCAACAGCCTACTTCCTTCTTTTCAAAGACATGTATGTACGCAGAGAACAATTTTCACTAACTCTAACATATGCAGTACACATTCACAAATCACAAGGTCTTACCCTAGATAAAGAATTGATAGATATTGGTGGCAAAGTCTCTAAAGAAGGCATGAGCTATGTAGCACTATCATGATTATGTACACTTGACAGACTATTTCTAGTAAACTTTGATGCAAGTAAAGTAAATGCTGATATTCCTTGCATTCTAGAATACAATAGACTGCGTTCACTCTACAACCCCATCTAAAAACGTATCCTGTTCTGCAAATAGCAAAACATTGTAAAAGCAAACTACTTCAGACTGAAATGATACAGGATCTCACTGCAATTCCTCCAAAGAAAGTAAAAGAAGCTAATACTTCATCAAGTACCACAACCAAAGAAGAATCCACTGCTCAAAGTAACTCAACTACTTCTTCAAAGAAGCAACACACACTCCAAACAAATGACTTTGACACAGAAATGTCAGGTCCATTCAAATTTTCAAATACAACTGGTGTAAATTGCTACGCAAATGTAGCAATAAATATTATTTTACAATTGCCACCAATTATTGACAAAATTTACTTATACAGTACAGACCAATTGTGTTTGCAAATGTTAGTCCTTCATAGAAATGCAACCAACAATCCTGACAACACTTACAGTGTTTCTGGAATAAGGAAAGATTTAGACTACTGTGCTGGAATGGTGGAATTCACTATAAACTCACAAGAAGATCCACAAGAATGTCTAATGTACCTTCTACAAGTACCGGAAAACAAAAACATACCTATAAATGAAATCTTCTAGATTTCATACATATGAAACATACATGCACTCTGAACACGTCCTTAATGAACGCTTTGTGTATGTATCCATACCTAACAGTGACTCCATTCCATTTCAATAACTTGTACAAAATGCAAACCATGGCAGATTATGCACTACCTGCGATTCAGATAATCGCTCCAACTTACAAACACAGACACATAGTAAATATGTAATACTAATGCTTTTACGTTACAATGCAGATGGTACTAAAAACAACTGTATGCTGACTGGATTCACACATGGTCAAGCATCACTTGGTAAGAAAACCTTCACAACAATAAGTATAATCTACCACACAGGAGCCACAACCAATGAAGGTCACTCCACTGCATACATAAAAGAAAAATGTGGATGGTTTGAAATAATGATACTACCATTACTCTAAAACAGAGATTAACAGCAGAGTTTGTAAACACTTATTTAATATTCTTAAAACCAAAATTTAATAGCTAATCTCTGCATAAACATTAACAAAACTTCAATTTCAAAACTATAAACAGTTAGAATACGCCAACAGTTATCTAACTGCCCCAAGATTCTGCAATAAGCAAACAGATAAATAAATGCCACTAAAATCAAACAAGAAATATACAGTTAGAATATGCCAACAGGTATCTAACTGCCCCAAAAAATCTGCAACAACCCAGCAGATAGATGAATAGCATAAAAGTAGAAATAAACAATTATAATACACCAACAGGAATCTAACTGCCCCAAAAATCTGCAACAAGCCAACAGATAGAAGATTAGAAGAAACAAGAAATACACACTGAAAACAATGAAAGAAATATATTGTACCACAACTTAGAAGGTTTTTTTTAATTGAGCATGGATTTTATTTTTCCCACAGACCCAATGATTTAAAAAACAAACACAGAAACTGATCAAATTGCGCAGTACACTGGTTTGAACTATAGTACTTCTAAAGTACTAAATATGAGGGTAAAAAAAAATACAGAAATATCTATTATGCAATGCAATAACTCATTATGAACTACCTACACTAACATATGATCTTTTCTTTTATCACAGAGATCGAAAAAGAATGTCTGCTCCAATTACCCATGTCATGGAAAAACTGCATACGGCCACAACAAAGTCCACCAGTAAGTATATAATGAATGGATTCACAAACACTGGTGCATACCACACCCATTCAAGCAAACATCCAACCATATACCACTATCGAAAATGTTTACTTCCCTGGGTATCTTATGCCGCAGTGCTTGTTACAAACTCTACAATCTTAACTCCATAGCCTAGCCAAAACTTCACATACAGACTCTACAAATGAAACAGTACACAGACTTTTGAAAACATATATCCCCTATAAGCAGCCCACATACCACCATTAAAATGTTTGGTAGCATGGGTGTGTTATGCTGCAGTGGTTGTGGCCAGGGCCTAGAGTCTTGGGTGCATGGAGGAGTGTCAAGAAGGGGAACAATGTTTCCCTAACCATATATTATATGAATGCAATATAGGGGCACTTGGAGAAGAAAATGAAACAATTGTGTCCAGGATCACACAAATTGAGAAAGTGACACAGAGAGTAAAAAATGTAATTATGTTGGCAGATTACAGTAAAAACGTAGGCTAATGTATTAGTGGATGAGATTGAAGTAAGCACAGTAAATATTTATGGGGAATAGCAAGGATAAGTGAAACACAAATACATTTTCAGGAAAATATGGGAAGTGCATGGAAAAATGCAAAAATGTATATTCATGAATAAGGTATAACAGGCTGGGCATTAACAAATCACAGTGAGCCAGGTTTGGCACAGTTATTGAGCAAAGCATGGAGTATTACTAC
Organism: Ambystoma mexicanum; assembly: GCF_040938575.1. Taxonomy (NCBI): domain Eukaryota; kingdom Metazoa; phylum Chordata; class Amphibia; order Caudata; family Ambystomatidae; genus Ambystoma; species Ambystoma mexicanum. The sequence continues at coordinate 15,332,532 of NC_090933.1, read as the reverse complement.
ACATGATGAGGTGAATTTTATGTGAAAATTTAGATAATCAAGGATAGAATCTCTGTTATGATATGCTTATAAAAGAGGAGTTGTGACACACGCATGCACACACGCACACATATAATTTTATGGAAGTACAGGCAATCAATAGATTACAGGTAGTGCACATAAAAACACACATAGGTAGTCAGAAGAAGGACATTGCTATTGCAATGAGAACACACACACACAGGATGCTTTTGTTTTATATTTAGAGTGCTAGATGGGAACATTATGTTCTGTTTGAAGCGGAATATAAGAGTCTCTCGTCTTTTTTGAAAAATGTAAATAAAAGGATGAAGATTTGCTTCCTTATGTTCAGAAGCACTGAATTCTTGAAGCGCGCAAGCAGGGGTGAAAACAGTGGCCGTATTTCACCACAGTTTATGTCAGGGACTGTTTGAGCAGGTACAGAGACACTTGGGAAGCAAGTGGGAATGGTAGCAAGGTCATGGGCAAAGATTCAGTTGACTATCACGCATTATTGCAGGCTGAAGAACCTATCAAGGTATGCCATAGTAAGGGGCGGTACTGACAAGCCGAGGAGGACTGGGAATGCAGCAGCAAGCAGTGGGTGCATCACAGGCAAATAATTAGCGCCATATGGGCCAAGAAGGGAATGGATTCATGCCACAAGGTAAAGGTAAAGGTATATATTTATCTATTGCTCCTTCTATTTCTTGATCATTCTGTCTCTCTGACCCTGCTCTCCTATGTATATAACTGTATATTACTGTTCTGCATTGAAACTGGAGTTGAAAATATTCTTGTTGCCTTCTGCACCCTGATACCCCTAAGTCTGGTCTGCAATACAAATAATAAAACAAACAAACAAAGGAATGACCTAGAGAGGAAGGGGTGGTTTTTCAGAAATAACCAAGGCGGGTATCAGAATTTGCAAAATGATAACCAAAATGTGCAAGGAGGATTTAATCAAGTGGGACTAGTCAGACGAGCGCTTCCTGTATATTACATTTATGGGTTGACAGAGCACATTGTGTGCACATGTAAAAGCCTAGGATATGCACAAGATGGACAATTCTCTGAGGGGGGACAGTTTTTCCTCCAGTATATAGCTCACAAGCTAGGGAAGGGTTTGCTCAGGATCAGACATTGTATCAGATGCAAGTGCTCATAGTGCAACAGGTACAGCAGCTTGAGCAAGTGCACAACGAATTCACAGAAGGGACAAGTGCAGCCAGTCCCCATGCAGATTCAGTGATGTGCGAACACAGGACAGGCATTGACACCCAGGATAGGAGGTGCCATTGTGGTAGGAGGAAATTCTTTAACAGGAACAGGGGTACGCATGCACCCACAATAAAATAGCTCATATTATGAATTGATGTGTTCAGAAGTATTAAGTGATGCTAGGCCCCAAGAGGTGGCATGGGTTAATATGACAGTAGGAGGCACAAAAACTGCTCTATTGGTAGACACTGGGACTACACATCTATGAATGAAGGAGGAAAGGTTCAAATGGTGGGAATTGGCAGAAGATTGAGTGTTCTTTGAAGCTATAAGTTGAGTTTCTTTTTGTTGATGAATTATTAGTTTCTATAGGAGAGTGTGCTACGACTGATCTTTGTTATATTTGTGACAGACACTAGTTAAAATATTTTGGGAAGAGATTGAATGACAACATTTTACATGATGATTTTATTTATTTGATTAAGGGATAGTGTGTTCCACTTCTGGTATGAACCATTTGAATGTGGGTACATTTATATTGGCATGTACAGGGCAAGTGGCTCTGCAAGGTGTTTCAGTAGAGCCAAGAGGTCTTTTGTATCATGAGCTGAGCATTGTTTTAAACATGGCTATTTGGCCTAGTTGAGGAAATGGTAAGAATATTAGATGAATTATTGTATAGACCATGGCTACCTATGGATAAAGAGGGTGGACAGATAATCTCTGTAGAATGAGCAGCAGACATGAGTGCAAACGAAAATGGGAATTTTCAAAGGAATGGACAATAAGAGTGGACCTTGGAGGACAGTAATAGTTCTTGAGGAAGGATCTAGGTTGATTGACGTCACTGATGATGACATATTTAGACAGGACTGAATTGATGATTAAGTGGTGTTTTTAGGAGCATCACACACTGAAAGAGGAAAAGGAAATCTCATAAATGCATGACAAATGATGCAGCAGGGCTCAGCATAATTTCAGGAGACTTGAAGAGAGAGTGCCAAGTATCCTGTGGACCACAGGCCCTTATGATATGGGTCTATTAAAACAAATAAGAGAACAAAATAAAAATATACACAGGCAAGGAATTATAATATGAAACATATGAAGGTTTGTGTTGTAACTAGACTAATTAATATAGGCTAATTATAAATAGATAGGGATAAAAGTATAGGTAGGAGAAGATCAAATCAAAAGATTGACGTCAATTTAGTGAAATAAATAAAAAAGTAAAAGATGAATGATTTAATGGATATTAAAGCAGCGAAAAGCACAATGGATGGTGCTGGCTATTAATTGACTAGTGTAGTGTATTTTAATATAAAAGAAATGATTAATGAAAGGCCAAAGGGATATGGATGGCCAAAATTGATTTGATAATATGAGAACATTTGTTTTATAGAACTAGACTAAAGAACATATGAGACTAAGTAACAAAACATTATTTGAATGAATAATATGATGTTGGTTTCTGTCTTGCAGATGAAAAAATATTGTTTTTTGTTGAACACAGTAAGAGTGTCTTCAATGGCCTTAGCAGAGTATAAAAATATAATGAGAAGAAACATTAAATGTTGACAGAGGAAAGTATTAGTGAAACAATTAAAGTCAGAAGAAGTAAGTATCGGTTCACACCGCAAGTGTGTAAACACATTGTTGGTCATTATTAGGAGTAAGAGGAACCAGGTAAGTACAGAAAAAAGGCAGTAAGGGATACTGGGCCTCATTACAACTCAGGCGGTAAGGGGTTTACGGCGCCGTAAACAGCGCCGACCCTTACCGCCTGAGTACGAGGTCCCTTAGCGCCATGGCGGATTTAACACCTGCTTTTAGCAGGTGTTAAAATCCATGGCGCTAAGGGACCATGGAGTTAATTACGCCACCGTAATTTACGGTGGCGTAATTAACGCCTTCCCCACTCCCATTATGCCCTATGGGGCAAAAATAGGAATGGGGAAGGGTAAATGGGGATTGGGGACTTACCGCCCCGCCAAAATCGGAATGGGGCGGTAAGTCCGCCAACCACCATGGCGTAAACGTAGTTTACGCCATGGTGGTAAAGTCACGGCCCAGGCGGTAATTTACCGCCTGGGTCGTAATGAGGCCCACAGTCTTTCAAATAAATAGCATTTTCCCAAGCTAGGTGCAAACAGGTGTGAGTATAGAATAGCATGTATATGCAAGTATGGCCATCTCTAACGACAAGGACACAGAAGAATTCAGCTAAAAGGTGGAGTAACCTTTTTTAAATTCAGATAAATGGCGAGAAGTCAAAAGGGGTACATTTGGCAAAATTATAGAAATGTTTAGTATAGGCAACAAAAATGTATTTCTTATATGTCACATTCGTATATATATTTAATAGGAACAGTGCTGGGTTCCAAATAAGAGGGGTAGGTAAGATTAGTGTAGGTGAAGCGGCAAGCAGCAAGCAGCGAGCAGCGAAATATGACAATTATGTTTCAACAGAATCAAGGCACAGCAACGGAAAGAAGAAGACTGCGGTACCATGTGAGCAGAAGGAAGACTTTGAAAGATACAGAGAAGAATTTTCAGCAGAGCAGGAAAAAATAAAGAAAGACTTGAGTGCTACGCTAATTCATAAATAGTTTTTAATGTGCACTAACGTATCATTGGGGACTGAAAAGTAGGCCTACATGTCAGTGGGCTCAGAGTGTCAAGAATTGATCTTACCAAAAAGAAAAATGTATTGAAAGGAGAAGAGCAAACATCTACCCTGAGGAAATAATTAATTGCTTTGTCAGCTAAAATATGGCTGTAACTCTGTTTCGGTTTTCTACAGAGAGCAAGAACCCACACCAGTGTTGTCTTCTTCAACTACGGATGCACCAAGAAGACGGAAGGAAAACAACTAAAGAAGAAGACATCCTTTTTGAAAAGTGTTGAATTTGTTATGCTGTTTGTTTGCCGTTTATAATTTTTATTACAAAGGAAGAGACCAAAAATACCTGTTTGGTCTGGGAATGTCGACCATAGAGGAAACATTTCCTTTCATATATTATGCAGTTTTTGAAGATGAAAGCCCATGGGAAAGTAGGGCAATGCCAGACGCAGGTGAATGTTAACATTGTATAAATTCAGATCATAAACCAAGTCCCGATATCAGCCAGCATGTATTTAAATATAAGTTAAAGATGTGCGAAGAGAAAGAAAGGAGCAGCCATCTTGTTAGATTAGAAATGAAGAAAAGTGCAAAGATTGTTTAGGATGCAGGAATGTTTGAGCGAAACAAACGTAGCTTTTTAAGGGTTTGGGTTGAAGAGAAAGTATTGACTATAGAGACATACTTATTTTTCAAAGGAGAATCATTCAGTTTTAAATTACAGATGCACGAGCGAGACCTACACACCAGGAGATTGATGGCCCTCGATCCTGCGAGCAGAGAGAAAAAATCAAGGGAGCCAGCCAGATGCCCAGTCACAGATATGTATGCTTTGTAATTCTAAAAGCAAACATTTTCCTGAGAAGAGTCCCCATCCTTGTGTTCCCCAGAAGTATTTGAATACCCCCCTATTGACTATCTGACTTTGGCTAAATGAACTAAGAGTCTGAGTACTCTGTAAAATAAAAGACAATGGACTACTGGCCTATGTATTTAAATGGCCAATGAACTTGCTACAAAGCAGCCTAAAGGACAAAATAAAGTATGAGCTAATGGAGAAAATCTGTGGATGCTAAATCAAGATGAATCCGTTGGAAGACGTATAAATGGAAGAAAAACAGACAATTGAAATGTGCATGGAGAAGTGAATGGGAAACAAGGAAATGTCGTCGTGGGGTGGGAGTAAGGAAAAAGTTTACACTAAAAGCTGTACATGGACAGATTAAGAGATGTTGGGCTGGTGGGTTCCCTCAAGGAATGATTTCTCGAAGTGGCCAAAAATCATCTGATGTGTATAAATAGTTCATGTTTTACTAGTTAAGAGAGGGGGGATTCAGATAGAAGCATATCAAACTTTTTAGGGATGTACATATGCAAATCATGAAGGAAAAACGTTGCAAATAACCTGTTGGTAAAGGTAGATATATACTTTAAGAGTAGAAACACTGTTGAGCTTATAGAAATGTTTTTATGATACCGCCCATGTTGAGACAAATCACCATACTGAGGGGGGTGAATGGGACAGGGATGCATAGGTACACTGAATATGGGGGAGGGTGGACATTGGGTATAGTGGTCCTGTATTAAATAGGTGTCTAAATACACGACAGAGGGGGGAGTGTAGACAAGATCCTAGACCCCTCCCCCCTCAAACTGAATGCAGTTAACATGTCAGGCTGATCAATGGTTTCAGTATTTTAAAAATCTGAATTATAGTGATTTTTATGACAAAAAGGTACAAATAGGGCAATATATATTTTTTTCCATGAGAATGCCCCACGCAGTGAAGGGTATTCCGGGTATTACACGTACATCATGAATATCAAAAAGGTTGTCTTGGAACTGAATAGAAAAAGAGTTGTGTACAAAAATAGGTTGGCCAGCCATTTGGTAGAATGGCCGAGTATTTAGACAGGGTTAGATTCTAAGATGGATGCTGAAACCAGATGGCTTCTGATCCAGGTGCCAGTAGGGATGACTCATTTTGTCTTGGAATGGTCTATTGCAGCAGTTAATTGGCAGTTCACCAAATATAAGAATTTCTGGTGTGTATATTTAGAATTTCTTGGCAGGAAAAGCACGGTGTAGACTGCCAAGTGAAGTTGGCAGGTCTCGACAATCAGATAAGAAGCTTCTCCTTTACAGACATGTAAGGATTTATAGTGAGTTCCGGTTCAGTCTCACGCAAACTATCAGATCATGTGTCAGTCAAACCATGCTTGCCAGGGTAAAGTCATGTGGGCTTGGTGATAGACTAGCAGGCCAGCCAATTGGAGAGTAGGAGTCACTGAAATATGCCCATATAAACCCAGAGAGTGTATGAGCATTGTGTGTGCTTCCAGTGATATTAAAGGTTGCTGTGCAACAGCCTGGGTGTCTGTCTCCCTCTTTGGCTAGTCTCCAGTGCCTCAGTCCACAGATGTCAAAGGGTTATGGAGGATGCAGGGTCCTCCTATTCACTATGGCTGACCCCACTCTCAGAGTAGCCAAAGAAAAGGCTCTCCAGAAAGTAGACCCCGACATAAACAAGGGTCCAGGTTTAATTTCCTGTCAAGGGCTACTGTATCATGTATACAAGGCTGAAGACGGATCCAAGAAAGAACAATTGATCTTGCCCAAAACTCACCAAATGATTATCCTACAGCTAGCCCATAATCAGCCTTGTGGAGGCCATATGGCCTCACTGAAAACTCAACAGAATATATTAAAAATATTCTATTGACCGGGTGTTTATGGAGATGTTGCCAAGTTCTGCAAGGAGTGCGCAATGTGTCAATTGACAAGCGGGGTAACACCGGCAAGGGCCCCTTTACAACGCATGCCCCTCATAATCATACCCTTCCAATGTATTGGCATGGACCTGGTAGGACCATTGGACCACTAATTTCTTTTTTCTAAAAGCTGTTAAGAAAACCAGATTAATTTCGATGGTTTCTTTAAACATGCAAACATCCTAATTATCCTAATTATGCCTGTAGAGGATATAAGTACCAGCTGGTAATCGTGGACTTTGTGACTCAGTATCTGGAAGCGTTCTCTCTAAAGGGAACATCTGCTAGACAGATCTGTGATCAACTCATACCATTCTTTTCACAGGTAGGTACGCCTACCGAGGTCATCACAGACCAAGGGACCAACTTCATGTCAACAGTAATGCATCATGTGTGTGAATGGCTTCAAATAAAACAACTTAGGACCTCAGTGTATCATCCTCAAACGGATGGGTTAGTTGACTGATACAATAAAACCATCAAGAAAATGTTGAGGACCAGACGGAAAAAATTGGGATCAGGTGTTGTCACTGACCCTCATGGTACTGAGAGACACGCCTCAATCTTCAACCAGTTTTTCTCCCTTGGAATTACTTTTTGGGAGACAACCCCAAACCATCCTGGATTTGGTGAAGGAAGTTTTGGAAAACACCCAGGAAACCTTTATGACCGAGTATACCGAAGAACTGAGGGAACACCTAACCACCCATCGTTCCCTGGCTGAGACAAATCTAGGGCAAGCCCAAGCTAACCAAGAGAGAGCTTATAATAAAGGAAGTCACATGAGGACTTCCCAACTCGGGGAACAAGTACTGGTTCTGTTACCCACCAGTACTAACAAATTATTGGCCAGATGGAGAGGACCCTATGTAGTGAAGGATGTAATAGGACCGGTCAATTATCGAATACACCAACCCGACCGACCCCCCTCTACTAAAATCTATCACATAAATCTATTGAAGAAATGGACTGAACCAACCCCATGGCAGTCTTGATCCCATACAATACTGAAGAAGAGGAACTACAAATTATGAAAACGCCCAGCCACCTGGGGACAAAACAGTGGGGAGAAATGTTGTCAACCACAATGAAGGAAGAGATAACGTAAAATCTTTCAATACACAACCAAACCTTCTCACCTCTGCCTGGCAGAACAGACTTAATGGAACATTGTATTGAAACCCTGTCTTGGCAGACAGTAAGACTCTGGCCCTATTGGATTCCGGAAGCAAGAAGGAAAGTAATAAGGGACGAAATAGCAGAGATGGCACGTCTGGGCATCATTGAACCCTCCAAACGCACTTGGTGTTCTCCCATCGTACTAGCGCCCAAACTGGATGGATTCATCCAATTTGTATGGATTATAGACTGCTTAACTCTATCTCCCTGTACAAAGCATATCCCATGCCTAGAATGGATGAACTGCAAGAAAGACTCAAATCAGTCTGTTACCTCAGCACCTTAGACCTCACCAAAGGTTATTGGCAGATCCCACTATGACATTTGGATCAGGAAAAAACAGCCTTTTCTAGACCACAGGTTTTTTTTTCACTACAAGGTGCTACCCTTTGGATTACACAGAGCCCCTACAACCTTCCAGAAATTGATCGACCTCCTCCTACAGACACATGATGACTACGCAGCTGCATATTTAGATGACATCGTAATCTACAGCAATACGTGGGAAGAACACCTAATGCATTTGGAGAAGGTGGTTGGAGCCTTATGTCATGCAGGTCTCCACATCAATCCAAAGAAGACTGTACTTGGGGCCCAAAAAACCAAATACTTGGGTCATACTGTGGGTGGAGGAGTTATCCGGCCAAAAATCTCGAAGATCGAGGCCATATAGAGAATCCTAATACCCTTCACAAGGAAACAAATATGAGCCTTCCTAGGCTTTGTCAGCTTTTACCAATGGTTCATCCCTGAATTTTCAAAGATAGCTGCCCCTTAACAGATGCATTGAAAAACGTCAAGTCGCCCGACCTGTCTACTAATTTTGCTGCCCTGAAGGCTATCGAAAGACTGAAATAGAGTATCTTTCTATCCCGTTTTGAGATGTCCCGATTTCCGCAGGCCCTTCTACCTCCAGATGGATGTATCTGGCCAGGGGTTAGGCACAGTCCTGTCACAGGACGGTGATGGTGTACTCCACCTGATATGTTTCGTGAGCCTCAATCTTCTACTCCATGAAGCGACGTACTGAAGGCTTGAGAAATAATGCTTGGCTTTTAAGTGGGCTGTTGACTCTCTGCGGTACTATCTCCTGGGGAGGTGCTTTACGCTGTATACTGATCATGCTCCTCTGCAGTGGCTCGCAAAGCACAAGGATACCAACCAGCGGGTGTTACAATGGTTTCTGTCGCTACAACCCTTCGACTTTCTCACCTTACATAGACCGGCCAGATTTCAGGTGGTCACTGACTACCTGTCCAGGTGCTCGTCCCTGCTGGATCAGCCTGGGACTGTGGTGGGGGTATGTGAGGGTGAGGTTAAACCCAGGCATTGCAGCCATAGGCTACCCGGAAAACGGCGCCACTGCCGGGACAGCAGAGTTTTGAGCCGACACTAAAGGAACAGCGTGTTGAGCAGCACTCTGAGCAGTAGAGGACGCTGCTGGAAATGGGGACTCTCTCCAGTTGGGGTTGGCGATGTGCAGGTGAGACAAATCTCCATTGCACGGTCTGCCCCATGGACACTCGTTGGGAACCCGACACCATATGGAATGGAATGGTGTGGGTTCCGCACACGGGGAACAACCCATCTTGGTGGAAGAATCTACCTTGGTTACGTTCAGACGTGTCGTTCCCCGCCACTTGGACACTGGATGGTGGCCCAGACAGGGCACAGAACTGTGCTTGCACCTCCCACATATGGAAGGGAGCGCCTGCCAGCTCGGAGCATGCTGGAGGCAGGGCTTACCCAGATCCAGAGTCCTGGCGTGCACGGCACCGACTCGATGGTCATGCTGGTGTCGGGAGCTGGGAGGAAGGAGCATCCCAATGCTCGGGAGTGACTATGGCAAAGCGTTGGACGGCAGCTCATATAAGGCAAGGGCTCTCACATTACCATCCCCCTACAAGGGATAAAAGAACAAACTCTAACCCACCGTTTCTTGTTTATTTTAGAAAGCTGAACCAGGATAGGAGTGTGGAAGTGACTGGTGGGCCTATCTGGGCTCAAGTAACTAGTAGGAGGCTGAAAAGGATTACGTTAAGAAGCAGCTCACAGCCTTCTTAGGTAAGCTTGTTAGGTTTATTGGAACATCTCAGGATACCTTCACAAGCAGTTGCATAGTTCTTAGGTAAGTTACGTAAAGGACATTAACACTGGCAGCCCATCACCCAGGCAGGAGGTTCACCAACTGACCAAGGCTAGAACCTTCACTCACACATTCCAACACTCAGACATCAACACTCCACATGACATCACAACATTCCTGCTTACCCAGGCAAGTCATACACAACATATCACAAACACTTGTGCATAGGCGCGTTACAAATGCCATATCATATCATATCATATCATCATATCATATCTCCCCCCCTTTACATTAACACACTGCACACACCAAGCACTACACAACACAGCTCCCCTCCTTGCACTTATCCACAACATGCAAAACACCACGGGACACACCTCCACTCATACCAACACACCCCATCCACACCGACTCGGATGACCAGGACAGGCACACTGCATGTGCACAAACGCTCTGACTCTCAGCTTATTCCCAGTGCACTGGCCAGGCACACCGAGACCAACAACTAAATACTGCCACACTGTGGACCCTGAAAGGTGGAGCGTGTCTTAAATGGGCATGCTGTGCCGCCAGAAACAACCGCCCACGCACAGGGGATTTAAATAGAAGTGGTACAAGACCACTGGGTCGAAGTATATGTGTGACTCCTCATGCACATCACCACAGAAGTGCCCTCACCAAAACCGGGGGTGCTAATACCCGTCAAATATACCTCTTTATACCATGCATGACTAACACAGTCACACCCTGACTGGCTGGGGTCGCTACCACCTAGCAATAATAGCTATACACCATGCATGACAATCATCACAATCACACCCCGACTGACTGGGGGCACTACCACCCAGCAATTATAGCTATTAACCTTGCATGACTATCAACACAGTCACGCCCTCACTGAAATGGTGGCGCTACCACCATGCACAGGCATACGTGGCTTCACCATGCATAACCAAATTACAGTTACACCCTGACAGAACTAGTGGTGCTACCACCATTCACCCATGTACACCGTTAGCCCATGCACGCCCCTACCACAGACGCGCCCAATTGTTAAGAAGCAGCTCGCAGCCTTCTTAGGTAAGCTTGTTCGGTTTATTGGAACATTTAAGGATACCTTCACAAGCAGTTACATAGTTCTAAGGTAAGTTACATAAAGGAAATGAACACTGGCAGCCCATCACCCAGGCAGGAGGTTCACCGACTGACCAAGGCTAGAACCTTCACTCAAGGGGTCATCCGAGTATTGTTAAGAAGCAGCTCACAGCCTTCTTAGGTAAGCTTGTTAGGTTTATTGTAACATCTCAGGATACCTTCACAAGCAGTTACATAGTTCTTAGGTAAGTTACATAAAGGACATTAACACTGGCAGCCCATCACCCAGGCAGGAGGTTCACCAACTGACCAAGGCTAGAACCTTCACTCACACATTCCAACACTCAGACATCAACACTCCACATGACATCACAACATTACTGCTTACCCAGGCAAGTCATACACAACATATCACAAACACTTGTGCATAGGCGCGTTACAAATGCCATATCATATCATATCATATCATATCATATCATATCTCACCCCTTTACATTAACACACTGCACACACCAAGCACTACACAACACAGCTCCCCTCCTTGCACTTATCCACAACATGCAAAACACCACGGGACACACCTCCACTCATACCAACACACCCCATACACATCGACTTGGATGACCAGGGCAGGCACACTGCATGTGCACAAACGCTCTGCCTCTCAGCTTATTCTCAGTGCACTGGCCAGGCACACCGAGACCAACAACTAAATACTGCCACACTCTGGACCCTGAAAGGTGGAGCGTGTCTTAAATGGGCATGCAGTGCCGCCAGAAACAACCGCCCACGCACAAAGGAATTAAATAAAAGTGGTACAAGACCACTGGGTCGAAGTATATGTGTGACTCCTCATGCACATCACCACAGAAGTGCCCTCACCAAAACCGGGGGCGCTACCACCCGTCACATATACCTCTTTATACCATGCATGACTAACACAGTCACACCCTGACTGGCTGGGGTTGCTACCACCCAGCAATAATAGCTTTAGACCATGCATGACCATCATCACAATCACACCCCGACTGACTGGGGGCGCTACCACCCAGCAATTATAGCTATTAACCTTGCATGACTATCAACACAGTCACGCCCTCACTGAAATGGTGGCGTTACCACCATGCACAGGCATACGTGGCTTCACATGCATAACCAAATTACAGTTACGCCCTAACAGAACTAGTGGTGCTACCACCATTAACCCATGTGCACCGTTAGCCCATGCACGCCCCTACCACAGACGCACCCAATTGTTAAGAAGCAGCTTGCAGCCTTCTTAGGTAAGCTTGCTAGGTTTATTGGAACATTTCAGGATACGTTCACAAGCAGTTACATAGTTCTTAGGTAATTTACATAAAGGACATTAACACTGGCAGCCCATCACCCAGGCAGGAGGTTCACCAACTGACCAAGGCTAGAACATTCACTCACACATTCCAACACTCAGACATCAACACTCCACATGACATCACAACATTCCTGCTTACCCAGGCAAGTCATACACAACAGATTAGCCTGACCCCAACACTTTAACAGTGAAGTAACTGTCCAAATGTCTAAACAAGCATCCTTTGAAGGACACTTTAATGAAAATAAAGTATCATTTGCCATCTCAATGCCGTCTCCTGTTCTGAATCTTACAACATAACATTTTACTTAATTTGCATCATTTATTGCCTTCCAGAATCAATTGGACTTCAATCTCAAATAGTACAAGTTTGCCAATCACATTAATGAATCACTTACCATTAGTCATAACATAACAAAATAACATAACAGTCAAGGTGATTACATTTGACCATAAGGGACAATTTTGCCATTGTTTGTTGCTTCTAGTCAGGTGCCTGGCTTATGCGGATGACATAGTCCTATTGGACTATTCTCTGGTAGGCCTGCAGCACCTGCTGGGAGCGCTGTGGAGTTATGCAAAGGAAAACAAACTCCAGATCAATGCAAAGAAGTCAAATATAATGGTCTTTAAAAGGCCGGTGAAAAAGACCAAGTATTTAAAATGGTTTCTGGGAGATGAGATTATTACTATTATGAGGCTGGTGAAAAACCTGGGGTTCAAATTATATACCTGTCCGACAAAGATGCAATTGAACCTAGACTTGAATGAGAAGGTCACTGGTTTGGCTGGTCAGAATAAGAAAGTGCTTAGAACGTATTGTACATTCTCCATGGAGCCCCTATTAAAATTCTATATTGTAAAGGTGCTCCCTGCCTTTCTCTATGGGATTAACACAAAACCCTTAATTTGGGAATCCAGTTGGGTACAAGTGGAGGGGCACCTGTGGAAAAAGGTGTTGGGGTTGCCATCATCCTTACCTTGTACGTACCTATACATTAAATAATTACTTCCTTCAAGTCATTTCAGAATATGGTTTTACATTCTTCCACCTCTTAGCAAGTCTTTCCTTGGTCTGGTTTTGTTTCATTTGTGCAGTTTTACACAAAAGTCTGGTGGTTTTAAAATGCCGGCTTTCTGATAGTGGTGAGTACTGGTAATGCAACCATTTTTGGGATTAAGAAAATGAATTCCCCACAGTTCTGAGTTGCTTTTTTGGCAATCAGCATTGCCATTCCCAGTGGTTTCAGGCTACTGTGTGTGTAGCCCAATGGTGGTTTTAGGCAGTGCCCTCCTGTGCTCACAACATAGGCAAAAATGGGTGGCAACCTATTCTTCATGTTTTCCCTGTGCACTCTCTGGGGAGTTCTGGCCATCATGATGTTTTCCATGCCAGTACTGCACAGTTTTATGGTAGGGCTTGTATGCATGGGTAAAAACATCCCACAGGACCTCACATTGGCCCTGTTGTATGCCACTTCCTGAAGCGTCTGTGAATTCCTCCTAGGGGTCATCAGCCATAGAAGCAGCGGGTATCAAGAATCACCTATCAGTAATATGTCTAAGAGATTGAATTACACTCTCTCTGCAGAGAGGACATCCTATCCCAATTTCATTGCCCCCTTTGATTGACTGTGGAATTTCCCCTGTGGGCAGTAGATTAAGGTGTATCATCGGGAAGTCTTGTGTCATTTTACGGTTAGGGAAACGGCTCAGATATCTAGGTACAATTCCTATGACAAGAAATGATTTAGCCAAGACTAGAGAGCGCATGGCATCTATTGTTCGTATCCAATCAATAATTTTTATCAGTACGTAATGGATTGGAAATTAGCTCTTCTTGATTACTTTCACAGTCTGACAATAACATTTTGGCAAAAAATGTGAATCTTGTCAAAAACCCAGACGAGACCCAATCCAGGATAGCAATGATGTCTTCATATAGGGAATTTGACTGAGGGGCTATGATTGCTCTATACAGTGAGATTAGGTGCCAATCAACATGAGATCTAAGGGAGGAGAGCCCAAGTTAAAATCAGAGACTAGTCATTGGTCCAGGCGCATCGCTCTCACAAGACTGTGTGCCTGTTGGGGAGATATAAGCATGCTGTTAGTCTTCTGGGAGTCATGTCTGTGGGCTTGCATTACACCCATGCTACACTGTGTGTGCCCTTCTATTTTCATGCATCTTCTTTGGTCTGTTTGCTCCAATGTGTGCTTCTACAAGTGGGTGGTGGGAGTGGACATTGACAAGGTGGCTTGTTGTTGATTCCTGTCCTGTTCTCCCTTGGCACACATGGGCGCTCATTATGTGTCCATGTGCGGGGCTGTACATTTTGACAACAGTGCTTGTGCATGGCTACATCAACCTGCACCCCCTGGCATGTGTGTGTGTGTGTGATCTGGCCAATTTCTGTGCCTGACACGTGTTGGACCTGTTCCCTTATCCATTTGGTGTTTCTCTGCCTGGGGAGGCATGTATTTGGACTCAGCATTTGCATGTATATGGGGTTTGCTGTACTTACCTGTCCCAACTTTCTCTATTCCCTCCATGTGGAGGATGGAGCTGCAACTCTCCTCCCAGGGAACTCCCGCATGAGTCTCATCTCCTCCAGCTGCTGGCATGAAATTACGCTGAGTTCATTGTAGCGGTCCTCAATTACTTGCAGCCGTGCACCAATGGAACAGATGTTGGGTAGTGGCAGTGGAGGGGGGCTGTGTGGTGTCATGGGGCTGAAACACAGCGCTGGGTAGGATGTGTCATCATCCTCTTCCCCCTCCTCTTTGTCATTGGTGTCCCGGCCATGATTGTCTGGTGGCAGCTGTGCCTGTGGTGGTGTGGAGGGCACAGTAGGGACAGTGGGACCACTGATCGAGGCTGCCACATGCACTGCTGCTGCTCTGCCACTTGTGGTGGCGGGTGGCAATGATGGTGGTGGGAAGCCTCACCTGGAGGTGGTGGGGTTGCAGCAGCTGGAGGTGGTGGGCTTCCCACAGCTGGAGGTAGTGGGGCTGCCACAGCTGGAGGTGGTGGCCTTCGCAGCACTGCTGCAGCTGCTGGGCCTGACAACGGTCCAGGCGCATCGCTGTCGCAGGACTGTGTGCCTGTTAGAGAGAGATGAGCATGCTGTTAGTCTTCTGGGGGTCATGTCTGTGGGCTTGCATTACACCCTACATTGTGTGTGGCCTGCTTTTGTCATGCAGCTTCTTTGGTCTGTTACATATGAGTGCACATTGACTGTGGGCCTCCCAAGGTGGCTTGCTGTTAATTCCTGTCCTGTTCTCCCTTGGCACACATGGGCGCTCATCATGTGTCCATGTGTGTGGCTGTACATTTTGGCAACAGTGCTTCTGCATGGCTACATCTACTTGCACCCCCTGGCATGTGTGTGTGTGATCTGGCCATTTGCTGTGACTGACACGTGTTGGACCTGTTCCCTTTTCCATTTGGTATTTCTTTGCCTGGGGAGGGATGTATTTCAACTCAACATTTGCATGTACATGGGTTTGCTGTACTTACCACCAACACCTTCGGTCCCAGCTCCTGCCTCTGCTGTCCCGACTTTTTCTATTCCCTCCATTTGCAGGATGGAGCTGCAACTCTCTGCAAAGAGCACGAGGTTTAGGAGTGCCACTGTCCCTCCTCCTTTGGAATCAGATTCCCCCTTGTGTCTTGCAATGAGGTTGCAGACCTTCAGGAGCAGGTCACCCCACCATTTATGGCAGTCCTTCTGTGTGCGGGGACAGTCCCCACGGCCCTAATCCTTTCTGACACTTCTTCCCGGATGGTTGTCTTCCTCTTCTGGCTGGTCCTTCTGTGACAAGCTCCCAAAGAGTGTCTTGACCTGCTGCACCAGAGTGTCAGACAGTGCAGTCAGCTCCCCCTTCGAGACCTTTATTTTCCACAGGCGGACATCAGGGACTCTTGCCTTTTTGCCCACACACATGTTTGGCACCTCATTTAGCAGTGTATGGCAGTGGGGGATTCAGAGTGGATTGAGTTTTAAAGATGGCTGCCGGCGAGCTTCCAGTTCCAGCGGCGCCAGTAGTTCTGGCAGTTTGGGTACCGGTATTGGTATTACCAGCACATATCTGCTCATAACACCAGAGGATTGATGCCGATTCTGGTAATACTGTCACACCGGTATTATCATTTCCAGCAGGGGTGTGTGTGCATGCCCGAAGACTTGTAATGTGCCGGTATTTCTGGCAGTCATTCTGCAGGAGATGGTATTAATGGGACACCGGAATTACCAGTGTTTTACCAACAAATTCGTAATGAGCCTCATAGAGTGCATTGTAGTGCTGATGTGATAACCCTATCAATTTTGACTCTTCCAAAAAATGTCAAAGGATTCTAAATAATGGGTAAATAATTACAGAAAGTCGTTTTTGCTAACAGGAATCTACAATTTCAGATAGAAGAAGGCATGGATCTGCAACCTTAGCTCTGCATTTTTGGTTTTTGTGCTTTGGTGGCGTAAGGCACCTAATCGCTAAAACATGCGTACTGTCAATGTAAAAAAAAAAGAGAAAGGGGAGCTTGGGAGCAGTGTATGGCGTTGGCATGGAAACTTGCAGTGCGTGGTGATGAAATGGCCAAAGCACCATCTGGGCCTTGACCCTCTCGCTCACGTCTGCCGGGCTGCTGCGGTTGCCAGGGAGCTGGGTGCACTCTGAAGTAGGTGCAAAATGACTGCATTTAACTATATTCCTGTTGTTTTTTTCATTGGTATGCATCAATGCATTTTGTCACTTAAACTCCTGTCAGACTATGTTTAAAATCCGATGCTAGCGCTGCTGCCGGCATCTGTTTAAACCCTGTCACCTAAATGTATCTTCTCCTTTGTGTGCTCCAGTTCGGGTCTGGAAGGTCCTGCACAATGGAGCATGCAGGGGTTGTGAGGTACACTGTGTGCATCCAGCAGTTCGGGTTTGGAAGGTCCGGCACACTGGAGCATGCAGGCATTGTGAGGTACACCATGTGCATCCAGAAGTTTGGGTCTAGAAGGTTTGCTACTTGCAGGATTCACCCATGCATGCTTTCTCCCTAAATAGGATCCTGGTGTCGCACAAAGTGACCGAGAACAGGAGGCAAGATCTGATAAATCACGGACTGCTGGAACTGAGCAAGGCTGTGCCCAAAGCGTTCGCCAAGCAGGTATGCACCATGCTGGACGCAGTGAGCCCTTATTGCCGGAGTGTGTGTGTGTGGGGGAGAGTTGGGAGTGCTAATTAAAGACTACCAGCACAGGGTTATGCAAGGATATTTGACGTGTTACAGCACAGAGTACAGCACTACTGCACAGGTAGCAATTTCTTTTGATGCAGCACCACCACATGGGTGTGGTGCATTGCTATATGTGTTGCCAGAGTAACATGGACATATAAGTAAAGACAGGCTATTCAGTCAAAAACGATTTTTACATATAAGATGCAAATCTATTTTTACAGTTAAAAGCGCACATGTGCACATTAAAAAATGCACACTATTTTTCACTTGAAATGCCTATGGTGCAAGAGACACATTTGAAAATTAATAACTAACCTTATTAATAACTAACTTGACTAATAAAACTGCATTTAACATAACCCACTAATAAAAATGTGTCTCCACTGCAGAATTAGGCCTACTCTGAAATTGAAGTTTTAAGCGCACATTCATTTTTTTTTCTCTGCTGCTCTGTCCACATAACTACAGGAAGCAAAGAGCTTGAAGGAACAGGAAATCAGTTGGTTACAAATTTTTACTGTAGAAATGAGCCATTGTGTAGTGAGGGAGGAGATGACATGATTGATTCTGATTGGAGCAGCGTCATAGCAAGTATCATGCTAGAGGCAGTGATTACAGTGTCACTGGGGAAGCTTGAGGAGAGGGGGAGAACAATCGAGATCTTCCAGAGCTGGGAGAAGGACCTGTTTCCTGGCTGAAGCATTCCTGCTGCAAAAGCTGAGAATTCCAGGCAATAACCCCGGTTTGAGAACGACAGACGCTTGTTTTCACTGGGGTTAATCTTCAAGGGAGCCAAATTCAGAAAGAGAATAGCCGGAGAAAACTCATGCTGAACAGATAAGGTAATTACAGAAGTGTGGGAGCTGTGCGAAAGTGTGCGAAACTGTTCAGTCAGTGTATTCGAGGGAGTCCCATTCCCTTATCAGCATATGTAATGTTACCAATTGAATATATTCTCGCAGTTCTCTGTTCATTTTATCACAAATAATGTTGTACCATTTCATTTATTTCTGTAAAAAAGGGTTAAATTGTGTTTAAAGGAAATTTCTATAATACAAAAATATCTGAAAACAGATAGCTAGTGTGTATTATTTCTCTCTTTCATTTTGCATGGGAAAAGGTTTAAACGTGGGTAGATTTTTAAACAGTGCAATTTTCATTTTAAAACAGATGTGTGCATGATTATATTCAGTATGGACAGTTGTGAGTGACTGTTTGTAGCATAGCTCGTTGGAGGTACATGAGCCAACGGGAAGAGAGACTCTCTGGACATAGTTCCCTAGCGTATATAAGGTAGTGGAAATTACCACAAAAATACTACAATAGCCCATGGTGGCACACAACAATAACACTGAAAATGTGGTATCCCTAAAATGTAGGCCTGAGGTCTCTCTAGTGATCAAGAACAATCTAGATAAAAAACAAGGGATGTTGGATATTGGGGCCACAAATAAACCAACCACGCAAATTATCGCGCACATTATCTAAATAGGTCTGAATTCTGAAATAATGCAATCTATTATTGTTATGTGTGATCCAATATGAATACAGATAGTGATTATTGCTAAAGGTATTTTGGCGGTAAGAAAATACCGCAAAGCCCCAAATATCCACAAAATACCCAACATATTTATGGTGCGTTGCAGGCCGGGAAAGTGATCATAGAGTACCTACTGGGCGTGGCAAGCGTGTCTCACACTGCCATTTGCACATTAAAGGGAACTCATTTTATAATAGCAGTGTGCCACTAAAAACGAATTTCAGAATGTCACAAAGGAAAACCACATTTTCAGACCTAGTGCAATATTTAGAGGCAAAGTTGTTTGCACATGGGACGTGGTCGTCGAACAGCACCTTAGAATGGCGTGACCGCATTCAGGGTGAGGTGCAGAAAGAAAAACTAGACAATATTTTTGCAGAAGGCAGCATAATTCAGGTCTGCCTTACAAGATTATTGAATGCAGCCGATAAAAGTGCAGAGAAAGACTGTTTAATACGGCTATGCGGCAAAATATGGTTTATTTTGAATAAGTCCCTGCGAATGCAGGAGAATGATACCCAGCCAATTAACAGGTTAAAGACTGAATTAGATGGGGCAAGTGAAAATCAGGAAATGTTAAGAGAATTGGATGTATGCCAAAAAGACATGCAATTAAAATGCAGAGACTTTGATGCTCAGTTATTCAAAAGCAAGAAACAATTTGAGGATAGTGAGCAAGAATTGGTACACTTAAAAGCCTTAGTAGACCACATTAGACAGGATAAAGATGAGGTTGTTTCAGAAATGCAGATTTTACAAAAAGAACATTGTGAAAAAGAATGTGATCTCCAGAGTGCAGAACAAGAAATGATTAAAATGATTCAAGAAAGAGACAAGAGAAATAAAGAGTTCAATGAATGCCAAATGCAAATGTGCGACATGCAGGAGGTGATTAATAAGATGAGTGATGAAAACAACTATTTGCAAAATGAAGCAAACAGACTCCTTAAAAAGTGTAAGGACTTAGAACAGCAAATGTGCATTCCCAGGTCCCAGGAGAGGCGGCAGGGTACCACATTCAATGGAGTGGAGGTGAATTCTAGCTCTGCCCAAAGAGATAGTGCTCCAGTGACTGGGCCGGTGACTGAACTTGGTTGCAGCGCCCTTGGGGGATTTGATACTCCCATTGGGGGCAGCCACCAATCTCATACACCTGAAAACAGGATTGAATCACAAAATAGTGCAATTCCATGCATTGCAACAAGTAGCCCCATAAAAATAATGAAATCCATTAAAGCCCTGATCAAACCATTTAAAAAGGGAGGTGAATGCTGCATTGAGGATCACTTAGAAGCGGTGCATGACATTTTTAAAGCACTCCAGATACCTAAGGAACAGTACAGACAATATTTTCATTTAACTTTAGATGCCCCGACGGCCAGCATCATAAGGGGATTAAATGAACAGCAGAATATGACCTGTTTGGAGTTTGAAAAATAAATTAGGCGTCATTTTTCTCCTTTTCAGTCATTGCAGGAGGCAAAGAAAGTCGCTTACACAATTACTGCTGGACCTAATACATCCCCTCGCCAATTTTTACAAGACTTAAAAAGAGCATTTTCTCGCTTTGATGTATCTTTTGACTCAAATTCCAATGAGATTAAAACTGCATATTTCTATGGGCTACAGAAAGACATCATATCTCAATTGGTCCGTGAATTTGACTGTGACAAGTCCCTTGAATGGATTGTACATCAAAGCACAAAACTATATGAGGTACTCTATTGTCAGGGTAGAGAAAGTGATAAAATGAAAGATACTAGACCTAAATCTAAAGAACCCTCAGCCACAGTAATGGAAATCAGGTCAGCCAAAATGTCCCTTGAGTCTGCTCAAAGCCAAGGTAAAAATAATGTGACACCTGAACAAAGGGGTAATCAACAAAGATCGCCATTTCCTGTACCAATGTTCCAATCACATGATCCTAGTAATAGAGAGAGCTACATCAGCCCTAAGTATTTAGGGGACAGACCCCGGGTAGGATATCGGCCTGATATGGCAGGTATGAACAATAACCAGAGACAAAATCAAGATCAAAGAAATGATGGTCCCTACCAGTCATTGGGGATACAGAGCAGATTTGATCCCCACACCATGATATATGGTAATCTGGATAGTCCCCGATATGTGGATCGATTTACTGATAATGGAAATCAACATAGGGGCCAGTACCCACAATCTGAGAGACAAGACATGAGGCAAAACGTGAACTAGAATCCACGTCAGTACAATGATTCCCCACCAGGGGACTATAATCAAAAGATGGGTGCAACCCGCTCCCCTCCACGAATGAATCAAGAGTTCAGAAACCATCCCAACCGACATCAATCACCTGAGAGGTATCAGAATAGATCCAATCAGGGGGAAAACAACCAATATCGACCTAGGCCACAGAAAGAGGATCCTAGAGAGATGGAAAGGTTCCAGTGCCTTGAGGCCCAAGTGAAAATGTTAGCTGAGCAAATAGGAAAGCTCTATACAGCGCAAAAACAACCTTCCAAAGAGGGGGCTGATGGCCATAGCAATGACCGGGGGGCTTCTGAAAAGTGACTAAGTACTCATGATAACTCCAGTGCCAAAATGACAGATTGCTCTGATATAATTTTGCATAACGACTCTGAGATGCCTAATGGATTAAAAATGAAAGTGCCAGTAAATGAACTTGTGACAGAAAGTGCAAATACTTGTAAAAAAGAGGTACGGTTTAACCTAGAGCTAAATAAAACAGTAAAGATTTGTACAAATGAAAAAGAAACATTAGGAATTCCAAAAGAACAAAGGGACAGATTTAAGAAAAATGACTCATGCATGGGGAATACCAGTGAACAGGGACTAAGTGGGGATGCTATAGCTCCTTCCCTGGGCAAGCAAAACAATGACCAAACACAGACAGAAAAGGAAATACTCAAAAGGAGGGTACAAGTCAATCACCTGAAGAATTCTTTGAGCCACATATTTTTGAAGAGGCTGAAAGGGCTGGTATCCCACTAAATGATCACAAATGCACAGAATTAAAAAATGACAAATTGTTGAATGATGTTGTTACACATGTTCAGTTGGAAGGTTGTAATGTGGTCTCTGATGTTACCCAGATGGATGGGCGAACAGTGGCCACACTCCAAAAAACCTCTGATCATGGAGAAATGAATAAAGTCTCTAGCGCAGAAATGGGTAAAAAGGAGGGAAAAATGTCTTTCTATTTACCAATGTGTTTAGCCAAAAGTGAAAAAGACCTGAGAAAGGTGAGCCCTGAAATCAGTAAGAATTCACACTTCCTATGTGTATTAGAGGAAGTTGAGGACAGATATTATGCACCCATCACTGTAGAAGAAAAATGCCACACCTTTGCTATGATTGACACTGGCGCACAGGCCACAACTATGTCCAAGGAGCTGGTAAAGAGTATCAATGAAGGGAGACCCCCACCGAGTGAGATCACAGTGAAGGAAAATCAAGGCCCAGTGCATAACTTTAATGGGGAGGAGGTGCCCATCATAGGTGTAACTGAGGTTGACATAAAAATAGGAAAGCACAGAATGAAACAAGAGGTATTGATCACATCTATTTGTGAAATTCCATTTCTGATGGGGACAGATTGCCTGAAAAGATTGTCTCCTCTCATAGATGGGGTGAATGGAGTGCTGTGGTCCTTAACCAAAAAACCATTGAGGCCTAAGAAACTAAAATCACAAAACAGCAATATAAATGAATGTCACACCGTTGCCAAAACAAATGATGCTGTGGAGGTATATCTCCAGAATAGCTGCATACCTAGTGTCACTGTTATATTAATGCGTCAAGACAAAATGCAGAGCGACAATGAAAAACTACCTGTGCAAATATACTTGGACCCAAGGAAAAATTGGCAGACTGCCATAGATGAGCACACATTACGTTTTTATTTAAAAGAGAAAACATGCAAACAGAATATTGCTCCTAAAACAGATTCAGAAAAACACATTACCACTCTGGCAGAAATACACATGGAAGATGAGCAACCATGGGTTCATGTTGGCATAAATGACTATTATAAAACAATAAAAGCCACTTTAGCGCTTGGACATGAAAGGAGTTTCATTAATGAGAAATTGTTGCAAAAAATAATGGAGAGGGAAGAAATCCCGAAATTTAGGATTAAAAACCAATATGTTTCTGGGTTGGACAGTCCAGACTTTGAAAACCGAATTGCAGGCAGTTGCATGATTAAAATTAGCATTGGGTAGAAAACAATTTACCATAATATATGGATAGTGAGTGGAGCACAAAATGAATTTTACATGGGCAATGACATCATGCACAGAATGTGTATGGTGTTAGATTTCCTTAATCAAAAAATATGGTCACGCCTAGGTGGTCCGGCACCTGAATTTGAAGACAAAAGAATGGCTTATCATTGTGCACAACTGGTTCCTTATGCAATCGAATTACAAATGAGGAAAGATACTATTATTCCTGCATTTACAAAACAGTTTGAAATAACACTGAAATGCAAAAATGGACAGCAGATGAAAGGCTCTGATGCATTTGTATGCCTGAATGAATCCATAAAACAGCAAGGCCTGTATTATGAATACATTCCATTGGTAGACATTGGTGAAGGATCTGTAAAAATTATGGTAAATAATAAAGGTTGTCAGGATATTCATTTAGATGAAAACTCCCCATTAGGAATGGCCATACAAAAATCACATTATACGGCAGATTTAAATAACATGGTGATTGGAAATATCCCTGAAAAGTATGTAGATGCCAAGGGTGAGTTGCCAGAACACCTGGACTCTCAGCCCAAAGGAATATTTAAAATTCATTCTGTGTATCCTTATGATTCAAATGAGACAGTGTGCTGCCATCAAGAGGATTGCATAATGTTTAATTTAAATGAAAATTAAACAGAAAATCAGCCTATTGAAGTGGAAGCTGATATGCCAAAATATTTAAAAGTGGCAGCTTTACAAAAAGACACAGCCACACAGTTAGAGGAAAGCGCCGAGATTCCCTTACCAGAAGATTTTCCAGAATTTTCCAAAATGGTAGAAGAGCAGATCTCCTTTGCGGATGCGTGTGAAAGCAATGAGGATAGGGACAATCTGAGGGAGATATTTATGGAGTTTAAGGATGTATTTGCAAAAGATGCTTATGATTGTGGTTTAACTGATTTACATGTGGCCACACTACCAGAAGGGTGTAGCAGAAATCCAGTGTTTGTACGCCAGTATAGACTACCGCTGGCATGTTTAGAATCATTGGCAGAGATTATTAAAAATGTGGAATCGCGGGGAATCATCAGGCCCATTCATAGCACATACAATACACCTATTTTAGGTGTGTTAAAGCCAAATGGTCAATGGCGGCTATGTGCAGACTTGAGAGAGTTAAATAAAAGAGTACCAGTATCTAGATGGCCACTGCCATTCATTGATCAGGGCCTAGCTCAGGTACATGGTTCAAATGTATTTACCACATTAGATCTCACCTCTGGATATTGGTGCGTGCCATTGGCAGAGGAGATACAACATTTATTTTCCTTTACATTTGACAGGACTCAATACGCCTGGCTTAGAGCTCCGTTCGGGTACATCAATAGTGGGAGTGAATTTGGCATATTTTTGAGAAAGGCCATGCCGGATGCAGCGGAAAGAGGAACAATGGTTTACGTGGACGATGTCCTGATAAAAAATGAAAGCCTGAAAAGCCATTTTGATGAAATAAGACATGTACTTGGCCAATTGCAGAAAGCAGGCACCAAAGTATCTTTGCAAAAAGGACAATGGTGAAAGAAAAAAGTGAACTTTCTAGGGCATGAAGTGACTGAACATGGGCTAAATCCACAAAAGAAGAAAATAGAGGCCATACAAAGATTAAAAGATCCTAAAAATGTGGAAGGAGTAAAAAAGTGTTTTAGGGATGACAGGCTATGACAGAAAGTTCATTGAAAATTATGCAGAAATCACTCAACCATTGACTAAACTGCTTAAACTGAATACTCCCTGGAAATGGGAAAAAGAGCAGTCTGATGCAGTGGCTAAATTAAAGGAATGTCTTGTAAAGGCACCATGTTTAGCATACCCCATAAAGGGCAGGGATTTTTTTTTATAGAAATAGGTTTTTCTGAACATTGTATGTCAGCAGTGTTATCACAAAAACACGATTTGAATCACAAAACCATTGCCTATGCAAGTAAGGCATTTTCCCAAGTTGAAATGAAATTTAATGAATGTGAAATGGCCCTATTAACCACTGTGTGGGCGCTACAGCATTTCCGCCCCATTGTTCAGGGAGAAAAGGTGATTATTGAAACAAATCATCAACCTTTGCAATTTTTAGAGAGTAAAAGAATTAGATCAGGTAATCTAGCGCAGTCCAGAATCCCTTCATGGACGCTGGCATTACAAGGTTTTCCCGTAGAAGTGAGATATGGACAAAATAAAAAGAACCCAATTGCTCAAGGGTTAGCTGACTTACATGTCTGCGCAGCTGAACAAATACCAAATGAAATGGAAGTGGAAACTAGTTTGCAGGAATTTGAACAATCACCACACAAAGCTTTTTATGAAAAAACATGCAAGGATTTGCCAACTGTATATGTGGATGGTTGTGCTTTTCACATTGAAAATGACAGTAATAAACAATTAGTGGCAGGAATAGGAAATGTCTGGTTGAAATGTGAAGGCGCCCCATTATAGGGATGAGGATTGGAGATAGGAGCAGTCAGGTGGCGGAATTGGCAGCCATTTATAAAGCAATTGCTACTGCAGTTGATAAAAAGTTCAGTGAAATTGTCCTGGTGACTGATTCTGACTATGCACGGAATAGCTTTGTGGAGTATTTGCCTGGTTGGAAAGCAAGAGGCATGGTTACATACAACAAAAAGCCACTTAAACATGGAAAAATGGTACAAGCCATAGACAAATTGGTGTCAGAGAATAATTTAACAATATACTGGAGAAAAATTTGTGGGCATTTAAAAACACCAGGAGAGGATAAGGAGGGAAATGATAAGGCAGACCACCTGGCTAAGATTGGGGCTGTGATGGGAGAATTGCTACCTATTGATTATTTAATGGGTGAAAAACAAATTGATGCAGTGACACGTTCTAAAGCACCAAAGGAGGTAGATCAACCGGTGGTGCAGTGGAGTCATGACACGCCAGACCAAGATTTGATTGAGGCACAAAAGAATGATCGAATTTTGGGAATCTATTATAATCATTTGATAGATCCTGAACAAAATTCTTTAACAGAAAATGATTGTATGGGAAAAGAAGAGTTGAGGGAGAACAAAACATGAATTAGAATACAGGATGGACTCATGATTAGAGAGTCCATAACAGGACAAATACAGTGGGTAGTACCCCTTTCATTCAGAGGGCTAATGCTACACCATGCACATGATGCCATAACTGCAGGCCATAGAGGTTCACAAAAAACATTAGAAATACTAAAAGATTATGCTTACTGGCCACATATGTCCCAAGATGTGGAATTATATACTAGAGGATGTCTAGTATGCGCCCAATTTAAACCTGCTTCACCAATGCATAGAGCACCATTGATGAAAAGAGGCCTAACTCTCCCATGGTCAGATTTGCAAATAGACTATGTAGGTCCTTTAAAAAGGTCTAGCAGGGGAAACCGTTATATTTTAAGTGTGGTATGTTTGATGTCGAAGTGGATTTAATGCATTCCTGCACCAGATTGTAGTGCGCAAACAGCAGCCACATTGCTGGTGGACCATGTGTTCTCAAGGTTTGGGTTGCCACAAAGAATTGAGTCAGACAGCGGAAGTCATTTCACAAGTACTCTAATGAGTAAGGTATGGCAAATACTAAGTGTGAAAAGGAAACTACATATCGCATATCAGGCAGCGTCTTCAGGTACAGTTGAAAGAAGCAATAGGTCTGTTGTGGATATTTTAAAGAAATTTGTGGCAGAAGCAGGTTCCAGCTGGGATTTACGTTTACCGTTGGTTTTGATGGCAATCAGATCAACTCCTGCCAAAGCAACAGGTGTTAGCCCCCATGAGGTCTTGACAGGTAGGAAAATGGTGTTACCACAACACCTACTATACAGAACACATGAGCAGACACTTGTGAGTGCATCCACAGTTCATGAATATATTGATGAACTGAGGAGGCATTTGCAACATGCATTTGCTTTTGTGCAGAGAAATCTGGAAAGAGCTGTTGACAGTGCAAAGTCTTATTATGACAAAAAGACATCAGTAAAGGAATACAGTGTAGGGGATCAGGTGTACAAGTTTCGTTTTGGAAAAAGTAAACAGAAAAATTCTAAATTTCTAGCAGCCTGGCAGGGGCCATTTCGAATTATAGATAAGGTCTCTCCTGTAGTTTATAAAATTTTGAAAAATTAAGGTGAAACGGCAATAGAGCAGTTCGTCCATGTAAATCAAATCAAACCATGCCATCCCAGACATGAGATCAGGCAGCTTGAGCATGTAGAAACAGATAAAGTCCCTTGAACACAAAAAGAGAAAATAAATGGGTACAATCAGGAGGCAGTGACAAAGAAGTTAAAAAGTTGATTGTTATAATGGCACATAAACACTGTAATATATGTACAAATATATAATATAAAATAAATAAATATATATAATGGAAGCTCATGGTTGGTGTGCAGAGAGAAAATGTATTAAATATTGAATGCTGTTTTATATGTGCTTGTTTTCTTTTTAACTTGTGTTTAATTTCAGAAAAAAAAAGAAAAAAAAACGAAATATTTTTACCAAGCATGTTTTATTTTTGGCAAAAGGGTGAAGTTAGTATTGTGCTATGTACTTAATTTGTTTATTTTCTATTTGATTTAGAAAATTAACATTATTTGGTCAGAGGTTCCGGGATCAGAGCCCACGGGAGACGATGGAGTCCTGGACCCCACGTGGACGGATTCCGGGAAAGCCCCAAAGAGGGGTGAAGACCAAGGCTGCAAAGCGATCAGCATTGAAGATGATACCGATGATATGGTTAATGACGATGATATTTGGAGGGATCTTCAAGAATTCAGAAGCACAGGTTGTCATTGAACCTGGACCAGCATCTGGTATCGCGGTGGAAGAGACACCAGGATTCATCATGAGTGATAGAAGGATGATTTTCCAAAATATATACATACCATTGAATCCTGAGATTTTGATTGAAAAACATTTAAACAATACCAGAATTAAGATTGAACAGACTAAAGAGTGGCTGGAAATAAGAAAAGAGGACACTAAGCAGTCAATAAGAGATATATTTTTGCAATTGGAAAAAACATTCGTGAATTCAGCAGACATTAAGAAGAGGAGAGGAAAGAGAGGTGCGGTGATGCTCGCGATATCATTGGTAATGTCTATAGTTGGAGCCATAATAGGTACCACAATATCAACAGCCAATTCTATTTCGGTAGGAACACTGAGTACTAAAGCGCAGCAACTGAGTATTGACCTAGAAATAATACAAAAAACATTAGATGGAATTAGAGGGGGACTGGATGAACAAGTAAGATTCATAAATGAAACTGCAATCATTCTAAATGAACAAGCGGATGTAATGCAACGGGCGACTAAAATAATACTTAAGCATGACAGAACTTTAAATGAAATATTGAACATAATGAGTCCTGTTGATAGACTATTAACGAATTATATGAGAGAAGTTCAAACTGCAGTTTCACAATTGATTCAAGGACATATCCCCTTGTATTTTGTTTCGCAGGATATTATTCGTCAAATGATAGAAAGATTGACCGGGAGGGAAATTGATATAATACAGGTAAAAATTGCATTCGAAATGGGTAATGCAATGCCGTTATATGTGGACTTGGAAAGACTAGAGATCGGATTTTTGCTATGCATCCCATATGTAGCCCCTGAACTTATTTATCAAACAAAGGGGGTACACAACGTGGGATTTTGGCAAGAGGACAAATTTATTAAGATTAAGACTCCAGAAGTGGTGGCATTTCAGTCATGGGAACCTGAAGTTTATTTAATACCAAACCTGGAATCATGTGTCAAATTTAAAGAACAAAATTATATGTGTCCAGGTAAACCGTTTGTTCCTGATGCCACAGATGCTATTTGTGGTTTGAAATCTGACCCAAGTATATCAGAAGGATGTGAAGTGATGGCACATATGGGGAGTGAAGAAATGGCACAGGCTAAGATGGTCAGAGGTAAATGGTTGGTCAGCACCTGTTTAAAGAACATGACGGTAGCACATTTAAACCCTGGAACATACGTGGTTAAACAGGTGAAATATAATGTTTTTTATTTACAGGTTCCAAAGGATACAATTGTGTCAATTGGGGGGTTAACATTGTTTCATGTAACAAACGATGTTTGGGAAAGCCAAGTGGAAAATATCGATTTTTTTCAAAGGGATACTTTTCCAATAGATCCGGATGTGGAATATTTATTGAATCACAAAGAAAGACATGTTATAAAAATGAATTTGAGAAAAAACAATATTACAATTAGTAATCTGGGGATAGAAAGATTTAATGGAAATTTAATGGAAAGATTTAATTGGGGAACCTGAGGGGAACGCTCAATAGTGGGTTTGGCTGTCCTGGTGCTAATCATGGGTGGATGGTTGATTGTGCTATCAGTAAAAAAGAAAATGTTACTGATGTTAGTAGCTACGTCAGGAAGAGAAAGATATCCCAATACACATGCATTTTAAAAGAAAAAAAGAACAAGTTGTTTTTAGGAATTGGCTTGGATCGTAGCCAAGTTCTAAAAACAAAAGGAGGGTATGTAAGGATATTTGGCGTGTTACAGCACAGAGTACAGCACTACTGCACAGGTAGCAATTTTTTTTGATGCAGCACCACCACATGGGTGTGGTGCATTGCTATATGTGTTGCCAGAGTAACATGGACATATAAGTAAAGACAGGCTATTCAGTCAGAAACGATTTTTGCATAGAAGATGCAAATCTATTTTTACAGTTAAAAGCGCACATGTGCACATTAAAAAATGCACACTATTTTTCACTTGAAATGCCTATGGTGCAAGAGACACATTTGAAAATTAATAACTAACCTTATTAATAACTAACCTGACTAATAAAACTGCATTTAACATAGCCCACTAATAAAGATGTGTCTCCACTGCAGAATAAGGCCTACTCTGAAAGTGAACTTTTAAACACACATTCATTTTTTTTTCTCTGCTCGTCTGTCCACATAACTACAGGAAGCAAAGAGCTCGAAGGAACAGGAAATCAGTTGGTTACAAATTTTTACTGTAGAAATGAGCCATTGTGTAGTGAGGGAGGAGATTACATGATTGATTCTGATTGGAGCAGCGTCATAGCAAGTATCATGCTAGAGGCAGTGATTAGAGTTTCACTGGGGAAGCTTGAGGAGAGGGGGAGAACAATCGAGATCTTGCAGAGCTGGGAGAAGGACCTGTTTCCTGGCTGAAGCATTCCTGCTGCAAAAGCTGAGAATTCCAGGCAATAACCTCAGTTTGAGAACGACAGACGCTTGTTTTCACTGGGATTAATCTTCAAGGGAGCCAAATTCAGAAAGAGAATAGCCGGAGAAAACTCATGCTGAACAGATAAGGTAATTACAGAAGTGTGGGAGCTGTGCGAAAGTGTGCGAAACTGTTCAGTCAGTGTATTCGAGGGAGTCCCAGTCCCTTATCAGCATATGTAATGTTACCAATTGAATATATTCTCGCAGTTCTCTATTCATTTTATCACAAATAATGTTGTACCATTTCATTTATTTCTGTAAAAAAGGTAAAAAAGGATTAAACTGTGTTTAAAGGAAATTTCTATAATACAAAAATATCTGAAAACAGATAGCTAGTGTGTATTATTTCTCTCTTTCATTTTGCATGGGAAAAGGTTTAAACGTGGGTAGATTTTTAAACAGTGCAATTGTCATTTTAAAACAGATGTGTGCATGATTATATTCAGTATGGACAGTTGTGAGTGACTGTTTGTAGCATAGCTCGTTGGAGGTACATGAGCCAACGGGAAGAGAGACTCTCTGGACATAGTTCCCTAGCGTATATAAGGTAGTGGAAATTACCACAAAAATACCACAATAGCCCATGGTGGCACACAACACTAACACTGAAAATGTGGTATCCCTAAAATGTAGGCCTGAGGTCTCTCTAGTGATCAAGAACAATCTAGATAAAAAACAAGGAATGTTGGATATTGGGGCCACAAATAAACCAACCACGCAAATTATCGCGCACATTATCTAAATAGATCTGAATTCTGAAATAATGCAATGTATTATTGTTATGTGTGATCCAATATGAATACAGAGAGTGATTATTGCTAAAGGTATTTTGGCGGTAAGAAAATACAGCAAAGCCCCAAATATCCACAAAATACCCAACAGTACAAAGAACTATTACTGCAGAGAGTGGTGTGTGTTATAAAAACTGGTAATTGTGGATGGATTGGTGGAGAGGAGAGAGGCGGAAGAGTAGTAATCGAGCATTATAAATGGCTTATCGTATCATATCATTGCATGGGGACAGTCTGACGATCATTAATGAAGTAATGGGGCGCAGTGTAACAGCCTTTTGTTTGTTGGGGAGGGGCGTACCAAAGAGTGGCTGCAGTAGTAGGAAGAAGGGCTCACTCACCCAACACTATCTGTGAAAGGGCACAGTGATCGACAGGTGGAGTGGGGCCATTGTCACAAAGGGGGGGAATCTCTGTGACTCTTAACGTGTTTTAAAATAACACTAGTGTGTACAAATATGCAGTGGTGCTTATAGGGTGCTGTGAATGCTTGGAGTGTCCTAAAGGCTCCCCCTGAGTCGGAGCTAAGCAGCCATTTTTCCCCCGGGGACGTCTTTTGGCGTTGTTGATGGTTGTCTGATTCCTGCTGCAAGTTCTTGGTTATACGTTTTCTGTGCCCCTCTCTTGCACAGCTCCGGGAAGCTGGTGAAGGCGGAGATCCTATAAATCAGGGTGCAGTACCTGCACGCCTTGCACTCCACAGACTTCCCCCGTAGAAGGGATAAAGGTGGGTTTCAATTACAATTCAATAGTTTTATTCGGTATAATAACCTTTCGCATAAATTCAATTGACCAGTTATTTCCATAAAGCACAATGAATTCGATATACATATGTTAAAAAAAGTGAAGTAAAAACAAAGCAAAGCAAGAAGCCCTGCTTCAAGTATTATTACAGGGGAGCACACTCGCAGCCTCTTTGTTAAAAGCAGTTCCCATGTATCTCGGCCTCAATAACCAAGCTTGATGCACATACCGTGCAGATATAAAAACAACTTTCCTATCAGCTGAACACTGCATACCTTCCTTAATACAAAAAACTCCTTGCCCATTTAATGGTTTCAGAGACAATTTCCCTAGATCCAAAGTGGCAAGACAAATTAGCATGTAATGTATTAATGTTTCATTAGCAAAACCACACTGTGGACATATTCCTGTTCCAGGGTTGGCCATGAGCATGTATACCATGCTGCATGCAATATCCCCAGCCTCAATCGTACATACGAAGAATGGAATGGGGAATGGATTTCATCCAGTAGGCTCAATGAGTTTCCCATCATTTCACTGCATAGAAACTCCAAAGCATTCTTCAAAGTGGCCCATATCATTTTCAGCTTTTCCATAGCTTTCCTCCTTCTTGCAGTTGCTTTAAGATCTTCTTTTGAGGATCTTTTACAGTTCAAGGGATTATCCCAGAGACCTCTATCGTCCCACTTATATAATACATGTTTTACATGGGCCAACCAACAGCAGCTCTTTGCACCCTCCAAAAGTATAAAATACATCAGAGCCTCCCGGTATGTTTACAATACCAGGGAAGACCACAGTCTAACCCAATAAAGCACAGGTTAAGGGCGATTTGGTCAGCTATAGGAAAAATACTAAGGAGTGATAGCACCATGGAAGTCGGAGCACTTATAGGCAACAAAAGTATTTTGTTTTAAACATGTTCTCGATGCTTGACAATGCATCCGATTTAGAGTGAACCCACAGCTCTGACCCATAAAGGTATCAATGGCAAGGCCTGTTTATCATATAACTCCAGAGCCGGCGAAATTGCCCCACTGCCATGACTAGAGAAAAAAAGAGTGTATTCCACTGCTAAATTGATCAGACCAGCCCTCTGACTCATGGAACCTAATTCCCAGGTAGTCAAAACATTTGACTTGTTCCAACTTTATACCATCTGTCATTATTCTCAGGGGAATATTCTTTGCAGAAGAAGGTTTAAAGACCAAAACTTTATTATTTTTTTTGCAATCAGGCCATGCTCGCTACACTTACTCTTGAAAATAGCCAACAATGTCTCAAGTCCCATTGTAGATGTGGCCAGAATTACTTTATCGTCAGAATAAAAGATGATGGGCCATTTCGTATTCGCAATTCTAGGGGCGTCAAGAGCATCCCTTTCTAATGCATCTATTATGCCCTTTATCTAGAGTAGGAAAAGACGGGGCGCCAAGACACAACCCTGGTGCACCCCTCTATTCACAACAAATGGCCTTGATGTCTCCCCCCCCGCAATATATAGCACACAGATGCCTCTGTTTTTGAGTCTAATAGTTTTATGGAATCAACCAGTAGCGCAGGTACATTACGTTCATTTAATACCTGCCAAAGATTATTTCTTGAGACTGTGTCAAAGGCTGATTTTAAATCAAGAAAAATGGCATACAGCCTGGTTTTTGCAAAAATCACATATTTTTGAATCAATGACAACAGAAGATAGCAATGATCCACAGTAACCCTACTGGCACAAAAGCCGGCTTGTTCTCCGGTAATGATCCCAGCTTCATTTACCCAATTTAGTAATCTGGTCAGGATTACTCTGCCAAAAGTTTTCCCGACACAGTTGTTAAGACGGATTTCTGAACTGTGTCCTAGTGGCGCAATGGTTCAGAAGGCCAGCCTAGTTTCTTGGAACAGGGTAACCTCTGGACAAGCCAGACCAATCAAGGTAGCGATCACGGCGGTCAAGACTAGGGGCCTCATCACGACTTCGGCGGTAACCCTTAAATAGCGCTATTACCGCCGGATTTAAGGGTCCGCCGAATCAGGGCTTCGGCGGATTTCGCCCCAGCTCTGAGCTGGGGTGAAATCCGCCGAAAATTTGCTCTATTACTGCCGGCGGGAAATCTGCCGGCGGTATTAGCGCCAAGATTCCCCATTGAGCCCAATGAGGAATGGGGCATTCCCGAATGGGCTCAGTGGGGAATGGGGACTTACATTACCACCAAACTCGTGATCCGGCGCTATTAGCGCCGGGGAGTACGGCAGTAGGGCTAATACCGCCCGCGCTAATAGCGTTACCGTTACCGACCAAGTCGTGATGAGGCCCTAGGTCTCAAGAGGCGTGAGGGTGACTGAGGGTGACTGAAAGCCCGCAATGAGCACACAAAGCAAGGACACACAAATTACTCCAAACAGGTGTTAGATTAAAAATATATACACATTTATTACAAGTTTTTTGTAACATTGACCGTAGCGAGAAATCACAATAAAACTCCAGTAAACCAACACATACCAAACCAATACAATATATATACAAATACAAACGAGTCTAACGAGTAAGACGCACGAAATGTGTAGGCCACCTAGATGGGGAGGAAAACAAGCAGTGCGAATAATAATTAGACCCAGTCCGCCTTCAGAGGCACCTAACTAAAAGGAAGTCCAAGCCCTACGAAGAGTGGAGCCTTGTGCTCAACAGTACCTGCACACGCTGGTGCCAACGTGCAAAAAGGGGAGTCTCTTCGACGGAATCAGGCAGTTTAGTTCGGTGAACAAATGAAGATGAACAGAGCTCCGCGACTCAAGCGCAGCCTCCACTGTGGGCAGAAGCAGAGCGCGAGTACGGAAAGGCGTGCTGTTAGGCACAGCGGGGAAAAGCTATGGGCTCCTGCAGGAGGGCGACCAGTTCCTAGAGATGCTACTCACCGGTCCCCGATGCAAGCAGTCCCAGGCTTCTCCGCGTCAGTTTCAGTGCTGACAGGTTCAGATAGGAGCAGGGAACGTCTCGTCGTCGTGTAGATTCCGCAGCAGCAGAAGTTGAGTTGAGGACGTCACAAACGCAGTGAACCTGCACAGTTTGTTACCACAGAAGGGCAACGGAGCGGCCGTGTGTATTTCAGACAAATGTACACTACTCACTTCGGACCTGGGAATGCCAAGTGTACAAATCGTGTGAGAGTGACAAGGACTCGTAATACAACACAACCTGACGGCGGTTACAGAGCAAGACTCCTGGGTAGGCTGGTCAGACTGCTGGATGGCCCAGAGACACTTCCGAAGGCTTACGTGCATGAGATGGTGAAGATGCCGAGAATAGTTGTTCCCACTATTCCAAGGGTCGAAGTACCAGTACAGGCCTTCTTGTTCGATCAGAGGTAGAAAGGGTTTCACAAAGCGACAGCAGTGCAGAGGAGCAGTCCTTCAGCGGGTCACCAGCGATTCCTCGGTTCAGCCTCGTGGTTGCAGGATACTTGGCTCCTGTATTCCTTTGTCTGTGAGAACTCAGGAGATCGACATGGTAGTGGCGTTTCCAGCCCCCTCTTATCCACGGTTCCCTTCACGCCAAAACGGAGGGGACCCAATGGGAGATCTGCTCATAAAACACTCACACCATCTGTGGACCTTATCACGGACCACGGGGGTCCCAGGCATTCACACCACCTTAGACTCTCTGGCGCCCAGGATGTGTATTGGGACCAGACATCCCATCCCCCATCCTGGAGGCACACACAAGGCCTATAGAAGCCCGCGAAAGCATCTGTGTTGCGCGGGAAAGTACATGCCCAAATAAGGAAGGCCCCGGGTCAGCTCTACCTGGGGGAGGTGAAGGGGGCAAGACGGTCAGCAGACAGGACAAAGAGCCTCGTGGTCTGGCCTTTTTTGGGAGCCAGGCCACCATTTCGGGCTTAAGCGCGAGAAACGCGCTTAAAACGCCAAAAGCAGCTCAAAAACACAAGAAACGATCGCTGCCACCAATCCCGTCCATGATTCACTTGCACCGTTCATTTATAATCCAAAGAGAGTATCTAGGGCCTGTAGAAGACTAGAGACCCAAGAGAGCAGTAATTTAGCTTATAGTGCCCTCTTGTGCCATGTTGCGCGAAATCTGCAACATGATAAAGAAACTACGGAAAACAACGTTTCCAGGTACTGACTGTCTTAAGGGCATGTCAGTTTCCCCGTAAGA
The DNA here is from genome assembly GCF_040938575.1 of Ambystoma mexicanum. Classification (NCBI taxonomy): domain Eukaryota; kingdom Metazoa; phylum Chordata; class Amphibia; order Caudata; family Ambystomatidae; genus Ambystoma; species Ambystoma mexicanum. The sequence continues at coordinate 15,296,246 of NC_090933.1, read as the reverse complement.
ATGGAGCGAAAGCCCAGAGGAGTGCGGCAGAAGGCTGCACTTCTCTGGCAAAGTCTAGATCATGGTGAAAACAACAGCAAAAAGTTTAGGGGTTGCCACATGGAAGGAAAATTAGCCACAATTAAGAAATCTTTCCTAACACCAGTCTAATAATGAAATCGGGCAGTAATTCTCTGGTAGACCCCTCCCCCGTTTCTTGTATATGGGGACTATAGTTGCATCCCTCCAAGTGTTAGGGATTTCTCCAGAACAAATAACAGCATTAAAAACCTTAAGCAAGATTGGAGCCCAGATTAGAATGTCATCTTTATAAAAAACCACTGGTATCAGATCAAGACCAGCCACCATGCCCGGCTTTTGAGAACGCAAAGCATTTTTTACCTTATCAATCCTAATGTGTCAGATCCCCGACTGAATCTGGTCATTTTATTTTTGCCAAAGCACATTCCCTAATAATGGGTCTGCACTCGCATACAGTCTGAGGAAATGTCCCCATCATTCGTCTGCAGGCATGTGACATTGAAGAGACTGGTCAGGGTTTGAATCTCTTGATGTTACCAGTCTCCGAAGGCCAGTGCTATCTCCCTGTGCCAGAGCATATGTAAGACTACCCACCTTGATTTAGCATACTCATTTTTTTTTGTATCAGGTCCTTGCATTTTGCCCTGAGGTCCCAGAGCCAGTGCTTGTCCCGAGGTACGTTGGCTCTTTTATCTAAAACATTCTCCAAAGTCTCCATACTAGAAGTAGAGAAAGTAATACTCGGTCTAAAACCGTCCAACTGCAAAGGAGACTCATGTCCAGCACAACTCATCAAAGATGCCGCACGAGATCTAGCACCATTTATCACCAAGTTAATTAATGCCTCCTTTACCACAGGCATTATCCCCAGTAACTTAAAAGAGTCCTGGGTGCTCCCACTCTTAAAAAAGGCTACTCTAGACCCCACCATACCCACTAACTATAGACCTATTACTACGGTACCATTCCTTCTGAAGATACTGGATAAGGTGGCATATATACAAATCCAGAGTTTCCTGGAACAAAATCAACTACTAGGCTCCCGACAATCTGGCTTCCGCCCTCTTCACGGCACAGAAACTGCATTGATTGACCTGAAAGCCCAAATAGACAAAGTAAGAGATTCTGGTAAACCAGCACTCCTCCTACTACTAGACCTATCGGCCGCTTTTGATTTAGTGGACCATAAAATCCTATGTAACCACCTAGATTCAGCAGCACACTTCTCCACTGAGGCTATAGCATGGATACAATCCTTCCTCAGTGATCGCACCATGAGGGTTTTCTCACCTATAGCAGCTGCAGACCCCATCCCTATTACCTGCGGTGTGCCACAGGGATCATGCGTTTCACCAACGCTATATAACATATTCACTAAGCCCCTGTTTGATGATTTGGACCTTCTGGGTATCACGTATACCAACTACGCTGACGATACCCAGATCCTCCTCCCACTCACAGGGGTTTACGAAAAAGATCTAGCAATGGTGAACAAAATATACAGCATCGTTCAGGCATGGATGGCAACCCATGGCCTATGCCTGAACGACGATAAAACTGAGCTTCTTATCCTAGGCACCGCACCCCTCATCAAAAAACTAAGCACAAACTACTCTTCCTTTATCATAGATGGGAACTGCATACAAGTTGCCAAAGAAGTTAAAACATTAGGGATATACCTTGATTCTACCCTATCATTTTCCAAACAGGTAAACTCCCTAGCTTCCTCGACAGCCTACACATGTAAGCTCATTAGAGCAGGAAAACAATTCCTTTCCCAGCACAGCTGTCTAACATTAGCCAGAGCCCTCATCATTTCTAAACTTGATTATTGTAACGCACTGTACATAGGAGCCAATAAATCTATCATAAACAAAATACAGATACAGCAAAACAAGGCCCTCCGAGCGGCATTGAACGTCCCCAGGAGAGAACACATTACAGCAATAAGAAGGAAACACAAATGGCTCTCCACCCACGAGAAAATCAGACTCAAAACTGCATCTCTCACATACAAATCCCTACACAACAAAGCCCCACAATACCTTAAGGACAGATTCACCAGAACACACCCCACAAGACAAACCAGACTTGCTTACACCAATCGCCTACAAGTACCACGCTTTAAACTGACCACCATAGGCGGAGCTAGCTTCCCAGTCAAAGCTGCTCAACTGTGAAACGAATTACCCACTACTGCGAGGCTAGAACACTCATTCTCCAAATTCAGGCAAATTGTAATTAACTGGCTAACGACAGCAACTGCCAATTGAAAAACTTGCATCTGTAACTGGTAATTTCTGTAACCGCTAATGTCTGTAACTTGTAACTGTAACCTGTAACTTATGCTCTAAGCTGTATATATTCTTACTTTTGCGCCCTTATACTCCAGGGTCTGGTGCGCACAATAAATTCCAAACAAACAAACAAACAAACAATGGATATTTGCCCTTATACAGTCCCCGTCATACCAAGCATTTGGCACCATGATCTTCCTTTACGGTCAGCCTGGTGCAATTGTTAGGAAAGGGATCAGTTTTCTGCTTATTAGTTCAAATTCTGCAATAACCATTCTGTTAGCCAAACCGTTACTGCAGATATTTTCTAAACTATCTGTAATGGAATCATACACCTTTGGCTTTATTTCTCTTTCTATCCAATTAGCCTACTTCATAGTTTTCTTGCAGTGGCCACAGTAGTCACGATTTGACTCCTGGCTAGGCCTATCTTCAAGGACAGTTATGGGGCCCTTACATGAGATTGAAGTACAAGTGGGTGATGATCACTCTCGCTTCTTTCTGCCACTTCAAAGTCCAAGACCTTAATCCAGCTAGTGCCTGTAATGAAAATGTAGTCTATACGTAATGAGCCATTACAGCCATTGAATGTTACTTTCGCTGGCTGGTCACCTGGGAATCTGCCATTGCAAGCTCTAAGGTTCAGGTTGGCAATAACACAAGCTGATTTTATCGCCCGTCTATGAACCCTTTTCGGGGGAGGAGCCTTAAAAGTTGGAATAGTCCAAGCCACGTCATGCTCATCCCAAAGATCTACAGTTTCTTTCAAGGGTTCTAGCTGGAGATTCATATCTCCAGCGACTATACTAAGTTCACCCTGAAGGATCAAGGGATTACTTGAGCCGATCATCTCCTGGAGTTTCGACACCACTCTCTTGTCAAAAGCCACATTGGGTCTGTTGTAAAAATTAACTAGCAGGAATTGATCCGCCCCTTTTGGTGCCACTGAAAGCAACTGCAGATCCGCTGAGTGAGTCTCTACGTTAGCAACCTTCCAAAAAAGGTTTGCATCAATCCAAATATGCTGGTCCCATGATGGACTACCCCTCAGGCCCCCAAAGGCTGGGATCGTGTAGTTTAAATAGCCTTGGAAATTCACAAGACTTAATGTCCATGTCTCCTGGAAAAACAGCACCTAAGACCACAATGACCCAACACAGAATTGGATGCAGACAAAGAGAAAAGGAACACGGTACAAATAACACGGACACACAAGCTCAACCACCCCCAGCAGAAGACGCCTTCAATACAGAACATACACTGCAAAATAATACTATTGACAGAACAAAAATCGTAAGAAGAAAATCCTTATACCTTACACCGTACCTCGCACCAACCAAAGAACCTAGTACTCCAACGACACCAACATTTCCAGATGGATAAACCCCTCCACCCCCAAGCAACATAAAAAAAGAAGAGGGGACCAACGAACAGAATGGGATGACACCAACTCCTTTACTCCCTACATCACAAGAACGGAAGGGCACTATCGATACCCACATCAAATGACAAGAGATGAAGAAACATTAGAAGTTAGCAACCCAATTATCAATCTTACAGACCAATTCAATGACGAAGTCGCCTTCACAGAACCTCTACTGCTCGGAGACAACATAAAAGCATCGCACAAACCAAAACCGGGAACGACAAATAAACCAAATGACACCAAAATGATCCACTGCAATCTAATTAACGCAAGACCAATGTCCAAACGTGGCACTGAAATCTGCAAACTCATAAGTGACGGAGGCATCGACAACCTTTTCGCAACCGAAACATGGCTAGATGACAACTATAAGATCACCCTCAACAACTGCCTGCCTGAAACCTTCAAGTGCATCCAAGTAAACAAGAAAACCAAAAGTGGTGGTGGACTGGCAATCATCCACAAGGAACACCTGGAAATTAAAGCCGAAGACCCATTAAAAATCAACAAATGCGAATCCCTAATCATACGTCTATCAACAAATCCAAGAACAAACCTGAAATTAATACTGATATACAGACCACCACGTACGATGCAGCCTTCATAGACAACTTCATAGAAGCAATAACCAACCTAGCTATAAAGCATAACCAACTGATTATCCTTGGAGACTTCAACATCTGTTTTGATGTACAAACCACAACCTCACAAAACTCTCTTACCAGCCAACTAACAACAATGGAACTACATCATCCAGCCAAAGGAGCAACCCACACGGTAGGACATACACTGGACGCAATCTTCACCAACAGAAAACTAATTACCATGGTACCACCAATTCAGATCCTCTGGAGCGACCACCTCATCATCCCCTTCGTAATCACACTGCCCTCCCCAATAACCAAGAAACAAGAAAAACTACTGATCATCATGAAAAGAAACTGGAGAACCATAATAAACTCCAACTTAATGGAACAACTGGAGATCACCAAACCACAAACAACCATGGGCGAAGCTGACCTAGACACTAAAATAGATATACTTCACAACTAGATCACCACAACAATCGATGAGATCACAAAAGAAAAACCTTTCAATCCATCCCGCAAAAGAGCAACAGCAAAATGGTTATCCCACTACTAGGCACCATGAAAAGGAAAAAAAATTAAAACTAGAACTAGAATGGAGGATCAATAAAGACTGCAGAAAAAAATTCTAACTTCAACAACATACCCATTCATGCAAAAAGGAAATCCAACAGACCATGCAAAACAGACCATGCAACCACAACACTGAAGACACTCACCAATGCAAGGAACACCAGAACAAACTCTGAAACTTCCCACACATGTCAGTGGAGACTATCGTCAAACTCATAAATCAAAGCAACAAATCGGGCTCCCCCGTGGATCCCTGCCCCCCTGACATCTACAAATCAATCCTCTCACAAGGAACACCAAGGGAATACTACAGGAACATCCTCAACCAATCAATCTCAACAGGGAGAGTGCCTCACGCTTTCAAACCAGCACACATCAAACCACTCCTCAAGGATACAACAGGAAACGTAGAGGACCTTTCCAACTACAGACCCATCTCCATCATCCCCTATCCAGCTAAACTCCTGGAAACACACATATATAGAACAACCCAAGAATTCATAGAAGAAAACTGCCTATTAAACCAGGCACAAGTAGGCTTCAGCCCGATGAGAGGAACAGGAACAGCACTTATTTCAATCTGTGATTATCTAAAGGCAAACGCAGACTCAAACAACAGCACCGCTCTGATACTTTTAGATCTCTCCGCAGCATTCGACACAGTTAACCTCGACATCCTCATCATGAGACTGAAAGAATTTGGAATCACTTACTTTGGATCAGATTCCTCCTAACAAACAGAACAGAAACAACATGGATGAAACCTTACAAATCAAGCCCACGAGAATCGTCATGCAGAGTCCCACAATGATCATCCTTCTCGCCATTACTATTCAACATCTACTTGTCACAGCTAATTAAAATCATCGAAAGATATGGCCTCACCTGTTACAACTACACTGACGACACACAAATAATCTACAAAATACAAGACTCACAAGAAGACAACTCAACACTGGAGAACTGTCTTTGTGAAATATACAACTGGATGAACTTAAACTACCTTAACTCAACCCAGGCAAAACAGAAATAATGATCATGACAAAAAACGGAGAAGACAACCTCTACATCCCATGGCCAACAGAACTTGGTGAAACCCCTTCCCCATCATTGATTGTAAAAAACCTGGGAGTCCTGATGGACAACAAACTCGCTCTAGAGCCACAAGTAAACGCTCTAATCAAGAAATGCTTCTTTCTCCTGCGATCGGCTAATAGGATCCTACCATTACTCTCATTCAACAACAAAACAACTACCATTATCACCCTCATCATGTCCAGATTAGACTATGACAACAGCCTATACTTAGGCATGCCTGAAAGATTCCTAAATAAACTCCAACTCATACAAAATGCGGCAGCCAGACTGCTCCTTAAACTACCTCGAAGAGAACACATCACACCAGTACTGAAAACGCTAAACTGGCTACCCATCAAACAGCAGATCAAGTTCAAATCAATGTGCATAACGCACAGAGCAATCCACGACCAGGGTGCAGGGTTCCTCAGAAGAAAACTAAACGTACATCACACTACAAAGCCCCTCAGATCCAGGAGCGACATCCATTTGGAACCCAAATCATAAAACAAGAGAAAACTCAGAGGATTCTCTTTTTCTCACCTCGCCCCAAAAACCTGGAACAAACTACCAAAGAACATACAGAACACAATAGATCACCTACAATTCAAGAAACTCCTCAAATCATGGCTCTTCAACCCATAACCAGAAAGAATGCCCATAAGGACATACACAGAGGAACTAGGCTGAGAGAAGAACCTATCCTGATTGCCAGTCATCAACCCTTATAAAGTAAGGATGTACAGACCTGCAACATATCCACTTATCAATTAAAAGACAAACCACATCGAATCATACCAAAGAACATCCACAGATCAATTGGAAAGGAGAGCAAGGTATGACCCAGCAATAACACCTGGCCCACCTCGTAAACACGGGCAGCAATGGACCACCGACAGTAAATAGATAGGAAGCAGCGGGGAATGATAATATAACACCACTACCTAACCAGGGATAATGCTCGCCCTCCTGGGTGTACTAAGCTCAATAACTTAGCTGGAGGCCAGCCTCACCACTGCCCCTGAAACTAAACAGTCAGGAAAGGGAAGAGAAGAGTATACCTACCCAATGGACTACCGACAGTAAATAGATAGGAAGGAGCTGGTGGATGATAATATAACACCACTATCGAACTAGGGGATAGTGCTCGCCCAACCGGGGGTACTAAGCCTAATACATTTGCCAGAAACCAGCCACTGTATCGCCCCAGAAACTAGACATTCAGTAAACCAAGATAAAGAATATACCTACCCAGTATGACAACCTTATAAATAAACAAAACTTCAAGGATTATGAGCCATACAACCCATTAACCAAAACCTCAAATTTCTGCATACTTAATTCACGCAAAAACCCACACAACCACCTCTCTCACAGCAAACCGCACCACAACAAACAATCAACACATGGATCACACAACAACAGCATGCGGGGACTTTCTTTGATCCTATATGCACACCCAAGCTCAGCGCACAGTGAAAACCAAACTGAAGCTGCCAACAGTACACCTCGCACTTTCCTAAGCCCTCTTCACCCACTAACCCACCCTCGACCTTTTTGCTTTCAGATCCGCCCGAGTGCCTGGAGATCAACTGTGTTGGTGACGGTGCGCTATATAAATACCTTTAACATTTAACATTTATGTTCTCTGATGAAATTACACCAGTCCAGGTCAGATATAACTCTATTAAGGCCTGCTATATTCCAGGAGATAGCCTTCAGCGAGTGTACAATCGGGTCAGCATCGCATTGCTGATTCGGTCAGGCAACCTGCTCCAAGTTGCTCACAATAGGACCCCAACCGCCTTCTGCAGGTCCAAACCTGCTCTCCCTCCCATTATCATCATGACATACCCTCAATTTAAACCCCACCTTAAACAGTGCAGGTGAACATGCACAGAACAGGGATGCAATATCAGATCAGTTTACTAAGTGCCCAATTTGTAGGGCTATCCCACTTTGGTAGTTCCACGCATAATAAGTAACTGCTTTTAATTGAAGAAAGCAATAGCATATCTTTGCATATTTCCAGTAATCTAGATCGTTTTAGGAAGGGACTGGCAGCCATTGGAAACAATTCTTCCAATTTGACCAGTGGACCAAGGGACATTAGTGATCTCGAATCATACAAAGGTTTCAGCAGTGGCGGCTGCTATAATAGGGCGGCCGGGCGCCGCCCCCCCAGAAAAAGAGAGAGAAGCTAAAAGAGATTCAATCAGAGAACCTCTCTGATTGAATCTCTTTTAGCCTAGATGCTGCTGCATTTCCTTTGCCAACAGCGCGGGGGCGCTGTGGCAAGGAAACAATCAGTGTGCAGTGTGTGTATAGCCGCCCGACCCAACTTTTTATAGTTGAGTGCGTGGAGCTCGTAGCTCCACGCACTCTACGTAGCCCCTTTAATTAGAGGCCTGGCAGGGCGCTTCAGGGGTGGCCCCGCCAGTGCGCAAACAGCGCACTTATATTATTAATCCATCCCTCCCCTGCCATGGATACAGTATGTCATTGGCTGGCAAACAGCCAATGACATACTGTATCTACTGGAGGCGCAGGGAGTGTGCGTGCGCCTGCGCCGCCTTCACACCCGACCCTTTATTTTCGAATCCGGATTCCCCTGACGCCGGCCGAACATCAGCACACCGGAGAGGAGTGCTGCTGCAGCACCAGGCCACACCAGCCCAGCAGCGACGCCGCGGACCCGCGGTAAGTAATTTGTGCGCACTGCGCAGCGTTCGTTCGTTGTAACTTGTTTTTTCACTCCCGACTCCGAGTCTCCGAGTCCCCGGCCCGGGCCCAAACTAACAGAGAACTTCTCTGTTAGTTTCGGCCCGGGCCGGGTACTCGGAGACTCCGAGTCGGGAGTGAGTCCCCCCCCCGCCGGGCCCAAACTATGTGGACCACTTTCCACTACGGGGCCCAGCAGGCAGGCCCAGTCACTCAACACTGAACGACATGTAGGCTTAGGCTAGGCCTACACGTCGTTCAGTGCTGCCGAGCTGAGTGACTGCTGCCGTCAACTTACTTAAGGCAAGCCTTGGTGGTAGCGGAGACCGCTACCACCAACGCTCGCCCCAAGTTGGGCATCCACGGCACGGACCGGGGGGCTAAACAAAGTAGGCCCAGGCGGCCCCCGCCTTGGTGATAGCGGGCGGCCCACCTGGTAAGAAGGGAACTGGGCAGACAAGGCAGGAGTCGGGACTTGAAAGGCTGCAATCAGGGCAGTTGTGCGGGATGTTTGCACTGCCGCCACACCCAGAGGTAATGGTTGCCCTAGCTAATTTCCCCCGTGCTGTCCCAGAGATGGGAGCAGAGTGTCTCAGACAAGTGCACGTGGATAGACGGGAAGGGCTGATATAACTGTCTTTTGTGTGTCTTATGTCACAGGACTGCTGTTGCCTGAGTAGCCACACCGAAAAAGAAACTCCTTTTCTAAGAATGACTGCGAGCCTCCATGATAGTATTATATGGCCCCATCCTGGGGCAACTACAGGACTACTGGCGTCTCCACTTGGGAATGGAAGGCAAAGTGAGGAATAAAGCTATCCCGCACCCGGCCACTCTGTCCCCAACACACACACAGACTCACAGAGCAGACTCTTTTATGATTCACAAAGGCTGTGGTGCCCCTTTCATGCTCTGCCTCAGACAGCAGCATTGCCTATCTGGGCTGTCGGTCATGGGAACCCCTGCACCATTTCCATCAGTGAAGCCCCTGGTGGGCCACACTTGCAGTGCTCCCAATCAATACCCTCTCCCTAACAGAGCTACCTACAGTAGTTGCGCTGGTGTGTGCAGGCAGGCAGCCTGGCATTGCAAGCAAATCTGCACACTTAGGGACTGTTAGAGGCATGGCTTGCCCATCAGCGTGCCCATTCTGGAGAAACGTGATCATTTTACTGTAGAGCAGTAAAGGTTTATACGAACACATTCCTGCCTCCATATAAGGGGGGTGCTTGCGACACACTGACAGCAGGAGCTTTGCCCTCCTCTCCATACTTGACCCGAGTGAGATGCAGAGCGGTGGCAGGGAAGGACAAAGACAATATGCGGGGCCTGTGGCTGCACAATTAACAAAAGCCCAGCAACTACTAATGTAGAGCATTTCATTGTTAGAAAATGCATTCATATGCATACATTTGTGGGCAATTGAAATCGTGAAGTGTTAGCACCTGCATGTCAGGGGGGCGATTTATGGGTAGGGTTGGATGACAAGACAGCTCATTCTCACAGCAGTTCTTGTGCAGTTTCAGACAAGGAGAGACTTAATTGCTTGTAACATTGAAGCTGCACCAGAATAGCCTCATTCAAAGTGTAAAGTTAGAAGACCCCACAAAAGTAAGTTTGCCACTCTCCCACAATCTCTGAATCTAGTCCCTCTGCCAACATTTGATGGGTCAGCTCCCTCACACCTCCCATCCCCATAACTTTAGTCTTGGTGCACCCAGGGACGGTGTTGGGGCCTTTCAACCTTTTTAAATAAAAGGTGCCTGAGCCTCAGGAGGGTCCCCCAACAACTGCCCCCATGTTGCCAGTCTGTGATCTTGAAACACTGCAATATATATATTTCTCAATTTATTTGAACATTATTTTTATTTCTCCGGCTTTAAATGTGCCCTTTGCAGTGCCTGCATTACTAGCTGCGTTTTCTCTATCCACGGGAGGCACAGAGGTATTACCACTTCATTGTCTTCTAACACTGGTTCCTCCAGATCATCCCCTTGCTGGCAAAGAAGAGTTTAGAGCTTTTCAGTGGGCAGTTAGTGTTTAAGCTCCCTGCCGCTGGATGGCCGTCTCGTTATAATCAGCAGCTATTAGCCTTATCTTTGTTGCTAATGGATAATGAAGTATCATTATTAATAGCGGAACCCTAATTCTTTTAGTTGGTTAGGCAGTAAATTGTACATTTTGGAAGCCATAACTCCCAAAATTTCCTGGGGGCAAACCACCACGCACTCTGCTTTACGTGGGTCGGGCTCGCTCGCTTACATATTTGTCCCGCAACAGTTCCGCCCCACCACCTTTCAAAGTCATCAGCCGCCACTTGGTTTCAGCCAGTGGCTTGAGCACTATTGTTCTCATTTGCCGTATACTTTGTTGTTAATGGACAAGGGATGCTGTTAGAGTTGGGTCTAATGACTCTCTGAGCGTTGTTTATGGTTCTCATTTCAGCTTATTGCCAAGTCGCATGTTTCCTTGCATCTGGCCAGATAGCTTCTGGCCCATGACCTGAGCATTGCTCTTTAACCATTTGTCAATAGAATCCCTGAGTTCAGCCTATCTTATGGTTCCATTGCCCATATCTTTAAAAATAATTGTTGGAGTTAAAGAATCAGATCGTCTGTGCTTGGTGGGACCTATCGTCTCATTGGCAAACTCCACTCTCCTTAGGTGCCGTTGGTTTTTCCCTTCATCAACTTTTTCCCACGTTTGTATAACTGCTTAACTGTGCAGCCCAGTAGATACATCTTGAGGCACTCTGCCCCAATGAAGTCCTCTTCTGTTGCTGCTGTTATGGTTAAAGTATGCTTCTGCGTCGTTGCGGGGTCGAGCGGGGAGGTGTCAGTTTGTTGTGTTTCCACCGCAGATGCCAAATTTATTGATGAAATCCTGATGTCGGGAGTCTGGACAGTTTTGTCCTCCCCCGCTGGCAATTGTGCCCCAGTAGAGGTCTCACTTGGAAAAGTTCCTAGTCGTGTGTTTAAATGTAAGGTGCTGGCCAAGATTATATTTTTTAGTTATTAATGCTCTGCTGTAAAGTTTGAACAAAGTATAAAAATCACATCCACTTTAGAGAGAATGGAGTTTAGATGGGAAGATAAGGAGACATAAGACCCATTACTATTAGAGAGCCATCGTTTGGGGAAGCAGTCACAGCTTCTGCACACAAGCTTTCCTCACTTGGAATCCTTGGACTTGAGGCTGTGAGGTTAGGGCTGACTGATAGGTCAGCACTTGAAAAACTGTTGCCATTATAACTGATTTTTGACCCAACGAGTTGCGCTTCAAGTTGAGACAGAGGTTAACCAATTGAGCCATCATTGTCGATCATTAAGGAGTGGTTCCCAAATATAAAAAGGTGGGTTTCGCTGCTGGACTCCCTTATTCACACTACACATTAGCCAGTGTCTAAGTCCTGAAGCAGAGGCACCTAGGTCAGTTCAGCTGTTGCCAACGGAACCAAGGCGTGAATCCCGCCCCCCTCCTCTGTGTAGAAGGCCCTTTAATCTTATGTGCCTTAGCACAGAGATTGCATTTATGTTTAAACCCCAACGCCTTCCCTGTTGTTGCTTGCACTATTGCCCTTGTCATTAGAAAAGCAGGACAACAAATACCAGAATTCAACCGGTGTGAACTGAAATCCAGGATTTGCCGAATGCCCACGGCTATCCTGGGGCAGCTCACGAGCTCTACCATTCTGCCTAGTTTGGATGATTAACCTTGCAGTTTGTATAGCGCCAACCTCACTTGCACAGTTCATAAACACTAGGCACTGTGTTGAGTACAGAATTTTGCTTGCAATGGGCCATGTGGCACTAGTGGTCGGGAGCACTTATTAACATTAACTTGTTCTTTGTGGTTGACTGATGCAATGTCATAATTATTCTACTCCAAATGACTACTTTGCAGAAGAAGCTGTTTTCAGAACGCAGTGATAAAGGTACTAGAGTATCCCCTCAAGATAAATACTCATTCAATACCGAGTGACTCTGGTGTGCAAGAATGCAATGGATGCTGACAGTATTAATGTGACTCTCAAACAAGCATTACACTTGAATCCATACTTTAGTTAAAATGCAGCAATGTGCTTTTTAATAGATGTATCACTCTTGTACATGAGATCGGCTGTATCGGTGATGTTAGTGATGTCATAAGTGAAGTAATTGCATATGTAATTTCATCAGTGATGTCATTTGGAATGTTATCATTGTGCTTAGGATCTGCGCAATGCGGGGCTCACACATGCCGAATTTCACTGGGGTTTGTTGCATTAAATCGGCACCTTTACTCACTTTAAGTAACGTTTTTTCAATGAATATATTATGCATAGACACAACATGGGGAACATATTCCAATTCAAAAAGGTCACAGTAATCAAATTGTTGAAAGGAGTAATGCCCCCTGCAACAGTACACTACTATCAATAATTTTTATGCTACTTATCTTGGCACAGAGAGGTGTTTTTATATTGATATCCAGAACAGATGGTAATGCTTCCTGGCATTCGTGCTAATGTTATTTCTTGTTTTCCGAATAAAGGAAACGTGCCAATCTGAGAGAATACCGAACAGGAAGGTCAATGTTACATTGGATGATATGGCAGGCGTGTGGCTTATACAAGGCACATGTTGCTCATTTGTCAGTACTTCAGAGTTTCAGACAGGAATGTGGCAGTTGCTTTCCACACAGAACAATGTTCAATCGGCGGCACGTGCAACCGTTATCTTGAAGTCACTCAATCTCATTAAACAAACAATGGCGCAATACTATATTCTTCTCCCTGCAGTTTGAAAATACGCCCACATTCAATTAAAATAGTTAGAGAAATATAACTAAAGTTCTTTTCTTTGCAACGAAGATATTGATCCAGATACATTGGCCTTCAAAATGACGTCCTACATAATGATGAACACAAAGATCTGCTGCAACTATGAATAAGGCACGTTGTCATTTGTAGTGTTTTGCATTAATCTGTCCCTCACGTTATGCTCCCCCTGGTAAGGCAGCAAGGCCTCCTTGAAGCGGGAACACCAGTCACTCAAATGCGGGACACAAGACACTTCTGGAAGGTCCGGGCTTTGCTCGGGGCGTGCTTGCGTGACACCCCATTTCTTTCAGAACCCACGTGATGCAGCACGTTCTATAATTCCCTTAATGGACCACACCACACTCCCAGTATTTATATAATGTGTGTGTGTGTGTATTTGTGTGTTTGTGTGCATTGTGTTTTGTAAAGTTGCCTAGTGCCTTAATATGACACTTTGCCATGGAGGAATGCACAGAAAGGGGTGACATGGCTCACTTACTTGGCTGTTAAATACATTTGTTGGTTTCGTCTTTTGAAAAAGTCAGATGTGACAAACCCGGGTCTCCTAAACTGCAATTTACCTTACATTTCCTAAAACGATTGTGAGATCATGTTCCATATGAGTGATTCAAGACATCAAAAGGTGAGGCTTCTGGACCAGCTTTGAAACATTGGAGTTTCAGACATTCAATGCATTATAAGATTCAAGGCATAGTTTCTGGCTAAACTGTGGAAACCTCTCTCTAAGAAATGACGGACCGTGATGGTAAGTGTTAGGCAAAGTTTGAATGCAGTACCCTCTTGGAACACTACAAAATACTCTGACTGCAGATAGAGGAAACCCAACCTTTGGTATAAGCTTGTACTATACAGTTTTGGTAGCGTGTTGAGCAGCCAGCCTTATCTCAAGAGGGGTCAATGTGAGCTGTAGTGGAGTTACACAGAGATTTACAGTTACAAGTATTCAAATAAACTCTTACACTCAAGGTTTCTTAAATAAACAATTATAAATGTATTTATCAGTCAGTTAGAATAAGCCTTCTTCAGAAGGGAGCAATATAATAGTAACACTCCAATACACTTCATGAAATACACACTCTAATATATCTCTAAATCAGTAGATACCCTTTTGGGATGGCCCACAGACACTACCTACACCCTCAGGTGACATCAACTGCTAGGGTGCTGGGAACATTAATATATCACTGTTGCATTTAGAACCATATAGTAATAAGTCAAAGGAAAAGATTATTAGAACAGACTCTTCCCTCAGAAAGATGTAAAGCATGACTAAAATGGCTAACGGAAACCCCTTTCAGGTTTCACAACCCTAACGAGTGATGACATTGTAACAACAACAATAGAGGTGAAAGTAAACGAAAACTTCTAAACTGCTCCTCTTCAACTTTCTTCTCTTTTCAACTACTGTTGAACCTTCTTCTTGTAAAAATTGCTAAAGCGAGTGAATCAAGTAATAACATTTTTTAAATAAATAAATAAATAAATAAATCAAAGGAAAAGATTATTTAGAACAAACAAGTGACCACAAATATTCTTAAGCAGGCAAATATTTTCAGATCCCCCAATAAGAGTCATTCAGTGGAAGAGGCTAAGCCAAACTCAATAGGCAAAAGTCTATGTGGGCTGAAGGACTTCTTTGTAGGTAAGTAGCTGATTAGACTTGTGAATAGTAGAAGATGCATGCAACTCTACAGTGAGAGGTATGTTCTCTCAGACTTTGTACAGTACGTTTAAAATGAAGAAAAGATGCAGCAGATGACTCCTGTTCCGGTGCAGTGGCTGTTCAGTGTTTCAGCTCCTCGCCTCGCGTCTACCGTAAATAGCAACACCACGGTTCCTGGCTGCCGAGATGGACCTTCATTGCTTCTGGGGTCCCACACTCTGTTGAGGGGGCTCAGGCTCGGTCAGTCCTGCTTCTTTGGAGTCCGGAGGATCTTCTTGGAGCTCGAGGCCAGCTTAAAAGCAACGCACACAATCTGGTGTTCCTCTCCCTGGCTATATGGTTTCCAGCAGCAACTCTGTGGAAATTCAACCAGCTCCAAGATGGATGTCCAGGTGGCTTACTTTGGAGTTGATTGGTCCTACCAACTCAAAGGATTCTTGCAGGGATTCTCTGCCGATGTGAACTTGGTGTTGCAGCACTGCAGCAGGTTGTTACTCACCACGCCTATACTGCCAGGGGTGATGTCGACTCAGATGTAGACGAAGCCGCAGAGCCAAGATCGACAACGAGCTTGATTCAAAACAACCTCCCAGAATACAAGCCTCCTCAACTTGTGGGAACTCTTTTTTACGATACACCCCTCTGCTGTTGAAATGAGGCAGACAAAGAAGTTGATCCCACAACAGAGCGGAGAACACACACACTGCTTACACCAATGCTGAAAAGGAAACAACAACCGTTAATGGTCTGCACAAGTACCATCAAATAAAATGCCACTAGAGAACAGAGTAAGTGCCTCGATTATCTTGTTAAGGACAGGAAATCCCAGACCGAAGGAATAGGGAATATGTTACTGGATGGACAGAAGAGTTCTAAATACTGATCCCTTCCTGATCAAGATTCAGTTCTTACCAACTAAGATAATGAAACAGGCCAAACCAATAAGGAGGTAAGTATGCAAAAGCATAAAAGAAGATAGAGGACATTGTGCCTTATTTAAGGTGATTGTAAATGTATTTTATACTCCTTTCTCCAAAAAGTTGCCCTTGTAATTACACGTGTTTCGGCCCCTGACGGTGTCACGCCCTTTCACACAACCCATCTCTCACTTTCCCCCTCACACCTGTCTCCCTCATCAGGCGCTTCTCGCCATCGTATTCTCTATTCACATCAGCGGGGGAAGCACGGCAGGCGGAATACCATGTTGGGCGGGCCCGCCTCTTTTCGCCCTTTTTCGCGTTGGTGGTTGCCATGGCGCCTCCTGCACAGCCGGCGACGCCAGGATACCAGGAGGTACCGGCAGCCCCAATCGCTGGCCGCGTTGCGCTCCACGCAACGTGCGCAAGTGGTCACGTGATGTGTCACGTGATACCGCTCGCCGCTTCAAAAGAAGCCGGCAAACAAGACTCTTTGCTTCACAGCTACTTCTACGGAGGACTGCCAGGCGTTATCTTTTGCTTCTTGTTTCTCTCCTTGCCTCGACCTTGGAACGCTTCATTTGGACCTGCTCTTGGATTACCCTTGGACTCTGGCGTGCTCTCTGATTTCCCGGACATCTGACACCTATTTGTACTCTGGACTTGCTTTTTGGATTGCCCTTCTGTTTTTGCAACCCTCGGATTGCTTCAAGTTTTGCCACGGATCCAGTCTTGCTCCACCAGGTGCTTTCAGGAGTGCCAACTACATCATCTCAGCCTGCTGTGGGTTCCCCTGCTGTCTGCATAGGTTTCTTACCTATACTCCATCCCTTTTAGGTAAGCTGGTGTCACTGCATCTTGTTTGCTCCTTCTGCCAATTGCCAATTGCCTTTTTGGGTGTTTCCTTGATTATAACCCTTTGCCTTACAGCACTCAGGGGTCCTTCCGGCGTTCCTGATACCAGGCTGACGACGATACTCCCACCTGTGGCCTCAAAGATTGCTAGGGCAGTATTTTACATTCTGCTCGAGCGGTACTTGGGGACGGAGGCATTACATAACTGCACGACCATCAAGTCGGACCCATCAAGTTAGAACAGACTGTGAAGCCTTATGTTCGTCCAGTTATGGATGTTTCAGCCGGGGCCCTCTGACTGCCTTAATGCAAGCAGTGACATCGCTTAGGACAGATATGGCAGCTGCTACCACTGCCCTCCGCACTGACCTGGCCACTGCCACCACTGCACTGAACCACCGTCTTGATGCCATGCAAAGCACACGACATCCCTTACCTGTTGATGCCAAGTTCGGCGATGCTGCCCCATCCCAAAACACGATTCCCGTCACACCACCCACTCTGCCAGCCCCGTCTGTGGTGGTTCAGACCCCATTTCCTCTAGCAGCCCCTGAGAGGTATCAAGGGGATCCCTTGAAGTATTGCACCTTCATAAATCAGTGCAAACTGCATTTCTTGTGCCGACCCCAGGCTTTCTCTGATCCGGTCTCTAAGGCGGCTTTTCTTCTCTACCATTTGTCGGGTGTGGCAGCCACGTGGGCTAACCCATTGGTGGAAGGCAACCATCCTGCTCTGTACGATTTCGAGTTATTGACCCAAGAAATGGCCAAGGTTTTTGATACTAGATATAAAGCCCAATCCGGAGACATGGAACTCCTAGATCTTACTCAAGGCCGATCCACCCTCATTGAATATATCACCAAGTTCAACCAACTCGCTACTGAGACCTCCTGGCCAGAGAACAAAAAAGCAGTGATCTATTATTGGGGCTTGAGTGGTTCCATGAAGGATGCTTTGTCTGTGGTGCCTTCTCTTCCCTCACTCTATATCGACCTAGTTGATTTGACCTTGCAAAACGACGCCAGGCGGGCAGAACGTAAGAGGGAAGCAGGGCTATCCCATACCTCACCTTCAACCTCATCCGGCACCTTACCCGAACCCATGCAGGTTGGTGGGGTACGCAGCCCCATTACTCATGCCAAACGAGAACGCAGAAGGGCAGACAACGCTTGCTTCTACTGCGGTCTCAACGGGCATTTTGTAAAGGAGTGGCCCCACCAGCCAAGGAACATAATTCCGGGTTTTCTGAAGACTCGCCCTTGAGATCAGGGGTTGGGGCGAGTCCTATACAAAATTCCTCTGATCCAGCTTTTGGTCCCGTCCGACCTGTGGTGGTACAAGCTTCCTTAAACCCAGCTGCAGGAGTCTCCCATGCAGTACGAATAGTGATCGACTCTGGAGCTACAGGCTGCTTTATAGATATAGCGCTAGCCAGTTCACTAAACTTACCTCTGATCAAAAAGAAACACCCCGAACCGGTTCATGCAGTAGACTGGACGTCCCTAGCCTCTGGACCAATCTCGCAACAGACAGCCCCATTGGAATTAGTCATACAGGAAGTCCATAGAGAGACCATGTCATTTGATCTCATAGCCACGCCTCACTTTGGAGTTATCCTGGACATTCCTTGGCTAAAGAGGCACAATCCTCTGATTAACTGGGGCACGGGTCAGGTCTCCTTTGAATCAGAAATGTGCCAATACTACTGCCTGCTCGAGACACCTCGGGTTTCCAGTCCCGCAGACATCCTAGGGGTAGTCGCTTCTTTAGCCATAGAAGACAGACCCGACTCCCAGGACACTCACATGATAGGGGCGGTCACGAACAACATACCTTCTGATTATTATGAATTTTGGGCTGTGTTTGACAAAGGCTCTGCGGAAGGTCTTCCTCCGCATCGATCCTACGACTGCCCCATTGATTTAGTCCCGGACGCCCCCATCCCAAAGGGGTGGATCTACTCCCTAACCCAGACGGAAGAGCGAGTCCTGCAAGAATACATACAGCAGGCCCTACGTCTGGGTCACATTCGCCCATCAACATCCCCAGCTGCAAGTCCTATCTTCTTTGTGCCAAAGAAGGAAGGGGATCTCCGTCCTTGCATAGATTACAGGCGTTTGAACGCCATCACGGTAAAAAACCGCTATCCCATACCTCTCATTACCCCGTTGTTAGACAAACTCACTCATGCCACGATCTACACCAAACTGGATCTGCGGGGAGCGTACAATCTCATACGCATGCGGGATGGAGATGAATGGAAGACGGCCTTCTGCTCACAACAAGGGTTGTTTGAGTATACAGTTATGCCGTTTGGCCTCTGTAATGCTCCTGCTACGTTTCAGCGCTTCATGGATGACATATTTGGCGATATCTTGAACGCTTACGTGGTAGTGTACTTAGATGACATATTGGTTTTCTCTTCCTCCCTCGATGAACACATCACGCATGTCAAGGAAGTGTTGTTGCGTCTCCAAGCCAACGCGCTATTTGCTAAACCCGAGAAGTGCATTTTCCACACCAGTCAGGTTGAGTTCTTGGGGTTCCATATCTCTCCCGGGGGTCTCTCTATGAATCAGTCCGAAGTCCGGGCAATCAACGAATGGCCAATTCTGACCACACTCAAGCAACTGCAGTCACATTTGGGTTTCGCCAACTTTTACCGACGATTCATAGCTGGGTTCTCCTCTATTGTAGCACCACTCACTGCGCTCACTAGCCCTTCCGTCCCCTATGTCTGGTCTGTGACACAACAAAACGCCTTTGACTCTCTGAAAACCATGTTCACCACTGCTCCGGTGTTACAACACCCTGACCCTGAACTCCCGGTTGTCCTCGAGGCAGACGCATCCTCCTATGCACTAGGTGCTGTACTGTCCCAACCATGTCCTGCCACTGGTCGTTTGCATCCGGTTGCATTTCACTCTCGTAAGTTCACGGCAAGCGAATTGCACTACACAGTCACAGAAAAAGAACTATTGGCCATTAAGGACGCTCTACAGACCTGGAGACACCACCTCCTGGGCGCAAAACACCAGACGGTGGTGTTCTCCGATCATAAGAATCTCCAAGACCTTGCCTCTCTGAAATGTACAAACAGCCGACAAGTACGTTGGCATCTCTTCTTAGCCGCGTTCGACTTCGTGGTCAAACATAGACCTGGTGTTGGGCATGGGAAAGCAGACGCTCTGTCTCGTTCCCCTGGGGGGGGAGGTTCTCCCATCCTTCCCTGAAACCTTGCTGAGTGAGACTCATCTAGTTTGTGTCTGTACACCGTCACCTTCATTACAGTCCACCATACGACAGTGGGTCTCTCGCTATCCACAATCACTAACAGAATGGGATCCGGTTATGCAGGATGGGCTGCCCTTTGTACACGGGAAACTCTTTCTTCCCACAAGTGAAACCAGGAACCTGGCGTTGGAGTGGTCTCATGATGCTGCCATTAATGGTCACCCCGGGCAGCATCATACTCTGGAACTACTCAAACGCTGGTGTTGGTGGCCGACTATGAAACGCGACGTACAGAACTACGTCAATACCTGCTCAGTCTGTGCCCAGGGCAAGTCACGCAGGGGCCGACCTTTGGGTCTTCTTCTTCCTCTCCCGGTTCCTCCACGTCCCTGGCACACAGTCTCAATGGACCTGATTACCGACCTGCCACGTACACAGGGTTTCGATACTATTTGGGTCGTTATCGACTCCTATACCAAACTGGCCCATTTCATACCATGCAAGGGGGTACCCTCAGCCCCGGTTTTAGCCAAGCATTTCTTTAGGTCTGTATTCTGTCTCTTTGGCCTGCCCCATGTTTTGGTGTCCGATCGAGGCACACAGTTCACCTCCCTTTTCTGGCGGGCCCTCACCTCTCTGTTGGGTATTGATGCTCATTATTCCTCTGCTTACCATCCAGAGAGCGACGGGCAAACCGAGAGGGTCAATCAGACATTGGAGCAGTATCTACGCTGCCTAACGTTACAGTATCAGGACACTTGGCTTAACCTCTTGCATCTCTCCGAGTTTGCTTATAACAATACACTGCACTCTGCTACTGGGTTCTCACCTTTCTTCGCCCTCTATGGCCAACACCCCCGTACTCTTCCCATTCCGGACTTCTCCTCTTCTGATACCCCCGCCGCTTCGGCCTGCGCTCAGGATTTGGTCTCAGTCCATGCCCAAACGTTGGTCCACCTGCGTGAGGCCCAAACCTCCATGAAAACCGCTGCTGACAGGAGGAGGGCGGATGCGCCTGCATACAAGGTGGGGGACCGGGTTTGGCTCTCTACCCGCCATTTACAAAACCCTGGCTGTCGCAAACTTCTCCCTCGCTTTGTGGGTCCATAGGAGGTGGTCAAAGTCCTGAACCCGGTGGCTATGCGCCTGGCGGTGCCCCCCGCCTGGCGGATCCACCCGGTATTTCACGTCTAACTGCTTAAGCCATGCCCTGGCCCTACCCGGTTGACTGCCCCTCCTGCCCCGGTCTCTGTCTCGTCCCCGATGTATTTGAGGTGCGGGCTATTCTGGGTTCCCGTATACACAGGGGCGGGTTGCAGTATCTAGTAGACTGGCTGGGGTACGGCCTGGAGGACCGCTCCTGGATTGCTTCCCGGGATGTTCACGCTCCTCGCCTGGTGGCCCGGTTTCACCGGGAGCATCCATCCAGCCCACGCGGTCGTGGGCCTTTGAGGGGGGGCTCTGTCACGCCCTCTCACACAACCCATCTCTCACTTCCCCCTCACACCTGTCTCCCTCATCAGGCGCTTCTTGCCATCGTATTCTCTATTCACATCAGCGGGGGAAGCAAGTCAGGCGGAATACCATGTTGGGCGGACCCGCCTCTTTTCGCCCTTTTCCGCGTTGGCGGTTGCCATGGCGCCTCCTGCACAGCCGGCGACGCCAGGATACCAGGAGGTACCGGCAGCCCCAATCGCTGGCCGCGTTGCGCTCCACGCAACGTGCGCAAGTGGTCACGTGATGTGTCACGTGATACCGCTCGCCGCTTCAAAAGAAGCCGGCAAACAAGACTCTTTGCTTCGCAGCTACTTCTACGGAGGACTGCCAGGCGTTACCTTTTGCTTCTTGTTTCTCTCCTTGCCTCGACCTTGGAACGCTTCATTTGGACCTGCTCTTGGATTACCCTTGGACTCTGGCGTGCTCTCTGTTTTCCCGGACATCTGACACCTATTTGTACTGTGGACTTGCTTTTTGGATTGCCCTTCTGTTTTTGCAACCCTCGGATTGCTTCAAGTTTTGCCACGGATCCAGTCTTGCTCCACCAGGTGCTTTCAGGAGTGCCAACTACATCATCTCAGCCTGCTGTGGGTTCCCCTGCTGTCTGCATAGGTTTCTTACCTATACTCCATCCCTTTTAGGTAAGCTGGTGTCACTGCATCTTGTTTGCTCCTTCTGCCAATTGCCAATTGCCTTTTTGGGTGTTTCCTTGATTATGACCCTTTGCCTTACAGCACTCAGGGGTCCTTCCGGCGTTCCCGATACCAGGCTGACGACGACACTCCCACCTGTGGCCTCAAAGATTGCTAGGGCAGTATTTTACATTCTGCTTGAGCGGTACTTGGGGACGGGGGCATTACATAACTGCACGACCATCAAGTCGGACCCATCAAGTTAGAACAGACGGCCTTTTTCAAATTAGGGCTAATGTATTGAACTAAATAAAAAACATGATTAAATCTATACAATAATATATTGCGTCATACATATTCAAGGTAAAAGTAAAAACAAGAAACAATAAATGCATTGAAAAAACCCATAATGCGAAAGTATCAGTAAAATTGTGTAAATGACAAACCAAAGTATTCAATAATCAGTTCGACCAGAATAGTTATGTGAAGAAAGGTTGTATTAGTCACGGTTATTACCTAATTAATATGTGCAGTAAAAGAACCACGGCTACTTCACGTCAACAATTACCCACACTGGGGCTCACTGGCTTCTTATTCAAGAAAAATGTATTGGGTAGAATCTCATTGTTATCTGCTCCATTACCAAGAAAGGGATATAGAATTGTCTTTCAGTTCCAAGTCAATCTATGTAATAAACAGTATAATACTACACTCGTGTTACATTCCTTTGAAGCTTTGTTTCTGTATATGTATTAATGTCCATGTTAAATGCTACATTTGAAGCTTTGTTTCTAAACACGTATCATATTCCTAACTCAATAGTGTAAAGGTGGTATGACTCCTCCATTTCATAATATTGCTGTGTGATTCCGCTGTAATAGTGCACGTTGTTCTTCCAGTTAAAGCTTTGTTTCAATACACGTGTCGTGCTGCATGCACTGTAGTGCGAGTGCGGTATACCTCTCCATTATGTAATATTTTTGGTTAAGACATAATAATATTTACATTCTACAAGTTAGGATTTATCTTATAATGTTTGCATATCCACATCTCAAAAGCGATGCTAATTTGAATCTTTAATGTGCTACAGTAACAAACGTCACTTACTTGACAAGGAAGGTAATCACTCGCGTCGGCTTCACTGATCTACACGAGCGCCATCTTGGGACTAATTTAACTGTTCCCATGGATACCTGGCGCCATGTGTGCCGCTTCGTCCTGTTGCTTAGCAACGTGCACGCGGAGCCCCGAATCTAATGAGCTGAGTTACCTTTGTCTGTAATTGTTCGTGTTACGAATGCTGTGTGTGCCGCTTCGCCCTGTTGCTTTGCAACATGCACGCAAAGCCATAAACCTAATGAACTAAGTCGTCATTGACTGTATTCGTTCGTGTTATATGTCTTAAAGGTGTATACTCACCATACATTGTTCATGCAAATGTTTAGTGAAGGCAGATTAGTTAGTTGCTATCTATTCAAGAACAATAAAGGAGTAAGTTGTCAATGGGTAATCATGTTAATGATTTCTATAGCTGAACTCAATGTTGATTTACAATTCAAAAACAGTAACATTACAGCTGTAAGCAATACAGTAGTGCCTGTACCATATGGATAAAACATAATTCTCAGCATTTCCACCAATTATAACCAAATAGGTCATGTTAAATACATTTGAATAACTATAAAAATGACGCCATTTCAGTATCAAGATTTAAACCAAGTACAGTTGTGTTAAAGAAACAGATGATTTTAGCGTCTGCTTGGCGTAATGGTCAGACTCTATCCCCTCCCCTCTTATTCATGGTAACGTGCTTCAAGCCAATGAATTGTATATCAGACTTGTCATCTAACTGGTGATTCTTTTGCCAATGAACTGCCAGGGGTAGGTTGGGATCCTGACTCCAAATTTTTGCCAAATGTTCACGAATTCTGGTTCTAAGCTCTCTTATAGTACTACCTATATCCATTTTTTTACAAGTACATCTAATAGCATAGACCACATATTTTGATCTGCAATTAATTGAATGCTTAATCACAAATACTTTTCCATTGTGACCCTGCAGGCTTCTAATCTTATCTCCCGCAAATTTGCACATTGTGCAGAAGCCACATTTGTTTTTGTAAAGTTTTTCTGATCAGTTGATGGTCTTTATTGTATTGGGTTACAAACATGAGTTTCATTGGTTTATCCTCTGAGCGATACTTAGGAATAAGTGTGTCGCAAATTCTTTGTTTTCTCAAAAGCCTTTTGTAGACACTTATTAAGGTTACCTCTTTGTTTGAATCGACTTCTCGGAAGCTGGCATTCTTGTTTGAACATCTGATCATCTTTGCAATTACGTCTTGCCCGTATGTATTCACCAAAGGGGATGTTGTGGATGGTGGAGCGTTTTTGGCAACTGTATGCATGTAAGATCAAGTTTACTTACGTTGGCTTGCAAAATGTCCTTATTTCCAAGTGATTCTGCTTAACATAGATATTAAGAACAAGAAAATTGATATATTCAGCGTTAGCTTCTCCTGTAAATTCGATCTCAAATTGATTGTGATTCAGTTTATCTGTGAATTCTTGGAGTGTGGTTACAGACCCATCCCATATTAAAAAAATGTCATCAATGTAACGGGTCCAAAGTTTGACTCGATCTTGAAAAGGTGTATCTGAATATACAATATACTCCTCCAACATCCCCATGAAGATATATGCTAACAAAGGGGCATACTTAGTCCCCATTGCCACTCCTTTTCGTTGTTGAAATAGACAGTTGCTAAAGGTTATATTATAGGTTATATTTGAGTCCAAAGTTATCTGTAGCATTTCTTTCAGCATTTCTATTTGGCCATAATATGATGCGGAATCATTTCTGAAGGTATAATCAATAGAAGCTAATGCCCATTTGTGTTGTATAGATGTATACAATGCTTTAACATCCAGGGTCACCAGTAAATAAGTTTTCTGCCAAACAACTGATTGAAGTATCTGTACTGGATCTTCTTTTATGCTTTTGCATACTTATCTTACTATTTTTGACGGGTTTCTTTGTGGCTTACCGTCGGTCCAGTGATTACCCACAGATCATTGAATGTCAGTAACAGATCTTTTGCACTTAATTCATTTTGAATGAGTCGCCAACAGACCAGCTGTAGCCCTAAGCCCAGCTTTTCTGTTTATATCTATGATTGGACAGCCAGGCAACCAGGCAGACCAATCACTTTTGAACCATATAATAATGGCGGCATATATGAAAAACAGAGAAGAGGAAACTAAGAATCTATTCACTCAGAAAGGAGATATGACACATGCATTTTGAAATTTGAATAAACGTCAAGAAAATCTCTGCACCAAATTCATTCGATTGGAAAGAATATTGAAAATAGAAATCGCCAAATATTGGGAAAAAGTCTCCTTGGAAAACTATACCAAGAATGATCAAGTACCACGAGGTCTCAGAATACTTATTTTTCCTAATTTCAGTAATAATGATGATGCAGATTTAGCGGAAGCATGGGAAGCAAACTTAAGCAATAGCTCCATGAAAATGATGGATTTACTAATAGAACATGCGTCAAGGGAACACAAGAGGGCAATAGAAGGGATTGAGACTATTAAAAGGGAAATAAGAGAGATGAAATCTAACGAGGAGACTGAACTAAAAAATTATGAAAAAATGTATGACATTTTGCAAATATACCAAGATGAGGTGAAAATCAGAAAATTAAGAAAAAAATATAGAGATGAACGAGATTATAAAGAAGACAGAGTATACACTTTCCAAACTAAATATGACAACTACATCAAACCATCATCAAGAAACTCTACACCAAATACGTCATCTGCCAGTTCGGAGGTAGATTCAGAACCAGATACAGCAGATATTGAAGCACCACAACACAAACAGGACAAAGGTTATATGAATCAAATTAAAAAATACAAAAAGGGTAACAGAACCCAGACACAGAAAACGGTCTGTTTTCAATTATCCCCAATAGTGAAAACTTCAATTTTACCACAAGGAGGAGAGGAAGGAGGGGGGATGCAAGCGGCGGAGGACAAGAGAATGCAGCAGAAAACAAAAGGCGAACGAGGGCATCCTCGAAAGAATTCAACAAAACCAAATAAGTCAAGATTTGGTACTTAACCTTTCCACAAGACCAATTTCAAAAGATGAGAGGAAGTTACTCAATAAAGGATTATCTTTCACACCGACACAGAAGTTCACTGATATTGACATCCATATTGACCTGTTCAAGTTTATACGCAAGCTGAGACTAAAAAAAATGTTTGCAACAAAAGTACTTCGAAATGATGTACCTATTGAAATAAAGACGCCCACGAGTGAGTTTACGATACAAGACATAGAGGACACTTTCATTCTAAGATCATTAACTGAAGACGAAAGTTTTGAGATGCATTATTTACTCCATGAATTAAGAATAAAACCAGATCTTTTGAGTACTAAAGAACTGAGAACAAAATCGAAATTCAATCCACAATTGTCATCGTATAGTATGATTGATACTTTCTACAAAGTGGTCACACATGATCTTTATGAATTGTCCGTGTACAAAAACTACGATCCTAGACAACAGGAGACTGACAATCTCACTAAGGGAGAAAGACAAGCCCTTAAATCCTTTTCTGAAGATACAACAATAGTCATTAAGGAGGTCGATAAGGGTGGAAACATTGTGATTATGGATAGAGAAGATTATTTATGTATGGCCATGAATCATCTTACATCACCAGGATGTTACAGAGAATTGAACACAACAGACAGACAATTCATTCTCAAACAAATTGAAGAATCAATAACAAGCTGGCACAGAAAGGGCCTCATAACATATGAAAAGCGCTCCTACTTCAGCATGCACAAACCTATAATGCCAACAATGTACTTTTTACCAAAGATTCATAAAAGTTATCTAGGTATACCAGAAGGCCGCCCAATATTAAGCGGTATCGTTTTATCAGAATATTTGGATGAAATTTTGAAACCACGAGCGATTCAAGTCAAGTCTTACTTACGGGACTCCTCTAATCTTATACAGATACTTCAATCAGTTGTTTGGCAGAAAACTTATTTACTGGCTACCCTGGATGTTAAAGCATTGTATACATCTATACAACACAAATGGGCATTAGCTTCTATTGATTATACCTTCAGAAATGATTCCGCATCATATTATGGCCAAATAGAAATGCTGAAAGAAATGCTACAGATAACTTTGGACTCAAATATAACCTATAATATAACCTTTAGCAACTGTCTATTTCAAAAACGAAAAGGAGTTGCAATGGGGACTAAGTATGCCCCTTCGTTAGCAAATATCTTCATGGGGATGTTGGAGGAGTATATTGTATATTCAGATACAGCTTTTCAAGATCGAGTCAAACTTTGGACCCGTTACATTGATGACATTTTTTTAATATGGGATGGGTCTGTAACCACACTCCAAGAATTCACAGATAAACTGAATCACAATCAATTTAAGATCGAATTTACAGGAGAATCTAACGCTGAATACATCAATTTTCTTGATCTTAATATCTATGTTAAGGAGGGTCACTTGGAAACAAGGACATTTCGCAAGCCAACAGAAGTAAATTCGATCTTACATGCATACAGTTGCCATCAACGCTCCACCATCCACAACATCCACTTTGGTGAATACATACGGGCAAGACGTAATTGCAAAGATGATCAGATGTTCAAACAAGAATGCCAGCTTCTGAGAAGTCGATTCAAACAAAGAGGTTACCCTAATAAGTGTCTACAAAAGGCTTTTGAGAAAACAAAGAATTTGCGACAAGAGGATACACTGATTCCTAAGAAACGCTCAGAGGATAAACCAATGAAACTCATGTTTGTAACCCAATACAATAAAGACCATCAACTGATCAAAAAAACTTTACAAAAACATTGGTATTTGCTACAGCTAGATGAACATCTGAGCAAATTTATTGAAGACAGTCCGACCATTATCTACAAGAAAGCCAACACTCTCAAATCGACTATTTGCCCATCCTTGTTACCAGATACACCAAAAAATATTGAAACTGCCTGGCTCACTAAAATTGAGCCAGGCTTCAGGAAATGTGGCTTCTGCACAATGTGCAAATTTGCAGGAGATAAGGTTAGAAGCCTGGAGGGTCACAATGGAAAAGTATTTGTGATTAAGCATTCAATTAATTGCAGATCAAAATATGTGGTCTATGCTATTAGATGTTCTTGTAAAAAACTGTATATAGGTAGTACTTATAAGAGAGCTTAGAACCAGAATTCATGAACATTTGGCAAAAATTGGGAGTCAAGATCCCAACCTACCCCTGGTAGTTCATTGGCAAAAGAATCACAAGTTAGATGACAAGTCTGATATACAATTCATTGGCTTGAAGCACGTTACCATGAATAAGAGGGGAGAGGATAGAGTCCGAGCATTACGCCAAGCAGAAGCTAAAATCATCTGTTTCTTTAACACAACTGTACTTGGTTTAAATCTTGATACTGAAATGGCGTCATTTTTATAGTTATTCAAATGTACTTAACATGACCTATTTTGTTATAATTGGTGGAAATGTTGAGAATGATGTTTTATCCATTATGGTACAGGCACTACTGTATTGCTTACAGCTGTAATGTTACTGTTTTTGAATTGTAAGTCAACATTGAGTTCAGCTATAGAAATCAACAACATGTTTACCCATTGACAACTTATTCCTTCATTGTTCTTGAATAGATAGCAACTAACTAATCTGCCTTCACTAAACATTTGCATGAACGATTTATGGTGAGTATACACCTTTAAGACATCTAACACAAACAAATACAGTCAATGACAACTTAGTTCATTAGGTTTATGGCTTTGCACGCATGTTGCAAAGCAACAGGGTGAAGCGGCACACACAGCGTTCCTAACACGAACGATTACAGACAAAGGTAACTCAGCTCATTAGATTCAGGGCTCCGCGTGCACATTGCTAAGCAACAGGGCGAAGAGGCACACACGGCGTCAGGTATCCATGGGAACAGTTAAATTAGTCACAAGATGGCGCTCGTGTAGATCAGTGAAGCCGACGTGAGTGATTACCTTCCTTGTCAAGTAAGTGACGTTTGTTACTGTAGCACATTAATGATTCACATTAGCATTGCTCTTGAGATGTGGATATGCAAACTTTCCAAGATAAATCCTAACTTGTAGAATGTAAATATTATCACGTCTTAACCAAAGAAAATATTACATAATGGAGATGTATACCGTGCTCGCACTACAGTGCATGCAGCACGACACGCGTATTGAAACAAAGCTTTAACTGGTAGAACAACGTGCACTATTACAGCCGAATCACACAGCAATATTATGAAATGGAGGAGTCATACCACCTTTACACTATTGAGTTAGGAATATGATACGTGTTTAGAAGCGAAGCTTCAAATGTAGCATTTAACGTGGACATTAATACATATACAGAAACGAAGCTTCAAAGGAATGTAACACAAGTGTAGCATTATACTGTTTATTACATAGATTGACTTGGAACTGAAAGACAATTTTATATCCCTTTCTTGGTAATGGAGCAGATAACAATGGGATTCGACCCAATACATTTTTCTTGAATAAAAAGCAGTGAGCCCCAGTGTGGGTAAGTGTTGACGTGAAGTAGCTGTGGTTCTTTTACTGCAAACATCAATTAGGTAATAACCGTGACTAATACAACATTTGTCTTTTGTCTCCTGTTTTGTTTGTATGTCTCCCCTCCCCACCTATCCACATTTCTTCAGGTAACTATTCTGTTCAAACTGATTATTGAATACTTTGGTTTGTCATTTACACAATTTTACTGATACTTTCGCTTTATGGGTTTTTTCAATGCTTTCATTGTTTCTTGTTTTTACTTTTACCTTGAATATGTATGACGCAATATATTGTTGTATATATTAAGGCCGTCAGGGGCCGAAACACGTGTAATTACAAGGGCAACTTTTTTGAGAAAGGAGAATAAAATACATTTACAATCACCTTAAATAAGGCTCAATGTCGTGGATCTTCTTTTATGCTTTTGCATACTTACCTTACTATTTTTGACAGGTTTCTTTGTGGCTTACCGTCGGTCCTGTGATTAGCGACAGATCATTGAATGTCAGTAACAGAGGGGTTACTGATCCCTGTTTACACTTTGGATCATTTGCACTTAATTAATTTTAAATGGGTCGCCCAACAGACCAGCTGTAACCCTAAACCCAGCTTTTCTGTTCAAACCAATAAGGAACCAACAGCAGGAGAAAATAACAAACAGGAAGGTTAGTATGGGAACCTAGCCCGGGCAGCACGAGGGACGCATTGGTGACGGGATGGTGCACTGGATCAGCAGAGCGTTCTAGGTGCACTTGATAATTCAGGATTATGCCGTTCTTTATGGCAAGTTTTGGGAAGTAATCCGATGAGTTCAGGAAATGGAAATCAATGGTGAGCTGGATTCTGGGATATGTAGTTTGGAAGCAATGGTATGAGAAAAACTGGAGCAAAAATAAAGAATAATACTTTGTCCCCAGGAAAACTCGGAGGAGCTTCCCACAGCTGGGAGAACCAGCCTCTGTACCAAGAGGCTCTGAGAATGTAAACCGGGTGATGCTGTTCTCCTGATGTCAGCCCCGTGTAGACGGTACGCCGATATCCAAAAGGAAGCGGGACCTCCTGTTGTCTGCGGTAGAGGATCAAAGACAGGACTCGGAACGAGTTGCAGAAGGCAAGGATTCCCATGAAGGTAGACGTCATGACCAAAATGGTAAGAGGAAGCAGGTCAGATGCAGTCCGAGGATCGTTACCGGGTAGATCAATTCTGTACAATTCGGGAGGCAGGAGCTGGTCGGAAGGCGGAGCAGGGTCGAAAGCCGGCAGATCACACAAGGAGACGAAAGGTGGTTCGTAGGAAAAGGTTTGTGGAACAACTTCAATTCGAAGCACGGGGGAACAGGAAGAGAACCTATTTAACTTCCTGAACTGGGTGGAGCATGAACGTGAGCAAGCCAATGTGGCATACGTCGGATCCTCACGTGACTCGGACCAAATGCCTTTGTTGTTAATCTGCATGGCAACCCCGAATTTATTCCCTTTGGAAGGGTTTCTGGACAGAAACTTACCACGGGAATGAACACCGATCTTGAATGTTGTCTGTGGTTGTTTGGCGGCCAAAGTCCTGCGCATAACACAGGGCAAACCAACGGTCCAGGTGTTGCAGCAGGCGTCCTCTTCAAGTTCTTCTTCGGTTCCTTCGTCCAGTGGTCGACTCTGCCTTCCAAGCCAAAAGCCTTGCTTTGTATTCAGTTCACTCCCATTCATTCCAACCTAGCTGTCAATCACCCAGCAGGGTGGCTATCCTTTCCGGACAGTCAGCTGGCCAATCACCACAGAGTGCATTTGGGTCTCCTAGGAGACTAAGCACAGGGAGTTTTGGGCACCTCCCTCCCTTCCTGCCTACCCCAGACACCCTGGAGCCAGAGGCGGGCTTCACTCAAAGAAATGGCAAAAAAAGATGACCGGGCCATTTTGACAAAAATGGCACCCTTGCGTGCTTTACTGCAGCTGTGAACGCAGCCCGTGGTAAATGCACACCATGGTAGTGAAAATGAAACAACTGCCACCAGCCATTCAGTGAGAAAAGGGTAACATAAAAAATGTTACATGAGAAGCTAGACAAAGGGGATACTAGGTAACCCCTCAAGCACCCTATTGTAAGATAATGTGTGCTGGGTCTCAAAATGTTACAAATGTAAGTAAAGTCAATTTCACCTTTCTGCTCTGGGAAACAGTAGTTTATCCCAGAGAAGGTATTTAAACATTTGGGAAATCCGAAAGAATACCCTCTGCCACTGCACTGAAGGTGCGGTGTGACACAATGTAAAAGATGATACCTATGGAGTTTGTCAGATTCCAGAACCAAAAGGAACGCAGTGTACAAAATCACAATAGAATACATGAGAGAGTGGGGAAAAAAGGCCTCACTCTCTCCAGGTGAAAAAAATCTAGTCCTCAAAATCCAGCAAAGTTGCTGGGGGTCTCTAAGGTGGAGGGAATTAGCACATTTCTGAGAATTCTCCCTAACAGTAAGAAAACCTGATGAGCAAATATGTTGGTTTGGAAACCAGACATGGTTATGATTTGTAGTCAAGACAAGGAGCGTAGGACAGGAGCTGCTGGGCCTTGTGAATCAGACGTCATAGTAGTCATGCCACTGAATTATGCACCCGCTGTAGTCGGACCTTGCGATAAGCTGGGAAGAACATGTTCAGATCGTTAGAGTAATCAAGGCATCACAGCTTTGATTCCCTGGAAGCAGTCAAAGAATGAAAAGGTATGCTGCAGCATCCATTTATGGGATAATCCTGACTGGATTAGCAAGTAGACCAGATATTCTTTGGAAAGAAAGATCCTTACCAATCATTTCTTGATGTATTGTTTATGGCTGCATTGGGAAGGAGGAATTGTCCTAATAAAGCTGGCCAAAGAAAAGATCTCCAAGTAGGCCAGGTGATGAAGCCTACTAATGGTCATCAACACATATGTAGCCTACATAAAGTGACTGAATCAATTGATTGTAGACAGTGATGATGAAAGGGTTATTTCAAGGAGATAGACATTACATAACAATGTATATAGGTCTGTGCGTAGCATCGCCCTGCCCAAACAAAAATGATATATACACTCTTATCGAAATAAACTTGCACAAGAATTTATATGTACATAATTGCATTGAATCTTGTTCTCATACAAATGTGCAGCTAATGATTTCTACAGATGATATGATTAGTGGAATGTTAATGGTTGAGACAGGAAGTAAGAGTGAGGATTAGATTAATTAATGTACATGACCGATGTCTCATCCCTGTGAGTTATATACGAGAAGAAGAATTATGTTATCCACCTTATTGAAAACCAATTAGCGGTCAAGTAGGACCAGTGCTGCAGTGGACCATTTCTTGGCTTTAGAACACTGGGCCACATTACAAATAAGGGTCCTCAAACATTCCAAAATGTGCCTCATAGGGACGTGGAGCTGTTCTGGGTGCATCCGCCCATCTCCTGGGATTCCTAAGAGATTTCCTGCGTGCCAAGCTTGCTCTCTGTTCTCAAGGTGGGGATTGAGTCCTGCAGTCCATTCGGGAGGATAAAGTCTCAATAAATAAGTTCTACCAGCCAATCACTGTACTGAGTTTCTTTACAAAAGGTAGGACATCCTATAAAAGGGCTATCTTAATTCCTGATTGTGCTTTCAATATGTTTGGGAGAATTATGGTGGAGTTTTGATTAAGCTTATTAGTTGTTTTTTTCTGTGTTTCTTGATGCCTGTTTTATCCCTTTTCTGGTTGAGCATGTGTGTTAGGCCTCCTCTTTTAACTTCCCTTTTTTAAACTTTCTTCTTTGTAAAAATAATGTAAAAAGTCAACAAAAAAATCCTCTTGTACTTTTCCCTTTGTACCACCCAAAAAATGTTAAAAAGGAAAAAAGGTTTCCTAATATTGTTCCTTTCTTGTATTTGTTTTGTGTGTACAATAAGTCTTCCTGTGCTCAGTCACCTTCTTTATCCTTACTATTTGTGTTTTGTGACAAATCATTCCCTTTGTGTGTGTTTCGCCAGAATTAATTGCATAGTGACAACTAAGGACACACAGCAACATGTTAATTCATGTGGTTGGTGTGCCAGGTAGTACCGGGTGGAGAAAAAGACAAGCTAGACTACTCCTCAACCACCTTGTCAATTGCTAAGGGAAAGGTGACAGTGGCTGAGGGGCAGAGTAACAGAAATCTAGGGTGGAGGTTGGGTTAGCTACAGCATCACTGCACTAGTTCCTACAACATGAGGACAAGTGCTTAGGCATTGTCATTATTAGGGAGATGCTTGATTGATTGA
Source organism: Ambystoma mexicanum (assembly GCF_040938575.1). Lineage (NCBI taxonomy): Eukaryota > Metazoa > Chordata > Amphibia > Caudata > Ambystomatidae > Ambystoma > Ambystoma mexicanum. The sequence continues at coordinate 15,262,020 of NC_090933.1, read as the reverse complement.
TTGATCTTTTATTTCTATCGTGCTTGTACACTAGTACCTTAGCAGCATCAGCAGTGAATGGTAGCCACAGATGGACAGGTGGAGGATGGGAGAGCAAGAGGTGGTGCTGCTACAGGAGACTGAATATCACAGGGGCTTAGTGAGAGATAGCTTCACCAGCAGAAGCCACTGCATCCTTGCCTGCTTAGAAGAGGGAAATAAATGCTTGGGTATCCCTTAAGTGGGTGAGGGTGGCCAGGTTCCATGACATCCCTGGCAGTCTGGTCCTGGCCTCAAAGATAGCCTTGTAGCAGGGGTGCTCAATCAAAAGTAATCACAGGGAAGAAAGTTAATCCAAAAAAAGAAGAATACACCATCCAAGAAGTAACACAGATGTATTGGACCCAAACAGCTGGGATACACAGTTCGGACAGCCCCATGGAACTGAACTGAATGAAATGAGCTCTTAACACTGCAAACTGCAGCTACATCTTTTATACACAAATTAGAAAATGACAATACAACATTTTCGATACAATTTTGAGGCAGTTGACAGGAGCGGATTGGTGGAAATACGTCGGACCCCTATAGTATCCTTTACCTTAAATGATCCCCACTGGATGGGACATTCTTGGAACAAAATCACTTCATCACCCTCATGACGTCACAAACCTTACCACCTGCCTTTATGTCACCATGTTACCCGTATAAACTGTTTGTGCACCCCCCCTTGACAGCACTGGATCTGGACTCTTACAACATTCCCCCCTTTGATTGAGCTATCGATCGACACATCTTTTGCCAGCACCTCCCTGTTTTCTTCCATTTTGTCCGTACCCTTGTTATCCTGTGCAAGCTCTCTCCTTTGCCCTTGCACTCTTATGGGGAGCAATCCAATATCAAACAATACTCCTGCTGCTGAACAGTGTACTCAGAAAGCCTCACAGTTGTCTGTATCCAGGGGTGGCAATGTAAACCTTCCTGGGGGTCCACATTCAGGCATTTCTGTTTGAGTTTGTATGTGTTGTATGCAGGTTGCCACTTCCCTTACCGCATCAATATTAATAGGTATCATATATGTGCACCCAATCCCGCCTCCCTTGCAAATTCCTAGCCCTATTTGACATGCACAGAAGGTGATGAGTACCAAAACAAGGCTTAAGACAGTTATCTTAAAAATATAAGACAACCTGATGGGGACCCAGGAAAAAGTTAATCAAACTGTCATCAACACGTTTCTGTGATCACAGTCTCATGGAGCATGTGTAGCCTCGGACAAACTTCCACTGGCCGCATCATTTGCTGGTCGGAATATACAGCACCTGCTACCTATTTTCTTGCAAACTCCACCCTCCATTTCTGCTTCCAATTGTGGAGCACAACCAGCCTTAAAGCCATTAGTTCCTCCCTCACTGCGTTGAGACGTCTTTCAGTTGAATTTGCTAGCTGTAATACCGCATAGTCGATGATTTGGATCCACTTGGAATTAGCTGCTACTTGACCCCTTGGAAGCAAAAGTGATGAGAAGATTGTAGACGTCTTACTGAACAGGCAAAATTCTGGTGGAATGGCTGCCAGTCTATCAGATGATTTCTGGGACCAATAGTTGTTGTCCCTGCAAATTCAATACAAGTTCAAGGATCGGGCTGATAATTTGTGCACCCCCCGCACAATGATTATGTTATTATTTAAGTCTTTATTCTACAGTGCAGGATTATCAGCAAAAGAAATTCATTCCGAGCGGGGTACCACAAGGGTGGGGCTATGCATTGTCACAGTGCAGCAAATACCGACAAAGACCGGGGTAAGCTGGGGGTATGCCTGGGTCCTGCATGCCCATCCAAAATCCATGCGCGCTGTAGGCCTGTTCATCGATGTTGGCAACACTTTCACGTTTTGGCAACCTTTGTTGTTCCCCAAGTGGATCGAGCCATTGCATCTGAAACAAAGAGTATTGTGTGAGTCCCCTTATGCGTAAAGGTTGTTTATTTTCATCTATCAATGTTAGAGCCTGGACATGCTCATTCCAAATTAATCGACAAGCATTATTCATGTGCCTCACCATATCTTCCTCAAATCCTACCATTCTTTCCACCCTGCATTGGCAGGATTTCCTCTCCCACCTGTCATCATGGGAAACTGACCCTTGAATGTGCATTAATGGTCTGGTATGGAACCATGGTATACTATGCCCTGTGGGATTGGAGCACAGTAGTCTGCTGTGGATTGTGAGCAGTTGTTCCCCCCTTCACATCCCATGCAATATATTCCAATATTATCTGTTTGGTGGTCTCTGCATTTGCCATCTTTGCCATTTTCATATTATCAGCATACAATTCCTCCCCCTCATCTAACAAGTGGATAGCAACTGAGTGTCCCTGAAACAGGCCTCTTGTTTTGCACAACGCCAAATACACAAGACAGTACCCCACCCAAACTGGTACCATTTGAGGGAGAAAGAGTTTGGGTGCCCCTGTAACATGTGGAATGAGAGAACACACCTAATATTTGTCATTGGCCTTCTATCGCCCCATTGCTTTCATATGGTCATACCATATGCTGCCATACTCAATGTCATGTCCAACCCGGATGCCATCTTCAAACAATTCAGAATTAAACACTTCTCTTTTATGTCGTACTTCTTCATTTTTACTCCTGCTAGGGGCAAACTTCCCCTTCCAGCTAGAAACCAAATAAAAATAAAAAACAAAAACAAAAATACTACACTATACAAAAATATAATCTATACAACCTCTTATCTTTTATTGTTACTTCAATATGCTGCAACTCCTTTGAGCTGCTGACTTGTCTTTTATAAAGGAAAAATGAAGATAAAAATGTTGTAGTCAATTGGGTAATACTTCCCATCATTCAGCCCCTTTCTTCCCCTCAACGGAAGCGCCAGCCTTGTCCCAGCAGACACTTTTTAAATGTATTCATGGATGTCTCTGAGCCACCTTCACTGCTGTTTGGGTGCAGTATGTCACTGTGTATGGGCCAGTGAATCCCAGCTCTTTCCAGGACCCTGTGAGGTTCCAGATTAGTATCTTCTTTCTTGGATAGAGAGGTAGCTGTGCTGCATAGTTCTCAGTCTCTTGTGCTGATGGATTTTCTGTGCTTGATGACTAAATGGCAGGCCTGCCTTGACGTGGTTGTATCTGGCATGAAATATAGGTCAGAGATCTCGTGAGCTCATTTAAATACACCTTACATTTTTCTCCCAGGAGTTGCGCATTGTTTTTAGCATCTGAAATTGTACGTTCAGTAGTGAGAGGCGCATGTATTCTCTTGCCAGTGACAATTTTGTGTGGATTCAAATTATCTGCACCAGGGGAATTGCATAGTGCAAACAAAGCAAGAGGCAAACCATACACCCAATTATGTGTCTGAAAACTTAGCAAGATGTTCTTTAAGCAGGCCGCTAAGGTGCTATGCAAGACCGTTGGCTTGGAGGTGGTAAACAGATCTTAGTTTGTGCTTCATGCCCAATAAGGTTATCTCCTTGAAAAGGTCATTGGCAAAGTGCTGTCCATTGTCAGACCTCAACACCTCACATACTCCTCACCTGGGAAATACTTAATGTGCTAGAAATATAGCTGCTGATTTAGCATCATTACGGCACAAGCACCAGCCTCAAGCCAGCATGAAAAAGGACATCCAACTACAATCATATACATGTAAGAGCTACACCTGTCTTGCATATCAAAATAGTCAAGTTGCAAACTTAGTTACCAGTTCCTTTAAATGTGTCATGAACCATTGTTCGTACATCTCAGCAGCATTGTGCTTTTGTGAGACATGTGCTGGGTAATGCAGCTGATCCAGTGCCAATTTAAGCAGCTCCTGGGGCATCACCGGTTTCCCTGTACTGTTCTGTATCCACACCAAATCCGTGGGCGACAGTGAGCATCCCCTCCTTGTCCATAACTTCTGCTGTTGCTGGGGTGCACCCCTCTGTAACTCTATCACTTGGGTAATGCATTAAATGGCTCAGCGAGTGTGGTGTGCTGCCTTTGCAGTAATGCCATCCAGGGTGTTTGATCCTTTTAAAGGGCATGGACAGTGTTGTGGGTAGTGGCAAACATGCTGCTTTTTTTGCTGCAGATTAAGTCTTGTAAATGCCTTGGGAAATCAAATCTATGCTGTTCGTGCTGGGAGATGCAGTATGTCCATTAACCGGGACAATAGCTCTGCAGATTGCATGGTGAGACAATGCTTCTCCGGAACCCCCTCGTATTCCATCGGGCTAATCCTGTGTGCACTGTGGATGTGACGTAGGCAGAATCAGAAAATATGGTGACAGCGTGTCCTTCCGACATGTATATGTGCATCATCAAAGCTGTCAATTCAGCTGCCTGTGCCAAACAGTACAGTGGCAACCTCATATGAGCCCATTCCTTAAACTCTCCTACCTGATGACAGACCACCGCAGCGCACATATATCAACAACCCATATTCAGATTTATCGTTGACGAGCTGTCAACAAGGAGCATTTCTTCTCCCTTCATTGGCCTCTCCTGCACTCTAGCGTCTCCCTCAACGGTGTCCATGTATGAGACACAAACATGCACATAATCCCCTTTCTCCACTGACTGTGCTATAAATGTTGTTGGAGTGACAACTTCTGCTCCTATCACACTACACTATGACAAATCGATAGTAATAATTATGTAATAGTATGTAACAACCCGAAACCTCACTAACTCAATTGATGGATTGTACAATATCACCTTGTACCCTGACACTCTCTGAGTTGTCACTGTGGACTTTGATTCTTCTAGTATCATGAAAAGCAAATGTTCCACATAGAGCATGACTGTACAGCTCACAGTCGTGGTTGCTGATTTCTCAATGGCAAATGGTGCTGCAGCAAGTGCCTGTTCACATGGGAAGTGACCTCATATTACTGGGTCTAGGAGACCACTGTAATATGACAGGGGCTTGTGTCCTTGTGGCTTCCTTTGAATGAATACTAATAAACAGGAGGGATTCCAGGCACGTTTATAGAGAGGGGGAAAACCTGGTTTGTATATAAAAATAAACAGAAAAACAGAGCTCCCTGTCTTTGAAGGTTTTGGAGTGTCAGTCTCTAGGGTGTATGAGAATTGATACTGATTTGATTCCAACAATTTTATGGGAAGACCATGTGCGGAGTACTCAACCAGTCAATGTCAACCCTAACACTCTATACTGAAAGAACATTATACTTTCATTACATAAAAGAGGCAGGTTAAAAGACATTCTATTAAAACCATCACAAAAGTGGCTGGTGCCCCTGAGCTATCCTCCTGAGACAAGATTATAAAGTGCATATATAATAAAATACCATTTTATAAACAATTCACAAGAATACAGTACTATTATCAAGTTAATAAAAAGCAAAAGTTTTTCGAACAAAGACACACAGTTGTTCACAATCACGAATAGACAATGTACAAATCTAGTGTCTATGTACAGGCACAAATCCCTATGTTACATATGGTGTTCTCTTGGTGTATTGTATCGTAACACCTATTTGATTATGCCGTATAGCCCAACATGTTTCGTTCCTCTGGGTTGAAAAATCAAATCACTGAGGGAACTTCTTGAGGGGTAAAGAACAAATGTTGTTAACCAACAACTGGTCCAGCATTTGGTATCTAAGAACAATACTTGTACAGCTCTGCAGTAGACGAACAATTTCAAATAGGGAATCTCATCTGGTAATGTTCCGAGGTGATAATGATTTACATCCTCAGTCTCTTCTTTCTTAATAAATTGTGACACCCTAGACCAAAAACAGGGATATAAAATCAGAGAGGAACCTAGTTAGTGGAAGGAACCTCTCATATATTTCAGATTATTCATTGTGTAATGTGTAAAACATACCTTTGGTGCTTACCATTCTTAATTTTCAGTTATGCATCTGTATCTAATGCAAAACGCTCTGCGCAGCAGTCATAAAGCCCCTGGGAACACATATATGGTAGTCGTATCAGCTCAGTGAAAAAGTTGGAGTGGACACATGGTAGAACTTCCACTTACTTAAAATACAGCCTCATTACGACCCAGGCGGTAAGTTACCGCCTGGGCCGTGACTTTACCACCATGGCGTAAACTACGTTTACGCCATGGTGGTTGGCGGACTTACCGCCCCATTCCGAGTTTGGCGGGGCGGTAAGTCCCCAATCCCCATTTACCCTTCCCCATTCCCATTTTTGCCCCATAGGGCATAATGGGAGTGGGGAAGGCGTTAATTACGCCACCGTAAATTACGGTGGCGTAATTAACTCCATGGTCCCTTAGCGCCATGGATTTTAACACCTGCTAAAAGCAGGTGTTAAATCCGCCATGGCGCTAAGGGACCTCGTACTCAGGCGGTAAGGGTCGGCGCTGTTTACGGCGCCGTAAACCCCTTACCGCCTGAGTTGTAATTCCCTCGATTGTAGTCACTCCAGCACTTAGGGTAGTCCATTCAAAGGGCTCCCTGGTAGTGACTCATGCATGTCAATATTCTGTACATCAAGGTTATTCCTACAAATACAGATAAACACAAACACGATTTGTGTAGCGACTGCTTATGTCTACACACGTTTATATGCTCCCAAAATCGGGATCATAGGTTCATGTGTCCAATATACATTGACAAGTTATATCTGTCGTCTAACTCAGTATGGCTTTAGATCACTTCTGCTCCTATCACACTACACTATGACAAATCGATAGTAATAATTATGTAATAGTATGTAACAACCCGAAACCTCACTAACTCAATTGATGGATTGGACAATATCACCTTGTACCCTGACGCTCTCTGAGTTGTCACTGTGGGCTTTGATTTTTCTAGAGACCACTGAAATATGCCATGGGCTTGTATCCTTTTGGCTTTCTTTGAATTAGGACATGCATCATTACCCTACCATCAGAATGTGAAAACAAATTGAATGTTTTATTGTAATTCATTGTTGCTAAAATGGGGGCATGTGCAAACGCTTCCCTGAGTTCCACAAATGAGTCAATCATTGCAGGTGTCCATATTATGGGAGATTTTACTTTCTGTGATTCTTTTAGCCCCTGAAGGACTGGCTTTGTAATTGTGGAATAGACAAAGACCAAGACCCTGCAAGAGTTGCACAGGCCTAAGAACTGCTGAATCTGATTGACTGTTCATGGCTTTGGTGTACAGTGTATGGCTTCTGCCCTTTCTGGAGTAATCCTCCTACCGTCTACTGATATTATCAGTCCTCAGTACACTACTTCTCTTTGACAGCACTGTAATTTCTCCTTGTCCATCTTGTATCCCTTCTATGTCAGTAATATCAGGAGTGTCACCGAGTATTTTCTGCACCAGTCCTCCGTTTGCACACCAAGAGGTTATCCACATACTGGATGACTTGTCTGAGCGTTTGCAAGTTAGTTATGTCCATCTGTATCAATCTGTTAACACACTAGGTGATTCACAATACCCTTGTGTTAAACAGGTGTGTTGGAACCTAATCCCGCAAAATGTAAACATAGTGAGTTACTGTGAGTCTGGGTGCAATGGGATGGAGAAGAACACATTCTTGAAATCAATAACTGTGAAGCATGTCACCTCTGTAGGGGTGTTACACAATATGGCGGCTGGATTTGGTACTACTGGGAACTCTGCTTCCACTATATTGTTCAAGGGGCAGAGATCTCGTATAAATCTTAAAGCCCCACCTTTCCATTTCTTGACAGGGTAAATGGCCATTTTGCATGGGTATTTTGATGTTTTTATAATGCCCTCTTGCCATAATGTGTGGAGTGTGTCATATATGCCCTCATCTGCTTCTCCTGACAGTGGGTATTCCCTAACAAGGGGCAACAAGCTCCTCCCTACAATTTTATGTGTACCACCTCTGCTACCTTCAATAACCCCATGCCATGGGGCCCACTGGTCAATAGTACCTCTGGCACTTTTTTCAATTCTTCCCACAAATGAGCTAAAAATGTACCCATTATCTGCATCCTCTGGGGGACCTGTCTCTCTTCTATAGTCACCTGACATGGGATGCATATCTGAAATACCATCCCCCCCTCCTCTTTGTCCTCTGAAAACAGTTGTTTTTCTGTTAAGTATGTGATTCTTAATGTATGGTCAATAATGCATAGGGCTGTGCACCACTCTGTACACTCATCGTCTTTCCCGTATAAAATTATCATGTCCTTCCTTGCGAGTGCTGCCTCTAAATGTATTGTGAGTGTCGTTCCTGGTGCAGTGTCTTTGTGTACTGCTGGTCTAAACAAAAACTCTATGGCCAATGGGAAATACCCTGTCTGTCATGCTGGGTACCCACCCTAGCAATACTTGTACCCCATAATAAAATAACTCAGGGTGAAGCGGTGAACCTCACAGGGTGCTGTTGGGATAGGTACTTGCTATCATAAGCATCACTTTAATATTGTGTTCATTGCATTTATTTTGTGTGTGCTTTAACACTGCTTCAGCATTCCATCGCTCTTAGCTTCATTGGAACGTGGAGTCTGCATCCCTGTAGGTCCTAGGCTCCAGTTGGAGTTGGGTGTAGGAGTGAAGCTAAAGGGGACGGCTGAGCCTCCAGCTGGGGGTCATCTCTAGATATGAACTTATGTCAATAAAGAGTTTCAACGCCCAATTAAGCCTCTGTCTGATTGCCTTCACATCTTAACAATTGGCGACGAAGGTGGGATTAAGAGCACCGGACCTGTCAGACGACCCCCGGCCCATCCACGGGAGCGCCACGACCACGGACATGGTAGAGGAAGACCACGGCGATGAATTCAAGCTCACAGGAGAGAGCGGGCTGATCCGACAAGTACTTTGGGTATAATGGCGAGGTGTGGAGTGCCAAGCGGAATACTGATCTGCTAAGTGGACTAGCACTGCACAAAATTGTTGAGATCTGAGTTTTGGTGGCCTGGTATTGACAAAGATACGGAGGAACAAGTCAAAGGTTGTGCGGAATGTGTTGAAGGAAATAAAGGGCTAAGAGTGCAGAAGGTGCCCATGGTAGTCAGAGAATGCCCCCGAGTTCCATGGGATGAAATCGCTATAGATCGCTTAGGTCCATTTAACATTGGGGGTGCAAGAGATAGCTACTTATTGGTGGTTATGGACTTATTGTCAAAATGGCCTGAAATTTGTGTACTCAAGGATATTTCCAGCAGTAGCATCATGAAATACTTGGAACAGCTATTCTGGAGAGAATGATTCCCCAGGAAGTGTTTGTCCGACAATGGTTCTCAACTAGTGTCTAAGGAGTTTAGAGCTTTTTGGACAGGCATGGGATAGAACAAGTCAACACATCTTTGTACCATCCCCAGAGAAATGGGTGCGTAGAACGATTCAACAGGACTCTTATGGAAGCCATTAGAATCACAGTAGCCACTGGTGGGGATTGGGTGAGGACGGTGATGGAACGGACGTTCCAGTATAGGTTAACCCACAGTCTCACAGGTATGACTCCATTCGAGATTTTGAGAGATAGAAGACCCAATTCACACTTATGTCCAGGTTGGATGGGTAAGTCCAAAATGGTTGGAGTGAATCTGGAAGGTGTGAAGATGAAAATGCTTGAAGCTGGTGTCAGATCCAAGGAGAGGTACGATCAGAAGAATTGCTGTAGAGAATTTAAGATTGAAGAGGGTGACTGGATTAAGGTCAAGATTCCCACCAAAGTTCGTAAAGGAGCCTCGCTATTTTCTGAGCCCAAACAAGTGGTAAACGATTTGGGATCTTCTGTATTAGTCAAAGGGGGAGGCATTTGGAATAAAGAGTGGGTGGCCCTGATTAAATCGATCAAGGAGAGGTGTGGGTAAGCAGAAGGGAATTAGTGGAGGCAATGCTGTGAATATCAATGTGGTATATCCCATAAAATGATATTTTATTTTCCTGTTGACCTGTGCTTTCATTTTCTTAGAATATCAGACATGTTTCTAGGTTAGGCATCACTTTAATATTGTGCTCATTGCTTGTTAGAATATCACCAATTTTACAAACCAGAATATACTGTTTTTATTTCTTATCTCTTCCCACATCAGTTAGCGTTTTTATGATTAAGGAGAGGAGGTGTTAGGATAGGTACTTGCTATCATAAGCATCACTTTAATATTGTGTTCATTGCATTTACTTTGTGTATGCTTTAACACTGCTTCAGCATTCCATCGCTCTTAGCTACATTGGAACTTGGAGTCTGCATCCCTGTAGGTTCTAGGCTCCAGTTGGAGGTGGGTGTAGGAGTGAAGCAAAAGGGGACGGCTGAGCCTCCGGCTGGGGGTCGACTCTAGATATAAACTTATGTCAATAAAGAGTTTCAATGCCTAATTAAGCCTCCGTCTGATTGCCTTCACATTTTAACAGGTGCTTTGTGCACAAAATGCTTGTATGATTGCTGTCACCCGTTGGTAGAGGATGTCGGGTGTTGAGCATAAAATGCCCTTCTCAGAGAATGAAATAGTCATATTCAATTTACTCATGATGTTGCTCCCTAATATCTAGATGGGTATGTCTTTTGAATATAACAGGGAAACTACTATTTACTGCGTTCCTATTGTGAGTGGCAAGTCTTCTGTAATAGGAACCAGTACAACCACCACAGGAAATCCCTGTGTGTCCATTACTTTGTCTGATAAGAGAAATATACCCGCCCTAATGCAGGATTTGGTGGCTCCTGTGTCGACCAAAAATGAGAAATCTTTTTGTCCAATCTTAACTGCCACCTCAGGTTCATCTTCAGTTATTGAAGGGATTGGGCACACACATGTCCTCTGTGGGCTGGCTATTGGGTGTTTGGGCCTGATCCTGGAAAGCACTGTCACTCCCGTTAAATGTGGCACTGTGTTCTGAGCTAACACTGTGTTGTCCCCCATGCACGCTTGAGTCTGTAAGGTGTTCTGTGGCACTGTCCCTTCCTGTTGAGTGTTTGTCTATGGTGTCTAAGCAGCCACTGGCCCTGCAATTTGAGTGGTCTGTGTGAAGTGTTCCTGCTGTGGCTACATCTGGGCTTGCAGTGGTTGCAACTGTGGCTGCATGGGTTGCATCTGTGCCTCCATGGGTTGCACATATAACTGAGACTCCCCCTGGCCCCGCTTGGCCATACTGAGGCTGTTGTCCAGTTGGGCACATATGTGCAAAGTGTCACCTTTGCCAACACACAAAGCATTGTCCTCCAAATCTGGGTCCCTCTTCCACATATCTGTACCCCCGTCCTCTCTGTAAATATCATCTGGCCTGTTGATATCCCCCCTGTGGATAGTACCCCACTTGTTGATAGTACTCTTGTGGCTGAAATGTTTGGGATACCCTCCCTGCTGCTCGGGCCCTCCTCCTTGCTGTGGATATACCAATCCCTTTTGGGGCAATCACCCTGCAGCACGAACCCTGTGAGAATCCCCCCTCGTTGTGCTTCAAGATGCCCGGTAATAATATTTGTAAGTACTGCCCCTTCCATGGATATTTTTGCTAATTTCTTTTGCACCAATGTTTCCTCTACTTTTACTGCATAATCCACTGTGTCTTTCTCTCGTTCCTGTTTCCTTTTTACAAAAGTGTACAATATGGGTCTGTATCTCTGGCCACTCATCCACCTCAATCCCAACCACCTTCTCTAAGGATGCTTGCACATCCATGGGGAGCCGCAGAGTAATTTGGGGTAAAATATTGGAAAGTGTGCATCCCATGCTTCTTGTGGCTCTAACATCCACACTTCCTGTATCTGTTGTATGTACAGTGCAGGGCATTTGTTTGGTTTCATTTTGCACGCCAACATGGCCTGCATGTCTTTTGTGTCTGGGTGCATAGTCCTCAATACTTTCCACACATGTGCGCAGCAGTTGTTGAAGGGTGCACTGTTGTGAATGGTTACTAATCAATTTAACTCCTTCATATCCTGCCTGTTCCCATATTTTTTCCCAATGTTTGCCCGATAAGGCTGCAAATAGGCTCTTTATATCACCAATTGCCAGGGTAAACCCTGCTGTCTCTTACTCCAGAGTACATATCCATTTGCCTGCCCCTGCCATGAGGTATGGCAAGCATTACATCAAAGGTTATCTGTTCATACTCTGCCATGGTATATACTGTGCTGATGCCCTTCTGCAGCAGGGTCAGTTGTGTCTGTGGCACCGGAGCAGCCATGCCCTTTGCAGGGTCAACTACCACCATCCTTCCCATTCTATTTATGAGGCTCTTGGACCAGTCCCTACTGCCCTCCCATTCACTTTCTCTTTCTTTCCATATTTTTCTCTCTCTTTCTCTCCTCCTCTCCTCCTCTCTTTCCTTTTCACTGTCCTCATTCCATTCCCCTTCATCCCACATCTTCCCTTTCTCACCTACTACAACTCTGTCTTTGTCTGTATCTTCAGGGTCCACTTGGGACCCTACAGAGACCTCTCCCTCCTCCCCCGATGTCTTCTTATCTAATTATCTTTCCAAAGGTCCATACACTTTGTGTTCCCGGCGACCCTCGCTCCTCCTTTTTCAGACTGCCCTCTCTATCTTATTCTCTGCTTACTTGAACACTGTTGCTAACTGCTGCTGCATACTTTTTTCTATGTCAGCTAAGTACTTCTTATTACTTGCTTCTTTTCTCTCAGTAGTAGTGGTCCTAGCCTCTGACTTTTCCTTTCCTATTCCTGTCTTGTCCCTGTTTGTGGACACCCATCATGGGTTTGTGTACCCTGCTCCATGCCTCAGTGTGGAGTATATCCCATAGGGAGGGGGCGGTGTGGTGGGCAACACCGCTGTGACACTACCTTTCACCACCTCTGTGGTGGGTTCCTCTTTTTTCTCTCCATACAGATTCCATAATCCCAAAATGTTTTGCCAATTTGGGGATACCCACCCTGTTGGTGGAACTCTCCTCCTTGCTGTGGATATACTCGCCCTTGTTGAGGGAATCCCCCTGTGGCACAACCCCTGCAGGAAACCCCCCTTGTTGAGGGGGAGCTGCTTCAAAGCTGCCCAGGAACAATGTAAGTTGTGAAGACATCATGAAGTACGACATAGACAACAGACTTAGTTCAAACAAAAGATATGTGTTAACTTAAATGTCAGGATGGTTGAAGGCCCTATGCTAAAGTTGGATTTCCCTACCTGAACGAAACTAAGGAAAGTCTGAATCAAAGAGTTCAACTTAAAAGTCTGTCCATGTCCAAAACCTATCCTTGCCCTCACAATTACAATTAACCAATATGTAAGGATGTCAAGGTCAAAGGAAATAGTGTTCAACCCAACGTTCTGCGTTTCTTCGAGCTAAGAGCTTACTTTCTGCTCCCCTTCACGAAGCACGACAGAGTTATATGAAAAAGTCTCAAAGTTTACCTTTTCCCAGTTAAGGCGATGTAGTTCTGAACCAACCCCTGGGGTTCCCTTCCTGAGGTTTCAAGTAGCACAATCCAAAAGCAAAAGAGGTCTGGAGACTCCGTTCTCAAGGCAACAAGTGTGGTTCCTTTAAACCTCGGGGTTCCTTTCACAAAGACTTCAACTCTTCCATGTATACTTGGTACAGTCTTTCTAAAGAAAAGAGTTTGAACAAAACATCAGGTCAACCTGGCCTTCTTTCTGGCCCACTTCTCCAGTTAATATGCAGTGGTTTCCTTAGGATGTTGCTTGGTGTCCTTATATTTCACCTTGGAGGGCTCTGTGTTCTAGGCACAGTTGTTGGACTGCACGGTCCACCCATTACAGGTTGTGCAGCCAAGAACTGGGACTCCTCGGCACACACACAAACACACACACACGTTCCTTTGCACCAAGTCACCTTCACTTAGTTCCTTTTAGTGGCCACTTGACTTTGTGGGTATTCTTGCACTTCTTTGGCTTTTCCTTATTAGCCTTGTGGCGCTGCCCTCATTTGTCACCCACCTCCTACCTGTGGCCTTGTCACACTGCATTCAATCATAAAAGTTCATTGTTTGACTGTTTTCCCCATTTAATTCTCTTGACTTTGATGTTTGAATTAAATCGTTTTGCAACTTGTGCTGAATTCAGTTCAGTGTTTCGTAGTAGGCAAGTGAGCCTGTGCAGTGGAGGAAGTGGGGACAGTAGGCAGGGAAGCCTGTGCAGAGGAGGACATAGGCACAGTAGCAAGGGAGCCTGTGCAGAGGAGGGGGAAGGCACAGTAGGCAAGGGAGCCTGTGTAGTGGAGGAAGTGGGCACAATAGGCATGGGAGCCTGTGCATAGGAGGAAGTAGGCACAGTATGCAAGGGAGCCTGTCCGGAGGGAGCGGTAAGGTTAGAGAGGGGAGGGAAGTACCTGTTGAAGAGAAGGAGGTTGGGTTAAGGACCCTGAACCAAGATGGTTACATTGCAATAGACATTCATGATGAAACTGGAAATAGCGAAGAGTTCAAGAGAACCTCCCAGCGAGTGCCACCATTAATGGGAGAAGAGGTGATAGGGGAGAGAAAGCCAACCATGTAGCAAGTCCATAGGTCAGATAAGTTAACGAAAAAGATGATGTCTGTGAGAGTCTTGCTGGCTGAAGCCGTGACATAGGTGTCTGCAATAGGAAGGCCTGGGTTGGAGCCCGATAGGCCCTTCTTAAGTTGAGTGATAGGAGAGGGATAGGAGATAGGGAAGCAGTTAGAGATAATAGGACATATACATAGTGGCATAGCTAGCTGCAGTGGGCAGGATTTCATTTACCAGGCTGATGTACTGAGGCACAAGGAGGATGGGTCGGGGGGAGCACCAGGGGGTGGGCAGAGGGTAGGGCACACAGGTAAGTTCAATTTTAGCACACCATATGAAAATACAATTCAGCCACTGGGCACAGGTAGATTCAATTGTAGCATACAATATGAAAACACAATGCAGCCACCGGGCACACCTTGACGATTTTAGCACACAATATGAAAACACAATGCAGCCACTCGGCACAGCTAGATTTGATTTTAGCACACAATATGAAAACACAATGAGGACCCTGGGTAAAGATAGATTCGATTTTATAAGAGTTATTTGGAGTCGGAGTCCAGGTGAGACAAGCAAGGGGTGGGACAGTCAAAGGAGAGGAGGTAGAGGATGAGTGATTTAGTTGAGGTGACTAACCTTCAGGGGGTGGCAAAAGAGAGAGTGTTCCATTGTTTCCAGTGGGCTTGTACGGTGCAAATGATCTCCTCAGCTTCCAAGTGTTCATTTGAGGGGTGGAGAGGGGCCCGAGTCCCGGCCATGCAACGGACAGGGAACAGACAGGGCCTTATACGTGGGTCTTTGATAGGCTGGGCTGGCTCACGCCTCCTGGTCCACGAGATTGGACAATATAGAACCAGGCAGCCAATCGATGAAGGCCAAAGGCCCAGGTCTAGAAGGTGGCTCTACCCTATGTGTAAGCGGTCATCTTGGAAAGGCCAAGGCCCGATTCGAAAAAGAGGAACGTTCTTTTGCATATAAACTGAAATTCTGATGTTGTAGTGCAGATGCTCCTCAAGGCAGGGGAGATGGACAGTGCCCATTCACCTCAAATGTGCATTCATCAAGTGGTACGCGGCACACATGCCGTGAGCTTTTACAGAAATTATTTTTCATCACACAGATCTGCCATCAGGCACGAAGCGCAGCGATCTTCTGCCCACTTATGGGCTTACCTTCTTGCTGACGCTGGGAACAAGGCAGGAGTGCTGCTGCAACACAAGACGATGCAGGTGTCTGAAAAGAGGATCAGAAACTAGACCAGCCATTTCTAAAGGGTTATAAATACAATTATAGTGTCAATCCCCAAAAAGCCAACAAACAACACATAGTACATTTCACATGAGGTAGGATGAATAAAATCAATTTCTAGGGATTCTTTGTCCACTAAGGCGGAGTCAACCCTAGTCGGATCCCCCTTGCCTTGTTCCGTATGGGGTGTTAAGTTTAGCAGGCTCACCTCCATATTCTCAAAGGGGTGTTAGTTCCAAATATGAGGCTACTGTAAATAAATGAAGACACACCATTCACGAACAAATATATAACAGCAGTTTACTATCGATTAAGCGGACCCAAATTCGTCAATGCATGTGTACAGGCATAGAGAAGCTGAGCAAAGGCATGGGGGAGTGAGCGTGCTTTATACATATCTAACAACATGATGAATTTGTTCTAGTCCATCATGTGATGGTGGTTCATGTCCTGTGAACGTGGGTATTATTATTATTATTATTATTATTATTATTATTATTATTTCACTATGGCAACACAAGTTGCAGCACTCTGCATCATTCCTCAGACAATTTACTGTGTGGGAACAGAGCAGAGTGGGGTTTAGGAGTATATCTTGTTCCTAACACAAGGAAATATTCCTTGTGCTTCATTATCTATGTTGTTTCTAGACTAACATTTTCAGGCTGCTTTTCTACTCAGTAGCTCGGTCTGTCAGAACTACATATGCCATGAATTGTGCTTTCTTTATTCAGCTAGTAATTTTGCTGCGGAAAGTTAACAGAGTCAGGAAGACAGGAAGGCACCTAATTTACAGATTAGCTACGTTTGTGCCAGTTCTTCAAGGCTCTAAGTAAAAGACAAACAATGTATTAAGCAGATTTATCATTCCTGTGCAAGGGTATGGCGCGATTCAATGTGTGTGCTTAGGCCAATATAACACAATACAGATTGGATGTATTTTTGCAAACCCTCCTTTTGGCCTAAGCCAACATATTGCTAGTATTATGTGGCCATGTATCATCGTCATCAGAACTACCAGAGTCGCCACTGTCATATACGATGCTAGCCACAAACTGTTTGATAGTACCAAAACTGAGTTTTTGCACATTTATCATACATGCCCATATACCGGGAACCTTCTTTCCGCAGACAGAATGGAACAGTGTCAGGATCATTATTAATGGTGTAGGATGGAGGAATTGCTTCCCTGTTTCCTACTGGTGACATTCTAAATGAGATCATGGATTGGTAGGGTCTAGCATTCTTATCAGAGCCTTTAGTGGAGGCAGTATTGGTCGTACTTTTATTCACGAAGACAGAACACCCTAGAAGTAACAGAACTGGTCGGTTGTATTCATTAATGGTAGTTCCGTCAAAGTTACCAGTGGCACTATCATTCCATTTCCCAAAAAATAGAGCTCTAAACGATGCATAGCAAGAAGTTGATAGTGGGAGTGGATATATATATCATCCCAATCATTATATATATATATATCCCAATCATTTCTCCACGTGTTGTGGTAGGTGCGAACATACCCAGCAGTTAGTTTTGTTCAAGATTGCATGAGTGACTTTCATTATCTGTATGAGTGTATTATTATGATATCCTTCTCTGTGTTTGAGATCAAGTGGATGAAGAGTGTGAGAGTGAACATAGAGAGGAGACAAGGTGGTGTTGACAGTAGGCAGGAGTATACTGAGCGGATGTGAACTCTCCAAATACCATAATACAGGTATCAATCTAATTACAACACATGCTACAATTGCTATTATTATCAACTTCTTCATCATAGATCATAGCCCTCTAGATATGGGCTTTCCAGTGGCAATGCTTTCCATGTCCTCGATTCTACGTGCCCCAAATATAGGCATGGTTTTTAGTGTCCGTTAAGAAGCCTCAAAGAAACAGGCTTTATAACTTCATCCGTAGGTGGCACCTATCCATGTGGCCGATCTTGTTTGTAGTCTTCTTAGCCTGCCTCCCTCTAGAACTCCTTGAACCATCTTTAGGGGGATTGGAGGAAAAGTCATTGGTTTCTTGTGGGTGCAGTATACATAATACACTTTCCTAGTCTACAAAAATGTAATTTCCTAACTATTTCCATGGTCGAAGATTGTGCCTTGTGACTCCAGAACAGAGTGGTCCATGGACAAGGGATCAGAATCTGAAGAAATTGACGAATTCTCAAGTTGTTTGGGTCCAGAAATATGCTCAGGATCAGAATGTGTGCCCTCATTCAAAGGCACACACTTGTTTTGAGGATCATCAACACCCTTCTTAACCCACTTGTCGTAGGGCAAGGGCACTCATTTCAGGTGCACCGCATGGATCCAGTGTCTTTTCCCCTTGAACCGGACAGCCGTTTGAGTAGCCAGCAGCACCTGATAAGGTCCTTTCCAATGAGCTGCAAGGCAGGGCTTCTTTTCAAAGTCTTTAATTAGCACGAAGTTCCCAGGTCGAATGTGATGACCAGGTCCTTCGTATTTCTCGGGCAAAGCTGCTCAAATCCGTTGGTGAATCAAAGGCAGGGTTTGAGTCAATTGGTCACAATAATCAGTTAATAACAGGTTCTCTATCCCTGACAGTTTTCTAGGCCTAGGTGCATTCCATATATTAGCAGGTCTCCCCATAAAAATCTTATTGGGAAAAAGTCCAGTGCTTTACTGAGCCGCTGTTCTCATAGACAGCAAGGCTAATGGTAAAGCGTCTGGCCATTTCAGTTTACTATGTGCACACACCTTTGCTAGTTTGTTCTTAAGGATACCGTTATGATGTTCCACCAAACCGGCATTCTGCAATGCCTTGCGGAATTAAAACTTGCATACTTGTAGTATGATAGCCGCTATAAAGTGTGGTCCATTATCGGACCAAATTACTCTCGGTAACTCAAATCTAGGGAAATACTCTTTTAACATTACTTTTGCAGTGGATATGGCAGTGTTATCTCTCAAAGGGAAAGCTTAAACCCATTTACAGAAGGCGCATATCACTACTAATGCATATTTGTAGTTTTGGCATCGCTCCATCTCAATGAAGTCAAAATGAATAACTTCAAATGGCATAGAGGGAGGTCCAAAACTACCTCTGGGTGCTGGTGTTCCCTTACCAATGTTGTGTTGTAGACAAATCATACAGTTCTGAACTAATCGTTCTGTAATTTTGGGAATGTTGTCATTGGGACTCATCATGAGTCTGGTGGTAGCCGTGCCGGTAAAAACAGCACAACTGTCACCAAAGTCATTTTTTTTCTGGCACCCTGCAATGGGGACTTACCGCAGTGTTATACGCCCGGCGGTCCCAGAAATCCCCCATTGCCAGGCGCCGGCAAAAATGACTCCTCATTCCGATTTGTGTCCCATTGGACTCAATGGGAATGGGGAGGATGGTAGAACCAGCACCATTCATGAATGGTGCTGGTGCTACTATCAAAGTCTGCGAGCGGGTGCTCTTCCTCCTGCCAGGTCAGACCTGGCAGGCTGAAAGGCACTTGCTCGCAGACCTTGGAGTATGCCGGTCCGGTAAAAACGGTGCCGGTAGCTTACCGGCAGCATTGTTACCAGACCAGCACACTTGTAATGAGGCCCATTGTACCATACTGGGTCTAAGTGTTTACAAATACTCTTTGCACTAACGTGTACTGGCCCATGGGCCATAGTAACTACAGCTGTTATATAAGGGTTGGGCAGCATCCACCTCTATTTCTCATGGTCTACCCAACATCCCTCATTATCCAACCCTGCAGGTCCAGAAGCCCAAGAGTCAATCTCCTTCTTCGTAGTTTCAGCCTGAATCTCCTTCACACTACTAACTCCCTCCTCCATCATCCCAGTTTCTGCAACCCGCCTAGTAGAATCTAACACATACATTCTTGAGTGTGGGTCAGTGGAAGTTTGTTTCGCTATTTTGTCTGCAAACGCATTTCCTTTTCCAATGTCAACAGTTACCCTCTGGTTCGTTGCGCATTTCATTATCGCTAGTTGTTTGGGAAGGGCCAATGCGGATAACAATTTTACTATCAAGGGACCATGGTTTGGCCTGACCCTTAGCTGACTCACAGACTGACACATCCCTTTCCATGCTCCACTCTGCTATATCTGATACTCTCGATGTTCTTGCCCCTGTCATGAGGGTCCACTAGAAGCAGAAAGACAAATGCGACCCTTGGTACGACTCAAACCTCTTCACCCTTAAATGCAAGTGCAAGGTGGCTGAGAGGAAATAGCGTGCTTCTGGTACATTCTCTGACAAACTATGCCTGCTGCATGCACCAAAGGCAATTCCGGCTCTCCGTCCGCACCAAGAAGAGAGCTCACATCCAAGCCTGCATCTCTGCACCATCTAACAACTCAGTGGAACTCTTTAAAATCTCCAAGGAGCTGGCCAATCCTGCTGCAGGCTCTACCTCTCCTATCCCCTCCCAGGCCCTCTGCACGGCCCTGGCTTCTCATTTCATCTCCCTGTCTTCCCTCTCTTCCTCTGCTCCTCCTCCCTCTACTCCCTGCTCTTCCTCTGGCCCTTCTTCAGCCACCTCTCCTCCCGCCTTCTCTGCCTTTCCCCTGTTCTCCTAAGGCGAGGTTTCTAGACAAGTCTGATCTATGAAAGTCTCATCAAAACATGTTCACCCCTGTTCCTCCAAAACCATCAAGGACCACATTCACACCCTGGCTCCTGCTCTGGCTGATTTATTTCTGCAACCACTCCTTCACCACTGGAGTCTTCCCCTCCCCCCTGAAGCACTCCCTTGTGCGCCCTCTTCTTAAGAAAACCTCTGCTGACCCTTCCTGCCCAGCCAACTATCGTCCAATCTCATCACTCCTTTCCTAATCAAACTCCTGGAAAAGCCTGCCATCTCCCAGCTTAATCTTCACTCTGAATCTCTGGGTTGTCTCCATGACCATCAGTCTGACTTCAGAGCTGCTAGAAGCACATAAACTGCTCTCTTGAACATCCGTGAAGACCTGCTCTCCAACCTTGACTCCAGCACCCCCTGTGTCCTCATTTTCCTTGATCTCTCTTCTGCCTTTGACACGGGCCACCCTGCCATCCTGCTCAAACATCTCCATGATAACCTGGGTATCAGCGATCAGGCCATGGCTTGGCTGACCTCCTTCCTCTCCTCTATCTCTATCTCTACCTGTGGTGATCCCCAGGGGTCTAACCTCTCTCCCTGGCTGTTCAACCAATACTTGGCACTACTTACCCAACACATTGCCACCTCTGCCCCAACTTTCAGTGCTATGCGGATGACTTTCAACTAATTTTTAGGCTCCCTTCTGCCACCTCTTCTCCTACTCTCATCTCTGACTGTCTGTCTGCCATCCAGGATTGGTGTGCCGCAAATCTCTGCCTTAATGCCAGTAAGACCGAGATTCTCCTCATCGGCACACCTGCTCCCTCCTTTCCTGTCACTCTCTGGTCGGCCTCTCTTGGCCCTCTTCCTGCTCCCACCTGTGAAGCTAAAAACCTTGGGGTCATTTTCGATGCCACCCTTTCCTTCTCTCCTCATATCTCTGACGTCTCTAAGAAGTCACACTACCAGCTGCACCTCCTCAGAGATATTCTTCCTTTCCTCTCGTTGCCCCAGAAGCTCACTGTCTCCAGAGTTCTTGTTCTCGCTAGGCTGGACTATTGAAACAGCCTCTTTCTAAACCTGCTCATCCAAAACAGGACTGCAAGACTTGTCCTTGGCCTCAAGCCCATGGATCATATCTCTCCAGGACTGAAATCTCTGCACTGGCTCCCAGTGGCAGCGAGGATTAAGTTCAAAACCCTCTGCAATGTCCACAAGGCCTTCTGGGGCCTAGGGCCTCAATACCTTCCTAAATATCTTCCTTCTCGAGCTCTTCCCTCATCTGCCTCCAACTCCCTCAGGGTTAGTCACTTCTCCAAGCAGTGAGTTGGTGGTAGATCTCTTTTTTCTGCTGGGGCCTCTGTGGAACACCCTCCCTGCCTCACTGAAACTTGAGGATCTCTGGTTCCGGAAGCACTTCAAGACATTCCTGTTTGCTTCTGCTTTCTCTCCTTCTCTCCTCTGCTGATTCACCTGGCTGAATCTGAAACTGCACTGGTTACCTGGCTACCCTCTGATCTTGGGCCCAGGCCCCCTCCCCAGCAGATGCACACCTGCACTGCCCCCCTGGCAACCTTTGCACTCTGGGACTGTTTCTGTATCCCTTAAGCCCCTACTAGCACTTGACACCTGATGTCTACACTTACCCCTGCACTTTCCACCAGCTGGCCACACTTTTATTTATTTATTATTTATTGTCTTTATATTACTGTTATCCTATGTACTGATGTACTGCACTGTCTCCTCCCTCTTCCCCCTGCACATTTACCCTCCCCCCAGCACAAAAGCGATCTCAACATCGCCTTGCCTAGTAGGATCGATATCTCCATCTTCCCCATGTTTCCCCTCCCTTGCCTCGTCGCACCTTGAACCACATATGTATAGGTGCGTTATAAATGCCATATCATATCATATCATGCTGAATCTTTGTATCATGAGATGTTAAGAATCCCCTTTCAGCCCATAATCTTCCAAAGTTGTGAGCTACTCCAAAGGCATACTGACTATCAGTATAAACATTTACACTTAGTCCCTAGGATATCTCACAAGCTCTAGTCAAGGCAACTATCTCTGCAGCCTGGGCAAAGTTGTGTGGAATTCTCTTGCTTTCGATAATGTTGTCTGAATTTGTGATTGCGTAGGCAGCAGTGGAAGAATCATCGCAGAATATCTCTCCATCGGGAGATGTCAATGGTGTATCGTTCAAATCATCGATCCTGCCTTTAATATCCTGTTCAGTACATAGAGGCAGTCATGGAATGCATTATTAGTGCAATCCTCATTCAGAAGAGCAAAGGTTCAGCCAGATTCAAAGATCAACATCTCTTAATTTTGATGTGAGGTGCAAATAGGATCAACTCATACTTCGTGAGTCGGGCAGATGTGAGATGCTGAGTTTGTGTTCTATTTGACAAAACATCTACTGAGTAAGGTACCATTATGGTTAAGGAGTGACCCAAAACCATACCCTCACTTTGTTTCACTGAGGCGGCAGCAGCAGCTGCAGCCCTAAGACATTTCGGAAGGTGCATGCAACAAGGTCTAACGTGGAGGAAAATAGCTGCATGGTCTGCTTCTTCCTCCATTTTCCTGTGTCAAAACAGCCAAAGCACATCCATTCCTTTCATGCACATATAAGACAAACTCTTTTTTATAGTTTGGTGTGACCATTACTGGCGCTGAACATAATGCCGTTTTGAGCAGATCAAAAGCTTCTTGACAATCCCCAATTCCCAATTCCCCAATTCCCCAATTCTTGACAATTCCCAAGGTAACAGTAAAGCTACATGCTTTCGTATTAATGCCAACATTGGCTTAACTAAAAGTGAACAATTCAGAATCCATTGTCAACAATACGAAGCCATGCCTATAAAGGCCCTAACTTCTTTCTCCGTATTTGGAACAGTCATGCCAGAGACACTTTGTATACATTCAGGCTGAAGGTGCTTACCCTCCTTCGACAGGAGATAGCCTAAATAGGCGACCTTATGTTGACAATATTGGAACTTCTTTAAAGATGCTTTATGGCCATGCTCAGCTAGATGCTTCAATAATAGAACAGTGTCCTCCTTGCAAATGCTCTCTGAATCGGTAGCAATAAGCAGGTCATCAGTGTACTGTATCAATGTGCAATTGGAAGGCAATTCAAGCATATTGAGTTGTTCCTTAAGGGCTCTGCTTTAAATGCTGGGACTCTCAGTGTATCCTTGTGGTATTCGTGTGAAAGTGAAAGAGCATCCCCCAAGGGAAAATGCAAACAAGTATCTACTGTCTGGGTGAATGGGTATGCAAAAAAATGCATTCTTCAAGTCAATGACAGAAAAATGCATAGCCGTAGCAGGAATCATAGTCAAGATGATGGTGATGTCAGGAACAATGGGAAACTGTGGTGCTACTACATTGTTAATCGCATGAAGATCAATAACAAAACGGTAGGGTAATGCATTGTCACCTTTCTTAGAAACAGGCAAAATCTGACTATTGCATGTGCTGCCAGAAATCTCTTCGATAACACCTTGATGCATTAAATCAAAAATAATACTTTTAAGTGGTTGTTCACCCACAACAGATACTTTATACTGTGGGATGCATGGTAACGTAATACCAGACTTTAATACTATTTGTACAGGTTCAACATTCAGTATCCCTACATCATTGTTGTTTACAGCCCATAAATGTGTAGCCACTTGTTGTAATTCACTTGGTAAAGGCAAAGTCATACATTGTAAAGTGGAATTCAGCTGGGGTGAAATGGTCAAATACAGTCAATCTGGCGAGCAGCAAATAACTGCATGCAATTTCTTTAACAAATTTAGTCCAGATTCTCACCACAATTTGTACTCAATAGTAATGGACATGAGTCAGTGAATGGACCCAAAGCTATTGGCACCGGTCGAGAAACCGGAATTATTACTGGAGTACCAGAAAACCCGACGGAAACATTATCCTGCCCTAACACTGTGATAGCTGGAACCCGCAGATGGTCAATGGAGCACTTCTGTGCTCCTGTGTCCACTAGAAAAATGTGCGCTCTATTAACAACTTTCATATCTATGTAGGGTTTTCTGATCTACGGGAATACCAATAGGTTCCAGACTCTGCTTCGGGCTGTCCTAGCGAAACAAAACATGGTCAGATGTGAAATCTTCAGTGAAATAAGAATGTGTAGTAATGTCAAAGGTGTTTGTATTCCCAATATTGGGTTGCTGTCCCCCCTGTTTACTCCCCTGATTACCTTTAGGATTATCATTTGGTTGGTTCTGAGCAAACTGATTCCTGTTTGGTCCTGGCATGCCATTACGTGCTCTCGATCTTCTACCAATCGTGCCATTCGTACCATTCCCTCGCTGCTGGAAGGCCGGACATTGAACCTCATTATAAGTTTGCTGGTCTGGTTGAAACAGTGCCGGTAAGCTACCGGCACAATTGCTACTGGACTGTCAAACTATGAGTTGTACTCACGGGTGCCTTCCCGGGCGTACCGGCACCCGCGAGCACAGCATGTCGGATGCAACAGCACCATTCACGAATGGTGCGGGTGGATCCAACCTCCCCATTCCCATTGAGCCCTTTTGGGCTCAATGGGAATGGGGAGCATTTCGTTCCGGCACCTGCAAATGGGAAATTACCGGGTCCGGCAGGGCCGTAAATGACCCAGGAATTGCCCATTCGCGTGTGTTGGAAATATAATGATACCGGCAGCAGCCATGCCAGTTTTACCAGCACGGCTAGTGCCAGTATCATGATGAGGCCCATTGTGCACTCAAGTGACCTTCTTGCTTACAATATGTACATTGGTTCATAATAACAGGCCCTGTTTGTGGTATGAACTGAACTCTCGGTTGTGCATTACCAGCCCTTGATCCCCTCGCAATTTGTTGCAAAAGTACCCTAGTTTTTAAATCTCCCTTTTTCTTCTCAATTTTCTCTTTCTCATTGTTAACTCTGTTCTCATACTACCGAGCCATATGTAGAACCTCAGATTGCGACTTAGCCTGCCATGCACTTTCAGAGGCAGTGATCTGTGACTGAATGTCAGGCAATAACCCTCGCACAAATTTGTCAACAAACAATATCTTTCCAGGTTCCATACTCAAATTCTGGACAATGAAATTGAAAATTCTTGTTCAAACCTGTTGAAAAATGTGGTTGCTCCTTCTGTCTTCCCTTGCATGCACGAGGTTAATTTATCCAAAATAATTCTCTTTCCAGGCGTAACATTAATATGTTCTGAGGCAGTTTTTTTCCAGCTTTCCTAGACCTATAAGATAGTTCCAGTGAATCCTAAGTATTGCCCATAGCAGGTTGATCATCTACGGTCCTAAACTGCTTCCATTAGTCTGCTGGCAAAATCACAGGGAATAATAAGTCGGTATCACCTAAAGTGAAAACTGACAAATTCATAACAGATTCTATTTCTGTGTAGAATCCTGCCATGAGAACAGAACATGAACAAACTGTGAAATATAATGTGCAACAATAGTCGTGGCAGCTGCTCCATCGGTACCAGGTATCTCTACCTTCGGCACAAGAGTCACAGGAACCTCTCTCATAGGCAACAGTACAGTGGGAAATTCTGAACATTTATTGAGGAGTAATGCCAAATCGAATGACAATGAAGTCAGTGTGATGTCAGCAGAAACCGCACGTTTGTAAATTACCATAATATCAGTGGGACAACACAATTTTCTCCTCAAACATTCATCCTGTAGATATTCTACCATAACTTGTAATACCTTTCTTTGCATAGGTGGAGAATATTGGCTAAATGTGTCAT
The DNA here is from genome assembly GCF_040938575.1 of Ambystoma mexicanum. Lineage (NCBI taxonomy): Eukaryota > Metazoa > Chordata > Amphibia > Caudata > Ambystomatidae > Ambystoma > Ambystoma mexicanum. Next base: position 15,236,066 of record NC_090933.1, on the reverse strand, counting down.
GAACCTCGATAGGTGAAATGGAGGCACCTGAGATCCATCTAAGAGTGTCTCTTGTGCATATGCGCATCTCTTCACTACTGCGTTCGGTGGAGGCAAAAATCTTTTCTGCAAATACGATGGTTGTCGTGTACCTTCGTCCAGTGCTACTTGGTGCAAGCGATCAAGTTAATGTTTAAAGAAAAATCATTTTGATAAATGTTCGGGCACGTTAAGTGCATTATCTCTAGTACAGGACACACAATTCGAATCCAGCAATCCCTTGGAACAGCTGAATCAGTTAAATCACCCCAAACCTCCGCTAGTTATAATCCCATTTGTTCTATCAATATTTTCTGTTCAGGGATAGTCCCATGGTCTACCAGAGAACTCGAAGTGGCTGCTTCGTCCCTCCCTTCTAGATACCTTTCTGTCTAATCCCGCAACTCCCTCTGAAGTGCTGGAGGTATCGTGCTACATGTTACAATTCTCTGATCGCTAGTGGTATTGTCAGGTGTCAAAAGTGGAGTAGCAGAAGTAGTTGGTAACGGAAGTAGGAGCAAGTCATGTGCACTAGGAGGCATAGGAAAATCACCAGAACGTGTGGCTAGTGCAGGTACTGGTGGCTGCGGTTGTGACTGTGGCGGTACATATGGAGGCAGTGCAGTAGGGGATGTGCGATATTCAATTAATAACTTATTTATCAATTCATCAGATGCATGCAATTCTTTCAATGGGTAAATTTTCTGCACTTCAAATTGAAACCCGCTATCCATACTCCTAATAGCTTCTTCTTGCTTTTGCTGATCATGCGCTAAAGCTTTTTAAGCTTGTGTAATGTGTCTACGTGTGTGTTTCTCTCTGCTTTTGAGGCGTTGGGCTTTCTTTCGCCAATCCCTAACAATGTCAAATGCAGCAGGCCTTGCTTTCTTACGCAACAATACGGACTCTAGATGCTGAATTCTAGCCAACTCAAAACTTCCCAATTCTGGCCATTGAAGCTCTGGTTCATTTCTGGTTTGACAATGGCAAATACTATTGAACACTATAGCTCCTAAACCAAATTTTAGATACATATCATATGACGGCGACCCTGTGGGTGTCCCTGTTTGACTATGTTCCAAACCATTTGGTTGTCTCCTCTGCAACAAAGTGTTGCCCAACAAGATGACAACTAACTGAAACCTGGCATTTCTGAAAAAGACAGTTTTACCTACCCAATATGTTACGCGTAAGATATTTACCAAAACAAATCAAATGTCAAGTACTGTCAGATTGAAACAGACACACCTGATTCCAATTCAAAACTAAGTTCCCCCATCAAATTGAACTAACCCCTGTCTTGGCTGGCGGTCTTCCCAAAAAGCCTCTAGTCCGGTAATCTCGCCATGACGACCTCTGGGAAAAGCGTGGCATACAGAGATCGCAAGTAGCAGTCTGCGAGGAATCGCGTCTCAAGGTGCAGGGGCTCCCCGATACTCACTGATCTCGGTCCGTCAACACCATCCTCGCAAAGTGATGGGTCGTTATCAGGAGAGCCTATGTTCCAGGTGCCATTTGTTAGTTCCAAATATGAAGCTACTGCAAATAAATGAAGACACACCAGTCACAAACAAATATATAACAACAGTTTATTATTACTTAAGTGGACCCAAATTCATCAATGCATGTGTGCAGGCATAGAGAAGGTGAGCAAAGGCATGGGGGAGTGAGCATGCTTTATACATAGCTAACAACATAGTGAATTTGTTCTAGTCCATCATGTGATGATGGTTCATGACCTGTGAACGTGGGTATTTCACTATGGCAACACATGCTTTGTGAGAAGGGACACATTCCCAGGATTCATCACACTATAAAATGAACATATGACTAAGAATGCCTTGCGTTGCTATATCCTCTGCCTGTAAATTGGATATGTAACAAAGAATGTGTTGTTGTGCTCTCTTCCACCTGTAAAATTGATGTGCTCTTAATAATGTTTTGGTGCTCTCTCCTTTGCCTACACAATGAACATGTGGCGAAGGATTATTTGGCTTGTTCTCTGCCCACCTAACAAAGTGATATGTGTTTTGGCATGCTCTCTCCTCCGCCTATAAAACATAAATGACTGGTTAAGTGTTTTGACATCATCCCCGCTAACTATAAACTGAATGTGAGATTAGGAATGTTTTGGTGTGCTGTCTCCAGATCTACAAAAATAAAGTGTGCTTAAAAATGCTTTGGGCGTACTCTCTGCTCTGCCTATAAAATGTGCCTTGTTACTAGGAAAATTTCTACATGCTCTCCCTGCCGCCTACAAAATTAATGAGTGACTAAGAATGCAATAGCATGCTATTTTTTTGCATGCTCTCCTCCACCTATAAAATGAATGTGTGACTATGAATGCTTTGATGTGCACTCTTCCCACCTAAAAAAATGATGTGCCCCTAAGACTATGTGTGCATGCTCTCCTACGCCTATAAAATGAAATGTGACTTTAAATGTTTTGGCCTGCTCTCTCCTCTGCCTATAAAATGAATATGTGACTATGATTGATTTGCCTTGTTCTCTTCCCACCTGAGAAATTGGCATGCATCTAAGAATGTTTTGACATGCTTTCTCCTAGGTCTATTGAAGGAGAGTGCTACGAAGAGTGCTATTGCATCTCTCTTCCCTCCAACAAAATTTATGTGTTCCTGAGAATGTTTTAGCATGCTCTCCTCAGCCTATAAAATGACGTGTGAGAAAGAATGGCTTTGGTGTTCTCACTCCTTCGCCAATGAATTAAAAATGTGAGTAAGAATTCTTTAGCTTGCTCCTTTCCCACTTGTAGAAATTAAGTGCACCTAACAATGCTTTGGTCTGTTCTCTCCTCTGTATGTACATGCTATCTGCGCACCTACCAAAAGGGCATATGCCTAAGAGTGCTTTGGTGTGTGCCCTCCTCTGCCCATAACATGAAAATGTTACTAGGAATGCTTGAGCATTCACTTTTCTCTGTCTATAAAATGGGAGGTGTGCTTACAAAATGTTTTACCATCCTCCCCTTAACTATGAAATGATTTGTGCCGAAGAATATTTTGACATGCTCTCCTCTGCCAAAACTCAAAATATTTTTCTTTTTTCTTTTATTGGTGTCTTATATTTTACATTTTTTTATTTTTCATTGTTACTGGTTAAAAAAACCTTTAAGATTCATGACAAAAAATGTCATACAAATGTCATAAAACATTATACAACAATACACACATACTTGCATTAGGCTAAAAACAACACACTTCTTATACAGAATCTCCTAATAATTTCAATGATTTAGTAAAAGATATAACTGCAATCATATCCGAAATTGATATCCACTTAAACAATAAGACTAGAAAGCCGTTGATTCAATTACATTAAAAACTGAAAAACAATTCCAAAAATGAACAGTACACTTTCCAATTGGAGCAGGCCAAAGCATCAAAAGATGCTCCATCGATTCGATTTAATCTGGTTGTTTACTGAAAAAGCTTCATTATAACTAACTGATTTATTTTGATATCTGAGCATTCATTGTCGTGTTGGGTGCAAATTTAGTCTGAACCTAACAAAATGATTTATTATTTGCCCTGTTTTTTATACTCAAACAAAAGATGTTCGAATTAGGTGTAGTTATGAATTTCAGCAATAGTCTTACACCAATACCAATCATTTAGGCTATTTTTTTTTATTCAGGGCATTCCACCAAATCAACCCGATTTACCACAATTTCAACACCGACTCACAATGTGCAACAAAATTCTTCACTTGAATTACATTATCACTATTCAGTAATAAGTTCATGTTAATTTGGTGGTGGTGCTAATTTTCAAAAGAGGGTTTAGCACTTCCAATTAGCAACAGCAGCCATTGATTAAATCCAAACTCATATCTTAAAATTGATGCCACAATAGAGGAAGATAATCTCAAAATTCTCTTCCAAACCCATGCTTCTAACTGAGGGAGCCACTCTAAAATCCACAAGTCCAAAAGCTCCATTCCGTATAAAACCCTTGGTAAAATCTTACAGTGATCAAATTTGAAAACTGGGATCATAGAAAATGTCCTGTATTTCCCATCAGTTTGATAAAGTTGATTACCTGACGAATTAATCCATTCCCACAGCAAATCCTTGGTTCTAAATGTGTGTGTTTATTCAAAGATTGGGAAAACCAAATAAATAAAATGGTCTAACCTTTCCAATTTATCTTTCCCATTCCACCAAGCAAATGTGGAAAGCGTTCTATTAGTGGTGCATTGCATTATTTTAGTTTTGCCAGAATTTAACACCAAGGAATTAATCCCAGCGTAAACTACAAAAGAGTCTATCATTCACTGAAGACCAACCGGGGTAAGGTCAAATAATAAAAAGTCATCTGTATATATAATCATATCAGCTTTAGCGAGTCGAACTTTGGGAAGATAAACGCTTTCTTCTCAATATAGTGCCCAATATTGTAAACATATACAGTAAAAAGGGAGGGGCCAAAATGCACCTCTGGCTCACTCCCGAATCGGTGATAATCTTCCTGGAAAGAACTCCTTCATGATTAACCAAATTTGCATTTTTGAATGAACATGCAATGCAATTATAAAGCGAAGCAGAGCAGTTGAAATATACCACTTAACTAGTTTCTCCCAAAGGAAACCCCTTTATACTGTGTCGAACGTGGCAGTTAAGTCAATCAACGCCACTTATAGCTGACCAGATTTCTTGCCTCAAGCCTGGAGCTGTAAACAATTTAAAGCAAAACCATTAAGATTGGTTCCATTGGACTTTCTGAAACCCGTCTGCCATTTCTGTAATCTGGCTGTCTCAGACGTACATTTTCGTAAATGTAAAAGGAGAACCGATGCAAAAATCATACTATCGGTATCGAGAATCGAAATTGGCTGATAGTTTTTAGTATCCTCCCTGCAACCTCTCTTGGAAATCGGTATAACATAGGTGGTTTTCCAAGAAGAAGGCATGGCTTTATCTGTTACAATATGTATTTTAAAAAAAGTTAAAATGGTAGACCCTACCGTGGGATTATCCTTGAATAACATGTTGCACAATTTATTTGGTCCTGGGACCCGCGTGTTCCTTAAATGGATAATTACATCGAAAATACATTCTTGGTCAAAGCACAGATTCCATTCACTGTCACTTTCATATTGGTGCAAGTTAATTCATGGGGTTTTGCTACTCCAAACACTTTCTAATAATATTCAATTTTTCTCTGCCACTGCATTGAGTTGTTTACTAGATTGGGATACCCCAATTTTGTTAATAACTTGACACAATAATGACAAATGTTTACCCTGCAGAATCTGGAACATCTGGTCTGAATCCCTTTGGTAGAGACAAGCATGAAAACCTTTTTCCAAATAGAATATGTTTGTCTTAATAATTTGTCTCTCTTTATGGGAAGTGCCAAATTGTCTCCTTATATTTCTGACTTGTGCCAGTAGTACCGTCTTTTTTCTACCATCTTCTGATCAAAGACATGTGAATGTCACTGCACCACCCCAGATTTCATTTTAGAATAATTCGGTGAGGAACAATCCATAAAATGCATATTTAAAAAATCCTCAAAACGTATCAAATCAAACACATTCAGCTTCCACCCAAAGGGAGTATTGTTTAGAACAAATGACAATTTCTTGTTAAAGCATGCTGCTCTCACTGCATTCCATGCAATACGATTATTGGCTGAGTTCACCTTCACATTTGGTCCCTTACTGGCTGCTTTTACTTCAACAGATACATCAAATTCACACACTACCAAGCAAAGATCACTAAAGGCAGTAACAATCCTCTTAAGAGGCAAACATCTAAAAAACAAATAGTCATCTGTAAAAATATAATCCAAAACTGATTTTACCTACCCCCACAACCAGGTATACTGTTTGGGGATTCCTCTAGTAATTGCACCATTCAGCAAACACAAGCCCTTAAAACAATTCATCCACCATCTCTTACTAATTTGTGTGGTACCAGATGGCACTAATATATCTGTTTCTTTAGGGCTCCCTTGCAAGCAGTCAGAATTCAGATCCCCAACAATACTAGGCCTTGATGATTACTTGCCAACCATTCTGCAACAAAACTGGTAGGTTTTTCTGTCACAGATTCAATGGAGCGAATCCCCTGGTGTCAATACACATTAAGGATGAGCAGGTCCTTAGATTCCCCAGAAACCTGTAAAACAATCTCCGCCGCTAAAACCCCTTGTGTAAGCTCAGTTGTAATGTAATCTAAACGTTATACAGTATTTCACAAAAATCAAAAATATACCCGCTCGCCACTCTCTAATCCCCTTGCTTGCAGATTGGAATACTACCTGAAAACCATCAATTGCCGGGCATTGGGTCTGCCAGGTCTCTTGTAATAGGAAAATAGGAATTTTTCTCAGAGATTTACATAATGATTAATTGAAAGAAATGTCCCACTCCTGCAAGAGTTCCATGACAAAAACTCAGCCTAGTCTAATTTCTAGAGATGAGAAGTAGACGTGAGACCCAGCTCCTTATTACTCCCATTCAATGACCCAGCCACCCACGACCAGTGACAGGCGTTTGAAATGGAAGCCAAGCAATTACTGGGCAATTGTACCTCTCTTACTTTTTGGGTACCCTCATGGAAAGAGATAATCACGTCCATTGAGAAACTGTTGGAAAACGACATTGCTGTGCAGTACTAATACATTGGCCCTCATTACGACCCTGGCGGAAAGTGACTGACCGGAGCGCCACAGCGTAAATAGCGTTTCCGCCATTGCACGAAGGAGCAAAGTGCGGCCCATTCCGACCCATCGGGCACGAGCACCACGCCACGGCGGAAGTGCAAAGTCCGCGATGGCGGAAATGACCCCAAAACGGCCCACACCGCCGCCGTACGGCGCCCTAGGTGCAATACCGCCACCCCTCTTAGCGGTCACCGCAGTGTGCGCCTACCGGAAAGTACGGTGACCGGAAATATACGGAAACGGAAGTAAAAACATGGGCCCGGAACGGGAAACATCCCGGCGTACACCTATAAAAGCACTAAAACCACACAACCACTAAAATCACTACCCTGAAACACACCCCAACCCGTCACCCACCCTAGCGAAACCAAGACAAATGGGAAAAGTAGCGAAGAAAGCGTGCGACCGCAAGCGGCAGGTCCACTTCTCCCGTGAGGAACTCACCGTGCTAACAGAGACCCTCCAGGAGAATGCTGCCATCGTCTTCTCCACGCAAATGACCAGAACGGCACTTGCAAACAAGAAGACCATATGGGCTCTGGTGGCACAGCGGGTAAGTGCGGTGGGGACCGCACCCCGCACCCCACAGCAATGCCGCAAGCGATGGGACGACCTGCGGATACGCGTCCGCAGCATACTCTCTGCCAACCGCAACATTGCCACAGCCACCGGGGGAGGTCCTGAATCACCCATCAAGTTGACCCCCTGGGAAGAAATCTGTGCCTCCACCATCGGAATGGAGAGCATAGAGGGAGTCGGAGGGATGGAGAAAGGAGTGCAGACATCCGAAGATTCAGGTAGGTGGGCCAGATAAAACAATGCCAAATCCACACAGTCCATCCATGTGAAGTACCATGCGTCCACATAGTGCAACAGAAAAACATGTCCAGGAGAACGTCCACACACATCGGCCTGATAGCGCACGTTAAAACCCACAATAAATAAATAAATAATTAAAAACCCCTAATACACGCACTACACGTGCAGCAGGCACACCCAAACTGCAGGCTGCCAAACAACTGCACCCTCACTCCACACACAAATCAAAGCACCTCCAAGGACCCGACCCAAATCACCCTCAGGTACCACCCCAATGCATGTGATACAATGCCATTCCAATTCCCACAGACCCATCAATAACCCTCGCCCTCCTTTACTCCACCACAGGGTCCGATCCAAACGACGAGCTACAGGACACCCCTACCAGCACACCTGCAAAGAGGGCCAAGACCAACGGCCAGAGACCCTCCACCTCAGCTGCACGCATCAAGACACGGCAGCAGCACAAATCAGGTGGCAGCACAGAGGAGGGAACATCAACAGGCACCCCAGCAGCCAGCATGCCCACAACACCACCACCACAGGTCCCCCCAATGGATGCCACAGAAGGCACTGCCTCTGGTGGCAGCAGCACCATAGGTGACACCCCATTGATGGCAGCATGCTCGGACACAGAAAACGGGGATGCCGAAGTCAGATCCATCCATGACCTGTCCCAATCCCCCTGTCTGTCCCATCCCGTACAACATGAGGATACCACGCAGGGGCACCCACAAGACGACGACTGGCCATCCCCCACAAGCCCTGTGGCAAGGCAACATGAGGACAACAGCCCCTCTGTGACACCCCCGCAAATGGCCATGGCCCAGCAGAGGCAACAGTCCCTCGACCAGTTAATCGTGCAACAGCAGCAAATGGCCACACTTCTCAAGGACCATGCCGATGAATGTGGGGGCACTAAGGCAGACATAGAAACATCAACTGAGACACTTAGAGCAGAAATGGAGAGAGGTACAGAGACGCTAAGGGCACAAATGGAGAGTAGCACCGAGAGCCTGAGAGTCCAAATGGAGAGAAGCACCGAGAGCCTGAGGGGGGAACTGCATGCGACGTCCAAAGACGTATGTGCCGAACTTGCCGCAGTGCGCCGTGTGCTCACTGAGCTCTCGCAAACCCTTAGGGACATGCATGGACGTGAGCAGGCAGACACATCATCCGTTGCAAGTTCCGTCCAGGGCAGCCCCCAACGTAGATCTCGAAGGAACCTGCGCTCCACAGGCAGGGGTGCCCCTGATACCCGCAGAGGGGGCTTGCAATAGCGACAGCCCACTGACAATGAGCATCTTTGGACACTGGTGTTCGGGGGGGAGGTAGGAGGGTGGAGGGGGTGTGTTGGGCTCACTTGGGTGGCGGGTCGATAGGGTGTTCAACATGACATCACATATGCCATAAAAAGTGCACGATCAACCAATGAGATGTGTGGACATTGATCTTTGTGTACTAGGCCATCATAGGCGTACAGTCCATATTGTGCATGTCCCAGACACACGCAGTGCCACGAGTCCCGTGTCCATGTATCAGCCACCAGGCGTGAGTGCTAGAAGCATACATCAATGAGATGCTGACGAATGTCACGGGCCTCCGGTGCCTCGCAGACTCCATGAGGTGCTGCCACATCACCACCCTCATCATGACCATCATCAGGTGCTTGCAGTTCTGCGTCAGGGGACATGGGCACATTTCTACGTACGCACATGTTGTGGAGCATGACACATGCCATGACCATCTTTGCAACCTTCTCATGGCGGTACAGGAGTGCCCCGCCAGACCTGCTGAGGCAGCGGAAACGAGTCTTCAGTAGGCCGAATGCCTGTTCAATGACTACACGGGTACGTGAGTGGGCATGGTTGTAGTCCTCCTCATGCTGGTCCCGTGGGTTCCGGACTGTGTGAGGAGCCATCTCTTCAGTGGATATCCAGCATCACCTGTATGTGGACGAGAAACGTATGATGTGGAATACCATTGCTACGTACGCACACCCCCCCCTTCCTGCCAGCTCATTGCCAAATCACATACCCCACATAATCATGCATGTAATGAGACTCACCGAGTAGCCAGGACCTGTTCCCTGCGTGTCGCTCCATGTAGCGTGGTATTGTAGAGTTCCTCAAGACCATAGAATCATGGGTTGATCCAGGGAATCGGGCACAACAATGTGTAATGAACCTGTTGGAGTCACACACCATTTGTACATTCAGGGAATGAAATTGTTTTCGGTTGCGGTACTGGGCCTCCATGGCATGTGGGACGACCAATTCCACATGGGTGCAGTCGATGGCACCAATGCAACCCGGTATGCCGGCAAGTGCATGGAATCCCACTTTTGTGTTGGTAATTTCCTGCTCCGAGCGTGGTAGAGAGATGTAGTCGTCTGCGTGCTGCAGGAGGGCATCGAGCACTTGCAATAGTGTCCGTGAGAACAGTGGCTGAGAAATGCCATGCAACTGTCCGACTGTGTGCTGGTAGGTGCCTGTGGCCAGGAAGTGGAGTACAGACACCACCTTCAGTAGGGGTGGGATGGCGGTTGGGCTATCTATCATGCTGACAAGGTCAGCCTGTGTCATGTCCACAATGGCGGCTATGGTGTCCCGGTCCAGACGGTAGAGGGTGTGGATCTGCTCATCAGTGAGGTTGAACGGATGTGCTCGGAGGCGTGGGATTGCGGGCTGCCTGCGTGGTGGTAGTGGCTGTGCTGGCGGCCCTTGCTGGCCCTGCCTTGGCCTCCTCCTCCTCCTGCGTCTCCTTCGTGCGGCCGGTTGCAGTTGGTGTTCGTCTTCTTCTTGGAGTTGGAGTAGTTGCAGTGCTATCAGGTCCCCCAGGGCCAACATCGCGAGTCCTGCCGGTAGCATTTCGGTGTGGTTGTGGGAGGAGACTGGCTGTGCAATTTATGTGTTTTCAGGCTGTATGGCCTCCACCTGTGGTGATTAATTCCACCTGTGCAAACTGCTCTCCCCTTTGGCCGAGCACGTCCCGCGCACAACGCTGCAAATCGGGGAATGGCATCTTGCTATTGCAATCATGTATTTGTACCCGATGGCCGTGTAACATTGGTTGACATGTTAATTCTGCTGTGGTCCCATTGTTGCACATACTATCTGTGCAGTCACGAACAGACTTGTGAAGGGTCAGTGGAACGTAGTACTCGAGTAACGGTGGGCCCTCATGCATCACTGTACCGAGTTGCAACGACGGGCGGGGCGTCCCATTTGTGGGTGAAGGCAGTTGCCATTTTCACACACAGCCGCACTCGATGGAATAATTAGTGATTTCAAACGGCCACAGATGCCTTTTCGGCGTGATGTTGCAAATGTGGAATTCGAAGGGCGGCGCTTTCGGTTTCCAGCTAGCGGCGAGGAGATGCCCACAGGTCTGACTGCAAATATAACGTTCTATTGTTCAATGTCCTTGAGACAGGGCCCATGGCGAGGAAGCAATGATTGATATGAATAGTTTGGGATGCGCAATTGCTACGTGGGCGATGAGGCCGGCCGTTCCCAAATACATGTTACTTCACAACACTGGAATTACGGGCTGGGGCACTGTGGATTTTGCAGGCTGCATAAGGCACAGACTCAATGGATGTTTCTAATGTTATGTGAGTAATTATTCAGGCGTTTTGATTCCGGGATGAGGGAATGATGAATGGATGCATGGGCAGGTGATTTGATACAGAGTTTGCCATGTACAGGGCTTCTTGGGATCTATCCGCCTCCCCTACGCTATGTGATGCAGGGCTGCCATGGTGGGACCATCGTCTATCTGGCCTTGTTGAGCCCTCCCTGTCTCGACGCGCCCTCAGACACTTGTGTCCATGCACGTTAACATTCCCATCTGATGGATTCTGTTTTGACAGACGCATGCACAGGTACACTCGTTTGTGATGGTGTTTGCACCTCGATATAGATGGTTAGGAGTCGCAAGTGGTTTTGGGGTGGTGATGATCCCTTGGAGTGGGCTAGCATGCATATGGCTGTGGATTTCGTGTGATCATTGGAGTGAGTTGTTGGAATGTAGTTCTGATGGCCATTCTGTTCTTTTTCTTTTCTTTTGGTTGACAGGTATCTCCTCCCCTTTTGCCACTGCCATCTGTATGCCACTCCTGCAGATGGGTTTTACTCCCGACACCTGCTGCTTCGTGTTAATCAGTGGAGCAGCATTACAATCTTATGGGACGATCGCCAATGGCCCACATGCCCTTACGCAGTACTGGTGGCTCGGAGCAACATTTCGGCCTTTCAGCTGGACTAGTGCCTCCCCATTGGGACGGCCCTGCGGTTCTGTGCGCTTCCATGTTGCCTTTTCGTACGTGAATGTGGCTCTGTGTACCATGAGGGAACAGGGCGACACACAAGTAGTGGCTGGTCATTTCTTGCGGATGCAGCCCACAATGGTGATTAGTGTTTAGGAGTTCATGGCCTGATGGCTGTATGGGCTTGGTGACTTTGATGTGCATTAAATTTCTATTCTGATTTGGCCCGTGTAGCGTTTTTCTTTGCAAGTGATGTGGCATATGCCTATTTGGGGGGCGATGTATTGTGAGGAGATCTGCATTGGGTTCCAGCTTCGGAGTTTAGTTGCGTGGTACTGTACTGGGCGCGTTTGCCTACTAAGCCCGTGAGGTCAGGGATGGGGGCTGCCAATATGACAGTTTGAATGTTGTCATGCTCAGGGGCGGGGGATTGGGTTTTGTGTAACAGATGCCGGTCAGCCAGGTGGACTGGTGGAATGATGTGATTCTCGGAATATTGCTGGTCACAGGTGCCTGTGTTTGCGTGCGTTTCTTGGTGGGGGACTGTGGTCATGTCCATTGGGATGGCTTCTGTATTCGTGCCATCTGTGCCCTGCAGCTCCCATTGGCCCCTCTTGTGTTTCTTTTGTTCGTTGCCATGCATGGGTGACTTGTACATTTCAATGGTTGCATTGTGACTTCATTGCACCTACGGGGAGTTGTACTTTGTGGGCAGGGAGCGGTGTACAGGCACTCAGTGGGGCCGTTTACGGTTGATTCACGATGCCGTACTTCTCACCATGGCGGAATGGTACATTACGCCATGCCTGATGGCGTTAGGTACATGTCCGCTAGGGTCGGAATTGGCGTACCGTTGCGCCATGGTGGTGTTTGCGGTTTCGCATGGCGCGCGCGCGCGTGCTTGGTGCAGTTAGCGTTGGCGTTCACTACGGTGTCGCTAATGGCTTCGTACTTTGCGGTGACGGGTCATAGTCGCACCGAGCGCTATTCGATGGCGGTATTGCATTTCCGCCATCGTTTTCCGATTTCCGCAAGGGTCGTAATGAGGGCCATTGAGTTTTCTCACAATAGGGCAAGATATCATAGCTGCCTAAGTGGTTGGGACTCTTTTATAATACACTAATATACAATTTTAGAGGTAATATCTACAACATCGAAAAACGTTCTAAACATGCTCACAAAATCTACCCTTTCCAATCCTTGGTCGAAATTGCTCTTAATAAGAAAACATTTTAAGTTAGGTATCTCAGCTAACAGGGCCAAGATACAGAACCGATTAAGGGCGTATCACCTATTCTCAGGAAGCAGACTTTCGAGCAGTAATTTGAACTCCAGCCTAGAAGGTTGGGATTTCTCTCCCACACCTCCAATTTAGTTAACTCGGGCCTCTTTCCACTTTCACCATATTTTTGGCTCCTAAGTCCCCACACTCAATAATTCTCTAGACCTGGGCCAGTTCACACTATCACCTTGACAGAACTTACACTGCATGAAAATTATGGTTTATAAATTTGGTAAACTGCATGCAAATATATGCAAACTATAAGTTCACAAAGGTTTACAAGTGTTTGAAACCTTTTTGTAAACCTTTGGTTTACATTGCGTTTACACATAAGCAAACTATGTAGTTATGCAAGTCCATTTCGACTTAATGTTCCAGAGATTTGTAAACCCCAAGTTTGCCATGGTTTACAAATCATGAATACTGTGTAAACCTAATCTACACTTAGGGGCCGATTCATGGAACAAACGTGCGCCAAACATCTTCGCGCAAGCAGGCGCAAGCAGGCGCAAGCGGAAAAAAACAGGCGCACGCGCACGCGTGCGATTCATGGAAGTCCCTGCGCGTGTTTACCTCGGGATGTGCGCCAAACCCGTGCATGGCGCACACGTCACTGCAACATCCGAAAAGACGTGCGCGACGCGCACAGTGAAAGCGCACAACCTCGGCGCATACACCAGAAAGTGGGCGGAACACGGGGCGTAACGCGCGGAATGGGGAACAAATTGCAAAAACAAGGGCGTAACTGGGGATGTACTGCAGGGAAGCAGACGGAACGCCCAAACGCACCCGAACCACACGTATTCATGGAATCGAATAGGGCAAAGCCACGCACAGCGAAAGACACGCACAAGCCGATACACGTCTGCCACACGAAGGCAGGCGGTAGCGTCCCTGCGCATTACAAAAGTGGCAACATACAGCAATTGTGCGAGCGGGGTACGTGTATTCCGGGGGTTCGCGGGAAGTCACACACGCGATCTGGCCTGGGGGAGCGGGCTACGTGTATTTCAGGGGTTCGCGTGAACTTTCTCACGCGATCGGGCCTGGGGGAGCGTGCTACGTGTATTTCAGGGGTTCGCGTGAAGTTTCTCACGCGATCGGGCCTGGGGGAGCGTGCTACGTGTATTACAGGGGTTCGCGTGAAGTTTCTCACGCGATCGGGCCTGGGGGAGCGTGCTACGTGTATTGCAGGGGTTCGCGTGAACTTTCTCACGCGATCGGGCCTGGGGGAGCGTGCTACGTGTATTGCAGGGGTTCGCGTGAACTTTCTCACGCGATCGGGCCTGGGGGAGCGGGCTACGTGTATTTCAGGGGTTCGCGTGAACTTTGTCACGCGATCGGGCCTTGGGGAGCGGGCTACGTGTATTTCAGGGGTTCGCGTGAACTTTCTCACGCGATCGGGCCTGGGGGAGCGGGCTACGTGTATTTCAGGGGTTCGCGTGAACTTTCTCACGCGATCGGGCCTGGGGGAGCGGGCTACGTGTATTTCAGGGGTTCGCGTGAAGTTTCTCACGCGATCGGGCCTGGGGGAGCGTGTTACGTGTATTACAGGGGTTCGCGTGAAGTTTCTCACGCGAACGGGCCTGGGGGAGCGGGCTACGTGTATTTCAGGGGTTCGCGTGAAGTTTTTCACGCGATCGGGCCTGGGGGAGCGGGCTACGTGTATTTCAGGGGTTCGCGTGAACTTTCTCACGCGATCGGGCCTGGGGGAGCGGGCTACGTGTATTTCAGGGGTTCGCGTGAACTTTCTCACGCGATCGGGCCTGGGGGAGCGTGCTACGTGTATTACAGGGGTTCGCGTGAAGTTTTTCACGCGATCGGGCCTGGGGGAGCGGGGTACCACTGACCGTCTGCCTTGCGTGTAGAAGAACGCGTAGCCAACACCCGCTGTGAAGTAATAGCGTGTGAACCCCAACGGATGGAAAACACACGCACCGCACGAAAAGCACATACAGAACATAAAGGCACGCGGGATCACCAAGCCCTGCCAGGGCAACGCCCGTGCGCAAAACGTCACAGACACGCTTACGCTGTAAGGCCCTTGGTCCAATGAAATCGCGTACGCGTGCTGACGCGCTTACGCGCTAAGGGCCTTTCCTCGATTTTCACGCTGACGTGCAGGATTTTCACGTGCCAAATCACTCTGTATCAAGCTGGCCACGCGAAAACACACGGAAGACCACGCTCCTGCCCAGAAGGCCGAATTACTGCCCCCCAGTGCCCCGAGCAGCCTCCCACGTGCCATCTGCTGCTGCCTGCCTGCCTGCCTGCTGCCACCGTGCCCTGCCATTTGGTGCCTGCACATCAGCCATCTGCAGGTGTCCAGTTGCTGTGTCCACCCCTGCTGGAACAGTAGACTCCCGACTCGGATAACATCGCTCCACAGCCCAGCCCCAGGACCCAGTTCCCCACCCACTCCTGCCCCTGGGGTTGCCATGTCGGGCACATCAACATCTGGCACCAGTGGCAACCCCCGGCCAGAGGGGCAGAGGGGCACCAGCTTCACTGCCATCGAAGTTGGTGTCCTGGTGGAGCAAGCCCTGGGGCAGTATGATGCCCTCTTCGGATTGTCCCGCGCCAACAAGGAAGGACGGGAGAGGATATGGGCCGACTGTGTGGTTGCCATCAACGCGGAGGGGGTGGCAACCCGCACCATCCAGAAGGTCAAGAAGCGCTGGGAAGACTTGAGGTCCAGGACCCTCATGAAGGCCCGGCGCCTCGTGGAGGGGGGCCGGGGCCGCATGAGTTCCATCCAGTTGAGGGTCCTGGAACGCGCACACCAGGCGCTCCACGCCCAGGTCCTTGAGAGGGAGACCCGTCTGGAGTTGAGCGGTAAGTGGCCAAGCATTGCTGTGTGAGACAGGGCATGTTACAGTGTGCTGGTTGTCTGATACTTGCCTGCATATGTGACATAGGCCATGTACGCATGTATGTGTGCAGGGACATCATGGGAATGCATGTGCGACCTGTAATGTGTGAACCGCACGGTTGTTGCATGTGTTTGAATGCAACATGGGGAGCCCTGTGCAGATTGCACACATGAGAGCACGGCAGTCTCTGTTCCTGGACATGGGTGGGGGCGAGGGATGGGTGCTGATGCAAGATACATATGTGGTATCCATCTCTGTGTGCCTGACCTGCGTGTCTGTGACTTGTGAGTGCCATGGATGCATGACACATGTCTGTGACAATGTACAGAATCACTGATGCAGCCTAGTCATCCTTGTATGCACTGTGATTGGGGTGTACGGGGCCAGATGGATGTGACTGAGGTGAAGTGTGTGCATGTGATAGGCATGACCCATGATGCATGTGAGTCCCATTACATTGTATGATTCGAGAGTCCATTGGACATGCATTGAAATGTCCATGGCACGCACCATGACTGTCACTGTGTGTGTTTTGCCTGGACTGACACATGTGTTGTGGTGTGACATGAT
Source organism: Ambystoma mexicanum (assembly GCF_040938575.1). Lineage (NCBI taxonomy): Eukaryota > Metazoa > Chordata > Amphibia > Caudata > Ambystomatidae > Ambystoma > Ambystoma mexicanum. The sequence goes on along the minus strand of NC_090933.1, from coordinate 15,219,545 downwards.
GGAAGTGTACTTTGACAGTGGCACTCATCTGCTATTGCTTCCTGTCTAGGGGACCATTGTACAGTACCCTGATGCTTGTGTTCTATGTCTCCCTTTACGCAGCGGCTAGTGAAGGAGAGGGCGGAGACGGCGCTGTGGAGCAAGGCGGCGGGGATGCCCCCACGGCTGCAGCGGAAGGGGTGGGTGAGCCCCCACAGGGGCCTGCTACGGCGGTAGACGGCGAGGAGCCATTCAGGTTGGTGGTTTCCACAGAGGAGGAGGAGGCCGCCACTGAGGCGCACATGGGGCTTAGTGGGGACATCCCTGCTGGTGCAAGTGGTGCAGTCCAGGGGCAGGGGCAGGAGGCACAGGTCACCGTGGAGGGGCCTGTGCATGTCGCTGTCCCTGAACCTGTGGGTGCACCACCTTGCACCAGCAGGGATGCCTCGTCCCAGGCCCGTCCGCAGGTAGAGGGGATGTCCATGTCATCTGACTCCCCTCCACCTGCGGACGAGGGGACCCCTGGCCGTGTGGAGAAGGTCCTGATTGGGGTCGCGATGCACACAGCTGTGATTCGTGATGCCGTGCGTGCTTCCCAGGAGGAGCACGCACGTCATCACGAAGAGCACCGTGCCGACGTGGCCCAATTGGGATCGGCCATGTTCGGGGGTTTCCTGCATGTGTCGGCCAATCTGGCGGCCCTCTCCTCCTCTGTGGAGACTATACGCCAGTCGTTCTCCTTGCCGTCTTCCGGCCCAGATGCCACCAGGGCCCCCTGTGGACCTTCCCTGACCAATGGAGCCAGCTCGGTGGGGATCCCATCCCTGCCACAGTCGGGAGTCAGAGGTCCAGCAGGGGTGGACAACACAGCAACTGCACCCCAGCAGATGGAGGATGTGACGGCATCATCGGGCAGGGAACGTGCACGACGGCGTCAGTGGTTTCCATCATCCTGGATGCCGTCGTGCTGGCAGAGGCAGTGGCGTCGGAGGCAGCAGCAGGCTCGACGTGGGAGGCATCATGGCTCGGGGCCATCAAGATCAGAGGGGCAGGCATCGGCCGGAGGGCAGGAGAACCCTGGGATGGTAGTGTCTTCCGTGTGGGAGCAGTTGGTCCAGCGGATAGGTGCGGAGCGGCAGCGGGCGGAAGAGGAGCGGCTCACCATGGTCCGGGCGGAGTTCTCCATGCGTCGGGCGTTGAGGAGGGCTGAGTGCCTCGAGGAAGCTCGCAGGGAGTTTGAGGTGAACATGGGGTTATCCCTGCGAGACCTCGGGGCCAGGACAGAGTCCCGCCTCCAGGACATCGACATGAAGTTCGATGATGCCCTGGCCGGCAACATCACAGAGTGAGCCGCAGGACTTGCCCGCTGCCATTGTATATAGTTCTTTAGTTAGTTAGTGTTAGGTTTCCTTTATTTTTTGAGATTTTTTTGGACCGCTCGGACAATGGCCACTTTTCTGTATATAGTTTTTTTATTAGGTAGTAGTAGGTTTTATTTATAGTGTTGGGCTCATGGACCCTGGAATATTCTTGTGTATAGTTGGATTTTTAAAAATACATTTTTTTGATTTATATTTGTGTTCACCATGAGGCAATGGTGTTTCCTTATTTTTTTTCACCATGATTTTGCTTTGGACAACATTAGTTTTTGGATTCCTTTGTTTTTTGGATTTTTACATTCCTTATCGGACATGGACAATTTATTTTGTTATCCCCATTGTTGTATGTTTGATTAGTTTACTTCATTTTCTTTGTGAATACATGTTTTTATAACTTTCTTTTGTGGTATTTTCTCATTGGTTTCATGCATGTCATGATATGGGTTTTGACATTCACTTGCACCCATTGTGTATGTGTGTGTGTGTGACGGACATGTGTTCATTTACATACTTGCCATTGGGGTTGTGTCATGTAATTGCATTTGCTATGTGGGTGGATGCAATCCTTGGCTGGGTGTTTGTGCTGGGTATGCTGCCCATTACTGCCATGATTGTGTATCGTCAGGACCTGGGGGAAGGGGGACATGGTTGGGGGCCTGCTGGCAGGTGCCCCACAGTGCTGGGAGGTGGGGGTGCAAGGGGACATGAGTGGGACATGAGTGGGGGCCTGCTGGCAGGTGCCCCACAGTGCTGGGGGTGGGGGTGGTGGGGAACATGAGTTGGACATGGGTGGGGCCTGCTGGCAGGTGCCCCACAGTGCTGGGGGGTGGGGGTGGTGGGAGACATGGGTGGGGGCCTGGTGGAGGCTGCACCTGGTGACTGGGGGGTGGGGGTGCTGGGAGACATGGGTGGGGGCCTGGTGGAGGCTGCCCCTGGTGACTGGGGGGGTGGGGGTGGTGGGAGACATGGGTGGGGGCCTGGTGGTGGGTGCCCCTGCACTGCTGGGGGGTGGGGGTGGTGGGAGACATGGGTGGGGGCTGGTGGAGGCTGCCCCTGGTGACTGGGGGGGTGGGGGTGGTGGGAGACATGGGTGGGGGCCTGGTGGTGGGTGCCCCTGCACTGCTGGGGGGTGGGGGTGGTGGGAGACATGGGTGGGGGCCTGGTGGAGGCTGCCCCTGGTGACTGGGGGGGTGGGGGTGCTGGGAGACAAGGGTGGGGGCCTGCTGGCAGGTGCCCCGCAATGCTGGGGGTGGGGGTGCAAGGGGACATGAGTTGGTGATCATTGGTGCAAGGAGACATGTGCCTTTGCTGGGGGGCATGCCCATGTTGGGTGGGCTGCCTGTGGGACATGACCAGGGATGCAGGGTAGCCCCCTGTGGTGTGGGCTGCCTGCAGGGGCCGTGGAGGGTGTACAGGGAACACCTGGGAGAACCCACACTGGCAAATCACATGTAGGACTCCCCGGCACCCCTGAAATACACGTACCCTGCTGAAATCGCGTGTGAAACTTTGCGCGCACCCCTAATACCCGCACGCAGCCCAATCGCTTGTGAAACTTTGCGCGCACCCCTAATACCCGCATGCAGCCCAATCGCGTGTGGAACTTCCCGCGCACCCCTGGAATACACGCGCCCAGGCCAATCGCGTGTGGAACTTCCCGCGCACCCCTGAAATACACGCGCCCAGGCCAATCGCGTATGGAGCTTCCCGCGCACCCCTGAAATACACGCGCCCAGGACAATCGCGTGTGGAACTTCCCGCGCACCCCTGAAATACACGCGCCCAGGCCAATCGCGTGTGGAACTTCCCGCGCACCCCTGAAATACACGCGCCCAGGCCAATCGCGTCTGGATCTTCCCGCGCACCCCTGAAATACACGCGCCCAGGCCAATCGCGTGTGGAACTTCTCACGCACCCCTGAAATACACGTAGCCCGCTCCCCCAGGCCCGATCGCGTGAGAAACTTCACGCGAACCCCTGAAATACACGTAGCCCGCTCATCAAGGCCCGATCGCGTGAGAAACTTCACGCGAACCCCTGAAATACACGTAGCCCGCTCCCCCCAGGCCCGATCGCGTGAGAAACTTCACGCGAACCCCTGAAATACACGTAGCCCGCTCCCCCAGGCCCGATCGCGTGAGAAACTTCACGCGAACCCCTGAAATACACGTAGCCCGCTCCCCCAGGCCCGATCGCGTGAGTAACTTCACGCGAACCCCTGAAATACACGTAGCCCGCTCCCCCAGGCCCGATCGCGTGTGAAACTTCACGCGAACCCCTGAAATACACGTAGCCCGCTCCCCCAGGCCCGATCGCGTGAAAAAGTTCACGCGAACCCCTGAAATACACGTAGCCCGCTTGCCGTGCTGGTACAGGGTTAGCGCAGCCCTTTGCGCTGGATTGGGGATTTTGATGGCTTTTCCCTGCGCGGAAGGCGTTCTTGGGGGCGTAACTGGCGCTGCTGCAAGGTCGCTGCGCCACTGTGCACAACGGCTGGTTTTGGTGGCTGGAATCCATGAATACGCTGTGCGCGGAAATGGGTTTTGGCGCACGCGGCTGGTGCAGGGATTCGCACGCGCACACTGTGCGCCAGCCGCGTGCGCCACTTGTGCGCTGAATTCTATGAATTACCCCCATAATGTTTCATGCACATTTGAACATTTAATTTACAAAGAAAAACTAATTTGTAAACCTTTGCAAACCTAGTGTACACCTAAACTGGTCAATATTAGTAAATATTTGGTTTACAACATTTATATTATTTGTAAACCTAGTGTACACCTCAAAACAGAATTTACAATGTTTTTAAACCTTTGCAAATAGTGTTCAGTTCAGTCTTTTGAGTGCACTTTTACTTTATTAAATGGTAATGTAGTATACCGCTTAAAACTATGTTTTAAAGGTTGTGTTTTAGGAGTAAATACAGACCTGGAATCTACTGCAGTAGCTGTTCTCCCTTCTCTGCAGTGACTTAGAAAAGGCTTATATGATTTGAAGAAAACAGCTTGATTGTGCATCACACCTAAAAAAAATTGTATACAAATATTTAAAGCCTCTCAACCATGTGATTGCATGCCAACATTAAACAAGTTGTAGATCCATACAAAAACATGCAAAACAATAGCAGGGTTCCAAATTGCCAGTAGCTATTTAGCTCTTGATTATAGCCAATGAGAGTCTGGTTCGAAACCAAGAGCTAGCAGGAACTACTTCTAACCCCCCAGGCCAGTGGTACTATACAAACACTTATGTAATATTAACAGGGTAGGTTTGAGTATGTGTATAAAAGAGAATCTTGGACACACTTAAGAGACATTTAAAGCCTATTGGATAATATATAAATGGATAAAAAGTCAGTGTGTTTTATACAAAAATTGCTACATGCTGTGCTCTATGTGCACTAGCTCCTGGTTCCCCCGGTGAAGCTCCTGCTGAAATGGTAATGCCGATACACAGGAGCTGAATTTTGCTCTTGGTCAAGAAATCCTAATTTTGACCCCTGCAATTGTAACCACCAATGTTCTCTAGGACACTAGATTCTTACTACACCACACCTACATGTCTTATGAAATGTTAGTTAATCCTCCAGTTATGGCTCTTTCCTTGTCTTTTTTAATCTATATTTGCCAGTCGCTCAATTGTCATAAATGTCCTCAGTGTGCCAGAGTACCAAAAACAACTTTCATAGGGCAAATGAATGTAAGCAACAACTACAAATCATGTTTACAGCCATGTGAATCAATAGGTTAGCTGGTTTAAAAGTGTTGTATGCGGACCATTAGGCATATAGTGGCCACTGGCAAACGTAAGACAAAAAACACTGATGAAGCCAGATGAGGTCCTAAAGCACATAGAATAGAACTATAGGTGAAGCTAATGTATGCTATATTGGAAACCCACGTTAAAAGCATATTGAAAAACAAGGTCCTACATTTAGACAGGTACAGCATTTGTTTCTCCTAGCCTGCTAAAGTACTGGTGTGCACCTCAACCCTGCTTCTAAGCAGAGCACCAGCTCTCACCTCCCCGAGGTTTCATCAAAATCACAATTCGAATCCCAGACAGTATCCAACGTGATTTCACATCCTTTGAGTGGAGTAGGGAAATCTGACTAAAACACAAGAAACTTTACAAGGCACGTACGTGTGTTGAAAATGGAATAATGGCAAGTAATCAGTGGCTGATGTAGAAGCTAAAATGATTATATTGTTGCTGCTGCAGGGAATTGGCAGAGCAGGAAAGGAAGAAGAGAAGGGTCTTGAGAAGCTTCTTGAACTTAAGGAGATCTGGCACAAGCCTGAGAGGGGCAGGGAGGCCATTCCACAGGGAGGTTCCTGCCGAAGAGAGAGAACTACCCCCCGCTCTCTGCTTAGAAAAGCATCTGATCTGCAAAGAATTGGAGCTAGAAAACCAAAGGGCTCTAGCAGGGAGGTACTTAGGGAGAGAGATTTGGATCCCATGCCCCAGAAAGCCTTGTGGATGATGCAGCAGGTCTTGAACTGGATCCTTGCTGCGACAGGGAGCCAGTGGATAGATTTTAGGACTGGAGAGATGTGTTCCATGGGCTTGAGGCCAAGGAAAAGTCTTACAGTCCCATTCTGGATTAGTTGAAGGTCGTAAGGAAGGGTAAAGGTAGATTGAGGAAGAGGCTGTTATAGTAGTCTAGTTTAGAGAGGACCAGAGCTCTGGAGACATTGAGTTTCTGGGAAAAGGTGAGGAAAGGCAGAATGCCTTTGTGGAGGTGCAGATGAAAGTGGGCCTTCTTGGCAATGTCTGCGATGTGACGAGATATGAGTCAAAGATGACACCAAGGTTTTTAGCTTCACAAGAGGGTAGGGGACTCATGGAGGGTGGCCAGGGAGTAGGGGGAAGGAGGGAGCAGGGGTCCCAATTAGAAGGATCTCAGTCTTACTGCCGGTAAGGCAGAGAACGTAAACAGCGCACCACACCTGAATAGCAATCAACATTCAGGAATGAGAGAGGAAGTAGAGGAGGAAGTGGAGGAAAGCTTGAAGCAGAGCTGCTCGTCATCCACATAGGACAGAAGGGGGAGATCAGGTTGGCCAGAGGAGCAAGGTAGATGTTGAAGAGCCACAGCGAGAGGATAGAGCCCTAAGGGACTCCACAGGTGGATAGTGTGGTGGCGGAGAGGAAAGGGCCCAGTTGAACCTGGGAAAATCAGTCATTTATGAAGTTGTTTCATGAGGGTGGCATGAGTGACCATGTCAAAGGCAGAGGAAAGATCAAGAAGGATGAGGATGGAGAGAGAGTTGGAATCGGGATTTGAAAGCAAGTCTTCATAGGTCTTCAGGAGAGCAGTTTCTCTTCCTCTGTATGCTCTGAAGTCTGGTGGTCGTGGAGACAACCAGCAGATTCAGTGTGGTGGATCAGTTGGGAGATGACCAACTTTTCCAAGAATGTGCCCAGGAAGGGGCTAATGGAAATAGGGCAGTAATTAGCAGGGCATCAAGGGTCAGTAGAGGGTGCACAAGTGAGTGCTTGAGGGGCAGTAAGGAGCCAGTGGTAAAGGAGTGACTGCAGAAATCAGCCAAGGCTGGAGGAAGGGAGGCAATGTTGTCCTTGATAGTTTGAGGAGCAGGGGAGCACCTGTTTGGAAGAGACTTTCATAGAGAGGACTTGTTTAGAGACCTCAACTGGTGCTATGGGTGAGAAGGAGGACAGTAGGAGGGAACAGATAAGGGGGGCCCAAGGGAGGCCCAAGAGTGGGGGAGGGAAAATTGAGGGGAGTAGAGGAGAATGAGCGCAGGATGTCCTGAGTTTTGGTTGTGAAGTCGGAGGCCTGTGCACTGCAGAAGGTTTAGGATGGCAGAAGAGAAATGGAGACTGCAGTAGGATTGGCGAGTTCCTTGCAGATTTTGAAAAGTTCAGCCATGTTGGTGGCACCAGAGATGCAGCCTTGGATATGGGCTCTCTTCTTTGAATGGATGGAGAGTCTGTATTACCTTTGGAGCAGACGGCAGGCCAGTCTGTCAGTGGATGTCCTTGAAGCCAGCAACTCTGCACGTGCGTATCAGAGAGGGTAAGGCAGAATCATATCTGGTGCAGATCCTCATCCTTCATCCAAGATGTGTTCAGCTGAGTGGGCCAGACCAGAGGGTAGAATGGTGAAGGAAATCGTCACAGAGGCTGCGGGGGAGTCCAGTGGCCACATCAGACGAGTCAAGGTGAATATTGAAGTCTCTGAGGAGGAGAAGCTTGGAGGTATAGACCAGGAGAGAAGAAGAAATGTGATGTCAGACCACTCTGAAATTAAGTGTGAGACCAGACCAGAGGTCTCTGTAGATTGTGGCGAGAGTCATTGAGAGGACAGAAGAGACATCAAGCATGCAGAGGAGGTATTCAAAGGAAGAATAAGACTGAGTGGGTATGATAGTAGCAGGGACTCATTCAGGGAAGATCAGGGCTACTCCGCCTCTGCCCAGTTAGGCCTTGGCTTTGAAAGGATCTTGGAGCCCTCAGGGAGGAGTGTGTCAAAAGCAGTGTCAGAGCTGGCAGTGAACCATGTCTCAATGAGAGTGAGGATGTCAAGGAGATGACAGATATCAAAGTAATGCAGCCAACTTGCTTAATCTTAAATGATGATTGTATTCTGCTGCTAATACTGGACTATCTGGTGCACATTCCCTCCCCTGCTCTTGTTACATAACATGTGCCCCATGCACATATGCAGATCTTCACCAGTTGTCAAGATAAGCTCTGTGCAAGGCTCAGGCGACACATTTTGTGGTTGGCCTCACGCTATTTTGGTCCTGGTGCCACACCAAACTGCAGCTTCATTTGCACAGCCTGACACAAATACCAAGCAAGCACCATTATTACCAATGATGGCAACAAATAATTTGAATGTGGAAATAGAGACATACCCATACAGAATGCCTGCTATCTAAAAATACAAATACATACATGACCAAATAATGGCACAGAAATTAACAAATAATGTACACACACCACACATTGTACATACAGATACAGAAACACCCCCATGGCACCAATCTACTTCTGCCACAGCATGGGTGAATGTATGGATGAGTGACTGTGTTTATCAGTGCACAGAACAGTGCTAGAATTTGTATGGATGGAAGACAAGGGATGCTAAGTTTAGTACCTAAATCAAGTTTAATTGCAACGCCCACTGTATTTGCATAGGGGAAAAGATACATTATTTTAAACATACCAAAGATGTCAGGGTCAACAATAGAGTCCTTTGTTGGCTGGTCTTCTATTTAACCTATAGGAAACACAAATAAAGAAAAGCTTTTCACTGTGCGGGTGCATGGGACATTCAGAAGTAGTGATTTAACTAAGGAAAAGTGTTAGGACATTTTACTTATCTGATCGGAGCTTGGATTTGCAACACTCATCTCTTTAGTGGTCAATACATGAATGGGATATGTCATCTGTGGAGGTAAAAATGAATAAATAGCTTGGATTCCATGATATACTTAACATGCTTACATCTTCTAACAAAGCTGAAAGGACAATGGCACTTCCATCAAGTATTGGCTTGGCAATGGGCGTTCATCATGGCAAAGGACAGAGGCTGGTGTCCACAGTTACTGTTTGGGGGCCATAGGGATTATTGAAGAGGAGCTAATAGGATGCATGAGGTGTCACTGTACCAGAACATCTATGGTGGCCACAGACCTCCATTGCCAGTAGTCATGCATGCAGTACTGTAGCTCCCCCCACCGTATTCAGTGGTCTCTGCAGCCACTCTGCTCTAGACAACCTCCAAAACTTCCCCTGCTAAGTCACTTATGTCACTAAACATCGAGGCTCACTCGCAAGCAGGGATAATAGCAAAGCAGACATACATATTGTAATCAACACTGTGCAGGCAGAAAATGACGCCATTCGGTTTCATTCTTACTTGGGCTATGCTGTACAGTTACCATTTTGCTACTCACATCTCTGCAATACTCATCCACCATGCAGTTTGGCCACTTTTTCTGTACCATTCCAAAATATCCTGTAGAATTTGCATACGTTTCTATGACATCCCACCCCACAGGTCTCTTTATACTGCATCCTTCCTTCTACCGTCTAAGCTCTGTTTTCAGTCTTCCATTGAACACCAATAATTTTCCCTGCATTGGAATTCCTCTGTCATCTATGCTTCCCAAGTTCTGCCACCTATATGAATAAAGGGGGAGTGTGGGAGATAAGGGGTGTCATATCCACACTTATTGCCAGTAAGACTCAATGGAAGAACATTTATGCACCCAAGAATGTGTTTTTTTCACAACACAATCAAACCCATTTTGCAATGAGATCATTTTAAGCCAAGTATTACATTATGCACGTCAATTTTGATGTTCACTCAAAAGCCTGGTCATCTGCATGACCATCAGTACACTGCCTAAATTCCTATTAGATAGTTTGGTGTTCAGCCTCCGGCTCATGCAGTAGCAGTTGTGCCAATGCTGCATTTCAAGGGTCATCTCATAAAAACAGGATGTTATGGGAGGAAGGCAGGACTCATATATTGTGGGGCTAACACGGGTGTGGGAAATTATTCTTATGTTGGCTGCACCTAAGGAGCTGGTTGTCTCAAGAGGTAAATGTCTCACATAGTAAGAAAAGTAATCAGTAGAAGGTAAAGTGCACTGAATTGTAGCAGATGAATTCAAAATTGCATTTAAAAACCTACAAATCTGAAAAGTGCTCTGTGACTAGAATAACTGAACTTTAAACAACAGGACTATTGGCACACATGATGATGTTCTCTCTTCGTCACAGTGTACTTTAAAGTGTAATTATAAATCTGTCTAGAATTACAATGTGCACATTCAATACCCATTACACTCCTTACGCAAACTCTAAATGACAATCAATAAATAACCCCTGGCCGAATTAGGGCCTGGAAATTATGTGCAGGCTAACACCTGCATGGGTTAATACACAATACTTGCGGTGTATGTTGAGGTAATGTGTATTGGTTCTTCTTTAATGCTTCACTTTCATAGGATGCACTTTGAGTCATCAGGGCAAAGGACAAAGTGCAAAGGGCAGGACCCCCTGTTCATAGACAGTGGACTGTTCCTTTATGTGAAGAGGAGAAGGAGCACTGAAAAAAGGCACTGATGTGTTCGGGGGTAAAAAACAAAGGAAGACACAGGGAGAAGCTGACGGATATGGTTTCCTTGGGGTGCCATGGTATAAAGCGGCCTCACAGGGAATGGCAGTTGTGTGAGCGAAGCGTGAAGAGACAAGTCCAGTTAACTGAACACATGGGCCACATCAGCAGTGTGGTCCAGGTGAAAGTGTTGAGACATCCCAGTAAAAGAAGGACGCCAGAAAGAGGCAGGGACAATAGTGCAGAAGTCCTGGGTGGCTTGGGTGAAGATAGTCTTCATTCACCCTGGTGAGCCAGAGACCGATCTGGTGCTAAAAGGATCAATAACAGGTCAGTTCACCACAGAACAAAGCCATGGGAGAGTAGGCCTTAAAGATGATTGCACTGTAGGCTGTCATTCTTCAGAAGCCAGGCTGTGGGAGCATCCTGGGGAAGTGTGGTGGCTCTCGGTGGAAGATATGGCACAGGCTTACAGCATCGAAACTGCAGAAGCGTGGGCTTGCCCACCCAGGCACTGTGTCAATGGGCAGGTGGTCACCACCCTCTGAAGTAAAGTTATGGCACCACTGTGAGGCTGGTCTTCACATCCTCAGCGGGACGAGACGTTGTGCGAGCATTCCATGACAATATTGGAGTATAAAGGGCAGGCCTGCCCGAGCACCCATCAGGCTGAAAGGAGTGGGTGGGCCGGCCACTGTAGGAGGCAAACAGGTCAGTCAGATGCTTTGATGTGAGGAGAAAAGCTCAACCCTGTCAGTGGGCAGCTTTCTAGCATTAGCACAAGTACGGGTCTAGGAACCAACTGAAGGTACTGTGTTTATCAGGATAGCCGTGGGCCCCAACAAAAATGTGCACAAATTGTATTAGCGGTCTTCAGCAGCCTTTATTTAGGGTAACCTATGCACTTGGTTATGGAATAAGAGTGTTCCGTTTATTTTACGGGGGGAGGGAGTGACAGTGAGGTGGCCAGGATATGGGAGGTGAACTGCTTTAGGCCCCACTGGTTGATTGGGTCCACAGAGAGCCACCTCCTAGCTCAAGGATTGGGGTTAAACAAGAGACAGTGTGATAGACATGGAGTGTGCGCTGCTCCGGTACATCATCTAGGGAATCATCTATCTGTCTCCCGTGAGGAAGGGGTGGGTAGGCAGAGCAGGACTAGCAAGTCTGATTAGTGCAAATAGCCCTTGGGTGCATGCAGAATTTATGTCCATATGCACATTTCTAACAATTCAGTATTATAAGTCATAAACTCTTGTTTTAAACTGCTGTATCTCTCACTTTAGTAAATTATATGACACCTACGACATCGCAGCAGAGTGCAAAATTAGTTTGTGTCACTTTATATTCTGTCTGCTGCCTCTCCCATCATACCTGACAACACTAACTCCTCTGGGTAGGGAAATGAGGAGAGCTGGGAGCTATTTAGCTCCTACTTTTAGCCTAGAACCTGGTTATCTTGACACCAAAGCTACCAGGAGCTACTTGTGGCTGTCCAAGCCAACTGATGCTGAACATACATACCTATGTGATGTTAAGTTTGTGCTTTTGGGACCATCTATAAATAAGCATTAGGACTGTTGGGTATTTTGTGTAGATTTGAGACATAGTGGTATTTTCTTACCGCCAAAAACAAAAATAGTTTAGTAATAACCACTCCTTGTTTTTAGATTGGGTTTGGTATTATAGTGGTATAGTGGCTATGCATTATTTCAGTACACAGATACATTTGGTTGGTATACATTTCGTTGTGGTATAGTGATGAGCATAATTTCTTTGTTTTATTTGTGGGCCCAACATACAAAACCCCTTTCTTTTGTTTAGACTGTTCTTGTGATCTCTAGAGGCCTCAGGCTTCTAGATTATTCAATAACACCACATTTTCATATGGAGTGCCACTTACGGCTGTTATCATTGATTTATCTACACCAGTGAGCTATGCTTCCATAAAGTATTCAAAATAACATGTGGTATTATCACTAATTTATTTACATTGGTGAGATTTACAGGCCGATTCATGGAATCAATGTGCGCCGAAAATTCCGGTGCAGAGGTGCCAAACGTGCGAATCGCAGTGCAAGTGCGAAAATCGCAGGGAAACCAGCGAACATCGATTCATGGAAGTCCGTGCGCGAGAAAAATATTGGATGTGCGCTGAAAAAGTGCACGGCGCATGCCGGCGCACTGGTCATCCAACGGTGTGCCCCACGGCCACAGCGAAATCGCACATAGCGCGGCGCACATAACAAAAGTAGGCAGAACACGGGGCGTAACACTCAGAATGGGGAACAACGCGTGAAAATATGGGCGTCACGGGGGAAGTACAGGAGGCAAGTGCGCGGAACGCCCACACGCTCGCCTATAACTCGTATTCATGGAATCGAATAGGGCAAACCAGCGCACGGGCAAAGACGCACACAGGGCCGAACAAGTCCGCCACAAGAAAGCTGGCGGTAGCGTCCCTGCACCTGAAATAAATGTGCGCCAAAATGTGCGCTAACAAAAAGCACCTATATACAGCTATGATGAATATTCCATACTGTGGCCCTCTAGGACAAATGAGGTGCAAAGGGGTACCGACAAACACAGACACCAGCTGTGTGAAAAATAGTGTGTGCGTGTATTTCGGGGTGCGCGGGAAGTTCCACACGTCATTGGCCTGGGTACGTGTATTTCGGGGTGCGCGGGAAGTTCCACAAGCGATTGTCCTTGGTACGTGTATTTCGGGGTGCGCGTGAAGTTCCACAAACGATTTCAGCAGGGTACGTGTACTCCAGGTGCGCGGGAAGTTCCACACGCGAATCCAGCAGCCTACGTGTATTTCGGGGGTGCCGGGGAGTACAACATGTGAATTGGCCATGTGGGTCCACCCAGGTGTTCCCTCTACACCCTCCACGGTCCCTGCAGGCGTCCCACACCACAGGGGACTACCCTGCACCCCTGCACATGTCCCGCAGGCAGCCCATCCACCATGGCCATGCCCCCCAGCCAACCCACATGTCACCTTGCACTACTGCCCACCAACGCATGTCTCCCAGCGCCCCCACCCCCCAGCACTGTGGGGCACCCTCCACCAGGCCCCCACTCATGTCTCCCACCCCACCAACCCCCCCGCAGTCAGGGGCACCCTCCACCAGGCCCCCACTGATGTCTCCCTGCACCCCCACCCCCAGCATCCAGGGGCACCCTCCACCAGGCCCCCACTCATGTCTCCCAGCACCCCCACCCCCCAGCATCCAGGGGCACCCTCCACCAGGCCCACACTCATGTCCAACTCATGTCTCCATGCACCCCCACCCCCAGCACTGTGGGGCACCCTCCACCAGGCCCCCACTCATGTCCAACTCATGTCTACCTGCACCCCCACCCCCAGAAGTCAGGGGCACCTTCCACCAGGCCCCCACTCATGTCTCCCGGCACCCCACCCCCCAGCATCCAGGGGCACCCTCCACCAGGCTCCCACTCATGTCTCCCAGCACCCCACCCCCCAGCATCCAGGGGCACCCTCCACCAGGCCCCCACTCATGTCCAACTCATGTCTCCCTGCACCCCCACCCCCCAGCAGTCAGTGGCACCTTCCACCAGGCCCCCACTCATGTCTCCCAGCACCCCCACCACCCATCATCCAGGGGCACCCTCCACCAGGCCCCCACTCATGTCCAACTCATGTCTCCCTGCACCCCCACCCCCCAGCAGTCAGGGGCACCCTCCACCAGGCCCCCACTTATGCCTCCCTGCACCCCCACCATCCAGCATCCAGGTGCACCCTCCACCAGGCCCCCACTCATGTCCAACTCATGTCCCCCTGCACCCCCACCCCCCAGCACTGTGGGGCACTCTCCACCAGGCCCCCACTCATGTATCCCAGCACCCCCACCCCCAGCAGTCAGGGGCACCCTATACCAGGCCCCCACTCATGTCCCCCTGCACCCCCACCCCCAACATCCAGAGGCACCCTCCACCAAGCCCCCACTCATGTCTCCCAGCACCCCCACCCCCCAGCACTGTGGGGCACCCTCCACCAGGCCCCCACTCATGTCTCCCACCCCACCAACCCCCCCGCAGTCAGGGGCACCCTCCACCAGGCCCCCACTGATGTCTCCCTGCACCCCCACCCCCAGCATCCAGGGGCACCCTCCACCAGGCCCCCACTCATGTCTCCCAGCACCCCCACCCCCCAGCATCCAGGGGCACCCTCCACCAGGCCCACACTCATGTCCAACTCATGTCTCCATGCACCCCCACCCCCAGCACTGTGGGGCACCCTCCACCAGGCCCCCACTCATGTCCAACTCATGTCTACCTGCACCCCCACCCCCAGAAGTCAGGGGCACCTTCCACCAGGCCCCCACTCATGTCTCCCGGCACCCCACCCCCCAGCATCCAGGGGCACCCTCCACCAGGCTCCCACTCATGTCTCCCAGCACCCCACCCCCCAGCATCCAGGGGCACCCTCCACCAGGCCCCCACTCATGTCCAACTCATGTCTCCCTGCACCCCCACCCCCCAGCAGTCAGTGGCACCTTCCACCAGGCCCCCACTCATGTCTCCCAGCACCCCCACCACCCATCATCCAGGGGCACCCTCCACCAGGCCCCCACTCATGTCCAACTCATGTCTCCCTGCACCCCCACCCCCCAGCAGTCAGGGGCACCCTCCACCAGGCCCCCACTTATGCCTCCCTGCACCCCCACCATCCAGCATCCAGGTGCACCCTCCACCAGGCCCCCACTCATGTCCAACTCATGTCCCCCTGCACCCCCACCCCCCAGCACTGTGGGGCACTCTCCACCAGGCCCCCACTCATGTATCCCAGCACCCCCACCCCCAGCAGTCAGGGGCACCCTATACCAGGCCCCCACTCATGTCCCCCTGCACCCCCACCCCCAACATCCAGAGGCACCCTCCACCAAGCCCCCACTCATGTCTCCCAGCACCCCCACCCCCCAGCACTGTGGGGCACCCTCCACCAGGCCCCCACTCATGTCTCCCACCCCACCAACCCCCCCGCAGTCAGGGGCACCCTCCACCAGGCCCCCACTGATGTCTCCCTGCACCCCCACCCCCAGCATCCAGGGGCACCCTCCACCAGGCCCCTACTCATGTCTCCCAGCACCCCCACCCCCCAGCATCCAGGGGCACCCTCCACCAGGCCCACACTCATGTCCAACTCATGTCTCCATGCACCCCCACCCCCCAGCACTGTGGGGCACCCTCCACCAGGCCCCCACTCATGTCCAACTCAGGTCTCTCTGCACCCCCACCCCCCAGCAGTCAGGGGCACCCTCCACCAGGCCCCAACTCATGTCCAACTCATGTCTCCCTGCACACCCACACCCCAGCAGTCAGGGGCACCCTCCACCAGGCCCCCACTCATGTCTCCCAGCACCCCCACCCCCAGCATCCAGGGGCACCATCCACCAGGCCCCCACTCATGTCCAACACATGTCTCCCTGCACCCCCACCCCCCAGAAGTCAGGGGCACCCTCCACCAGGCCCCCACTCATGTCTCCCTGCACCCCCACCCCCCAGCATCCAGGGGCACCCTCCACCAGGCCCCCACTCATGTCCAACTCATGTCCCCCTGCACCCCCACCCCCCAGCACTGTGGGGCACCCTCCACCAGGCCCCACTCATGTCTCCCTCCCCCCCACCCCCAGCAGTCAGGGGCACCCTCCACCAGGCCACCACTCATGTCTCCCTGCACCCCCACCCCCCAGCATCCAGGGGCACCCTCCACAAGGCCCCCACTCATGTCTCCCAGCACCCCCACCCCCCAGCACTGTGGGGCACCCTCCACCAGGCCCCCACTCATGTCCAACTCATGTCTACCTGCACCCCCACCCCCAGATGTCAGGAGCACCTTCCACCAGGCCCCCACTCATGTCTCCCGGCACCCCCACCGCCCAGCATCCAGGGGCACCCTCCACCAGGCTCCCACTCATGTCCAACTCATGTCTCCCTGCACCCCCACCCCCCAGCAGTCAGGGGCACCCTCCTCCAGGCCCCCACTCATGTCTCCCAGCACCCCACCCCCCAGCATCCAGGGGCACCCTCCACCAGGCCCCCACTCATGTCCAACTCATGTCTCCCTGCACCCCCACCCCCCAGCAGTCAGCGGCACCCTCCACCAGGCCCCCACTCATGTCTCCCAGCACCCCCACCCCCCATCATCCAGGGGCACCCTCCACCAGGCCCCCACTAATGTCCAACTCATGTCTCCCTGCACCCCCACCCCCCAGCAGTCAGGGGCACCCTCCACCAGGCCCCCACTTATGCCTCCCTGCACCCCCACCACCCAGCATCCAGGGGCACCCTCCACCAGCCCCCCACTCATGTCCAACTCATGTCCCCCTGCACCCCCACCCCCCAGCACTGTGGGGCACCCTCCACCAGGCCCCCACGCATGTATCCCAGCACCCCCACCCTCCAGCAGTCAGGGGCACCCTCCACCAGGCCCTCACTCATGTCCCCCTGCACCCCCACCACCCACCATCCAGAGGCACCCTCCACCAGGCCCCCACTCATGTCTCCAAGCACCCCAACACCCAGCATCCAGGGGCACCCTCCACCAATCCCCCACTCATGTCTCCCAGCACCCCACCCCCCAGCATCCAGGGGCACCCTCCACCAGGCCCCCACTCATGTCCAACTCATGTCCCCCTGCACCCCCACCCCCCAGCACTTTGGGGCACCCTCCACCAGGCCCCCACTCATGTCTCCCAGCACCCCCACCCCCCAGCAGTCAGGGGCACTCTCCACCAGGCCCCCACTCATGTCTCCCTGCACCCCCACCCCCCAGCATCCAGGGGCACCCTCCACCAATCCCCCACTCATGTCTCCCAGCACCCCACCCCCCAGCATCCAGGGGCACCCTCCACCAGGCCCCCACTCATGTCCAACTCATGTCCCCCTGCACCCCCACCCCCCAGCACTTTGGGGCACCCTCCACCAGGCCCCCACTCATGTCTCCCAGCACCCCCACCCCCCAGCAGTCAGGGGCACTCTCCACCAGGCCCCCACTCATGTCTCCCTGCACCCCCACCCCCCAGCATCCAGGGGCACTCTCCACCAGGCCCCCACTCATGTCTCCCAGCACCCACACCCCCCAGCATCCAGGGGCACCCTCCACCAGGCCCCCACTCATGTCTCCCAGCACCCACACCCCCAAGCATCCAGGGGCACCCTCCACCAGGCCCCCACTCATGTCTCCCAGCACCCCCACCCCCCATTATCCAGGGGCACCCTCCACCAGGCCCCCACTCATGTCCAACCCATGTCTCCCTGCACCCCCACCCCCCAGCAGTCAGGGGCACCCTCTACCAGGCCCCCACTTATGTCTCCCTGCACCCCCACCCCCCAGCATCCAGGGGCACCCTCCACCAGGCCCCCACTCATGTCCAACTCATGTCCCCCTGCACCCCTCCCCCCAGCACTGTGGGGCACCCTCCACCAGGCCCCCACTCATTTCTCCCAGCACCCCCACCCCCCAGCAGTCAGGGGCACCCTCCACCAGGCCCCCACTCATGTCTCCCAGCACCCCCACCCCCCAGCATCCAGGGGCACCCTCCACCAGGCCCCCGCTCATGTCTCCCAGCACCCCACCCCCCAGCATCCAGGGGCACCCTCCACCAGGCCCCTACTCATGTCCAACTCATGACCCCCTGCACCCCCACCCCCCAGCACTTTGGGGCACCCTCCACCAGGCCCCCACTCATGTCCAACTCATGTCTCCCTGCACCCCCACCCCCCAGCACTGTGGGGCACCCTCCACCAGGCCCCCACTCATGTCTCCCTGCACCCCCACCCCCCAGCAGTCAGGGGCACCCTCCACCAGGCCCCCACTCATGTCTCCCAGCACCCCCACACCCCAGCATCCAGGGGCACCCTCCACCAGGCCCCCACTCATGTCCAACTCATGTCTCCTTGCACCCCCACCCCCCAGCACTGTGGGGCACCCTCCACCAGGCCCCCACTCATGTCCAACTCATGTCTCCCTGCACCCCCAGCCCCCAGCAGTCAGGGGCACCCTCCACCAGGCCCCCACTCATGTCCAACTCATGTCTCCCTGCACACCCACCCCCCAGCAGTCAGGGACACCCTCCACCAGGTCCCCACTCATGTCTCCCAGCACCCCCACCCCCAGCATCCAGGGGCACCCTCCACCAGGCCCCCACTCATGTCCAACACATGTCTCCCTGCACCCCCACCCCCCAGCAGTCAGGGGCACCCTCCGCCAGGCCCCCACTCATGTCTCCCTGCACCCCCACCCCCCAGTATCCAGGGGCACCCTCCACCAGGCCCTCACTCATGTCCAACTCATGCCCCCCTGCACCCCTACCCCCCAGCACTGTGGGGCACCCTCCACCAGGCCCCCACTCATGTCGAACTCATGTCTCCCTGCACCCCCACCCCCCAGCACTGTGGGGCACCCTCCACCAGGTCCCCACTCATGTCTCCCTCCCCCCCACCCCCAGCAGTCAGGGGCACCCTCCACCAGGCCCCACTCATGTCTCCCTGCACCCCCACCCCCCAGCATCCAGGGGCACCCTCCACCAGGCCCACTCTCATGTCTCCCAGCACCCCCACCCCCCAGCATCCAGGGTCACCCTCCACCAGGCCCCCACTCATGTCCAACTCATGTCTCCCTGCACCCCCACCCCCCAGTAGTCAGGGGCACCCTCCACCAGGCCCCCACTCATGTCCAACTCATGTCCCCCTGCACCACCACCCACCAGCACTGTGGGGCACCCTCCACCAGGCCCCCACTTATGTCTCCCTGCACCCCCACCCCCAGCATCCAGGGGCACCCTCCACCAGGCCCCCACTCATGTCCAACTCATGTCCCCCTGCACCCCCACCCACCAGCACTGTGGGGCACCCTCCACCAGGCCCCCACTCATGTCTCCCTCCCCCCCACCCCCAGCAGTCAGGGGCACCCTCCACCAGGCCCCACTCATGTCTCCCTGCACCCCCACCCCCCAGCATCCAGGGGCACCCTCCACCAGGCCCACTCTCATGTCTCCCAGCACCCCCACCCCCCAGCATCCAGGGTCACCATCCACCAGGCCCCCACTCATGTCCAACTCATGTCTCCCTGCACCCCCACCCCCCAGTAGTCAGGGGCACCCTCCACCAGGCCCCCACTCATGTCCAACTCATGTCCCCCTGCACCCCCACCCACCAGCACTGTGGGGCACCCTCCACCAGGCCCCCACTTATGTCTCCCTGCACCCCCACCCCCAGCATCCAGGGGCACCCTCCACCAGGCCCCTACTCATGTCCAACTCATGTCCCCCTGCACCCCCACCCACCAGCACTGTGGGGCACCCTCCACCAGGCCCCCACTCATGTCTCCCAGCACCCCCACCCGCCAGCAGTCAGGGGCACCCTCCACCAGGCCCCCACTCATGTGTCCCTGCACCCCCAACCCCCAGCATCCAGAGGCACCCTCCACCAGGCCCCCACTCATGTCTCCAAGCATCCAGGGGCACCCTCCACCAAGCCCCCACTCATGTCTCCCAGCACCCCACCCCCCAGCATCCAGGGGCACCCTCCACCAGGCCCCCACTCATGTCCAACTCATGTCCCGCTGCACCCCCACCCCCCAGCACTTTGGGGCACCCTCCACCAGGCCCCCACTCATGTCTCCCAGCACCCCCACCCTCCCGCAGTCAGGGGCACTCTCCACCAGGCCCCCACTCATGTCTCCCTGCACCCCCACCCCCCAGCATCCAGGGGCACCCTCCACCAGGCCCCCACTCATGTCTCCCAGCACCCACACCCCCAAGCATCCAGGGGCACCCTCCACCAGGCCCCACTCATGTCCAACTCATGTCTCCCTGCACCCCCACCCCCCAGCACTGTGGGGCACCCTCCACCAGGCCCCCACCCATGTCTCCCTGCACCCCCAACCCCCAGCAGTCAGGGGCACCTTCCACCAGGCCCCCACTCATGTCTCCCAGCGCCCCCACCCCCCAGCATCCAGGGGCACCCTCCACCAGGCCCCCACTCATGTCCAACTCATGTCTCCCTGCACACCCACCCCCAGCATCCAGGGGCACCCTCCACCAGGCCCCCACTCATGTCCAACTCATGTCCCCCTCCACCCCCACCCCCCAGCACTGTGGGGCACCCTCCAACAGACCCCCACTCATGTCTCCCAGCACCCGCACCCCCCAGCAGTCAGGGGCACCCTCCACCAGGCCCCCACTCATGTCTCCCAGCACCCCCAACACCAGCATCCAGGGGCACCCTCCACCAGGCCCCCACTCATGTCTCCCAGCACCCCACCCCCCAGCATCCAGGGGCACCCTCCACCAGGCCCCTACTCATGTCTCCCAGCACCCCCACCCCCAAGCATCCAGGGGCACCCTCCACCAGGCCCCACTCATGTCCAACTCATGTCTCCCTGCACCCCCACCCCCCAGCACTGTGGGGCACCCTCCACCAGGCCCCCACTCATGTCTCCCTGCACCCCCACCCCCCAGCAGTCAGGGGCACCCTCCACCAGGCCCCCACTCATGTCTCCCAGCACCCCCACACCCCAGCATCCAGGGGCACCCTCCACCAGGCCCCCACCCATGTCCAACTCATGTCTCCTTGCACCCCCACCCCCCAGCACTGTGGGGCACCCTCCACCAGGCCCCCACTCATGTCCAACTCATGTCTCCCTGCACCCCCACCCCCCAGCAGTCAGGGGCACCCTCCACCAGGCCCCCACTCATGTCTCCCAGCACCCCCACCCCACAGCATCCAGGGGCACCCTCCACCAGGCCCCCACTCATGTCCAACTCATGTCTCCCTGCACCCCCACCACCCAGCAGTCAGGGGCACCCTCCACCAGGCCCCCACTCATCTGTCCCAGCACCACCACCCCCCAGCATCCAGGGGCACCCTCCACCAGGCCCCCACTCATGTCCAACTCATGTCCCCTGCACGCCCACCCCCCAGCACTATGGGGCACCCTCCACCAGGCCCCCACTCATGTCCAACTCATGTCCCCCTGCACCCCCACCCCCCAGCACTGTGGGGCACCCTCCACCAGGCCCCCCACTCATGTCTCCCAGCACCCCCACCCCCCAGCAGTCAGGGGCACCCTCCACCAGGCGCCCACTCATGTCTCCCTGCACCCCTACCCCCCAGCATCCAGAGGCACCCTCCACCAGGCCCCCACTCATGTCTCCCAGCACCCCCAACCCCCAGCATCCAGGGGCACCCTCCACCAAGCCCCCACTCATGTGTCCCAGCACCCCCACCCCCCAGCAGTCAGGGGAACCCTCCACCAGGCCCCCACTTATGTCTCCCAGCACCCCCATCCCCCATCATCCAGGGGCACCCTCCACCAGGCCCCCACTCATGTCCAACTCATGTCTCCCTGCACCCCCACCCCCCAGCAGTCAGGGGCACCCTCCACCAGGCCCCCACTTATGTCTCCCTGCACCCCCACCCCGCAGCATCCAGCATCCAGGGGCACCTTCCACCAGGCCCCCACTCATGTCCAACTCATGTCCCCCTGCACCCCCACCCCCCCAGCACTGTGGGGCACCCTCCACCAGGCCCCCACTCATGTCTCCCAGCACCCCCACCCCCCAGCAGTCAGGGTTACCCTCCACCATGCCCCCACTCATGTCTCCCAGCACCCCCACCCCCCAGCATCCAGGGGCACCCTCCACCAGGCCCCCACTCATGTCTCCCAGCACCCCACCCCCCAGCATCCAGGGGCACCCTCCACCAGGCCCCCACTCATGTCCAACTCATGTCCCCCTGCACCCCCACCCCCCAGCACTTTGGGGCACCCTCCACCAGGCCCCCACTCATGTCTCCCAGCACCCCCACCCCCAGCAGTCAGGGGCACTCTCCACCAGGCCCCCAATCATGTCTCCCTGCACCCCCACCCCCCAGCATCCAGGGGCACCCTCCACCAGGCCCCCACTCATGTCTCCCAGCACCCCCACCCCCAAGCATCCAGGGGCACCCTCCACCAGGCCCCACTCATGTCCAACTCATGTCTCCCTGCACCCCCACCCCCCAGCACTGTGGGGCACCCTCCACCAGGCCCCCACTCATGTCTCCCTGCACCCCCACCCCCCAGCAGTCAGGGGCACCCTCCACCAGGCCCCCACTCATGTCTCCCAGCACCCCCACACCCCAGCATCCAGGGGCACCCTCCACCAGGCCCCCACTCATGTCCAACTCATGTCTCCCTGCACCCCCACCCCCCAGCACTGTGGGGCACCCTCCACCAGGCCCCCACTCATGTCCAACTCATGTCTCCCTGCACCCCCACCCCCAGCAGTCAGGGGCACCCTCCACCAGGCCCCCAGTCATGTCTCCCAGCACCCCCACTCCCCAGCATCCAGGGGCACCCTCCACCAGGCCCCCACTCATGTCTCCCAGCACCCCCACCCCCAGTAGTCTTACACGCGATTTCAGCAGGGTATGTGTATTACGGGTCCGCGTGAACTTCCACACACGATATCAACAGGGTACGTGTATTACGGGGTTCGCGTGAACTTCCACACGTGACTGGGCCTGGGAGAGTGGGGTACGTGTATTCCTGGGGTGGGCGGGAATATTTACACGCGACTGGGCCTGGGAGAGCGTGTTACGTGTATTCCTGGGGTGGGCGGGAAGATTTACACGGTCACCTACAACGCGCCAAAAATAAGGTCCAATCCAGAAACACGTACGCCAGCATGAAGCAGGCGTACGTCCCGTGCAGCATAAAAGTGTGCGCAAACAACAATCAAGCTCAGACGCCAGAATGAATATACCGTTCCTAGCAGCATTGGCCGTGGGATACCGCAGGAGGGGGAGGATAGTCAGGGCCAGAATCTTTACACCCAGAACCAGCCTTTTTGGTATGCCTGATGACCATGTGTATGGGAGGTGCAGGTTTCCACCTCACATAATACTCGACCTGGTCAGTGAGTGGGAGGATGACCTCACATCACCCACCCTGTGCTCCCAAGCACTCAGCCCCCTGGAGAAGGTCCTCAATGTACTGCACTTCTTGGCTACCGGATCATTTCAGCGGACAAGTGCCATAGTGGGGGGGGTGTCACAGGCCACGCAGTCACGGTGCCTACACTAGGTGTTGGCCATCATCACTGCACGCCCATCAGTCCGCAGGCACATATACCTGCCCAGAACACCTGCAGAAAGGCAGGCTGTCAGCCAGGATTTCTACGAGGTGGCACAATTCCCCAAAGTGCTAGGTGCCATTGATTGCACCCATGTGGCTCTACGTCCCCCCAGGGCATCTGAGCACATCTATAGAAACCGCAAGCACTGGCATTCCATCAACGTCCAGGTAGTATGTGATGCCAAGGGAATCATCACCTCAGTATATGCCAACTATCCAGGGTCCACCCACGACCGCTTCATTTACAGGATGTCAACGATAAACCGCGTCATGGAAGCTGGGCGGCATGGCTGCTTGGTGAGTATAAATGCCACAGCACACGCATGCATGACAGATACAGAGTAATGTCACTACCCCACTAATGATCCCCATCACCACCTCCCCAGGGGACAGTGCCTACCCTCTGAGCACCCACATGATGACGCCAATTCGGAACCCCATCACGCCTCCCGAGGTAAAATACAACACAGCCCATATTGCAACCCGGGGCATAGTGGAGCCCACATTCGGAGTGCTCAAGTCACGCTTTCGCTCCCTTGACCGTTCTGGCAGGCAGCTGTTATACGCTCCCCCAGTAGTGTGCAGGATCATAGTGGCAGCATGTGTCCTGCACAATGTTGCAACACGCTGGGGCCTGGCTGTGGACATGGTGGTGCCCCCACATCCCCAACCACATGCCCGCCTGCTGCGCATGGGCAGGGAAAGGGCACCGGGTGAGGCAGCCCATACGCAGCTGGTGGCTAATTACTTCACATAGAAATCACACCCCTGTGGAGCGCACACAGCCCTGGCACATACCATCTAACAATCAATGATGACTCAATCTGACAATTATGATGAATGAAGGGACAGTCAACTGTAAGAACCATAGCAGCCTGAGATTGTTCATGTGGAAGTGTCAGAATGTGTGCATCCATACCTACACAAACACCACCAATGCAGTGTCATCAAAAGACACACTTCTATGCAGCAAAAATGAATACCCACTTACAAAATACAACATGAGAACAGTGCCATGTCACCCAACCCCTCCCCGGCACCACCACACAACACACCATGGCATGTCATGCTGTGTGAGAGCAAACAAATAAATCCCCACAACATGACACAAGTGTCACAAAGTACAGTGTCCCTAATGGAAACTGGCCACACATGAAATGCTCACAGTAATGCAGGGCCAACACCACACATTACCAAATATTTAGCAATAATACTAATCACCTACACAACCTCCAACCTACCATAAACATGACAGTACGGATTTAAAAAATTGGTAGTCTCAGTACCTGATAATGCCAGCACTTCGACCACTTCCAACTGTACAGTGTTATCGCCACGCAAAAGTGTAGGTGCACTGCTTACAACATGGACTCCATTTCCAAAGTAGACCGCCTTGTGAAAACATGAGGAATGGACCTGCACATTAGGAGGATGAGATGGATGCAGAGGCACATATTAATACACCATGCAGTGTACAATACAACAACAATATGCACTAGGAATGTATACACAGTATTGACTACAGACTTCCCACACTGTAACGCTCACCTGATTCTCGCAGAGGCGCCGGTCTTGACTGGGCGACTACCGTATCTTCAAAGGTGATGTGTAGCACCCGGTTGGCTCTTTGGGCTGGACCTCTGTGCACTGTATGCCTGACGTGTAGAGTAAGATGTCTGCAGATAGAAAATATGGGGTTAATGAACTGGGGTTATTGGGGTGTCCCTATCTCTTTCCTCTTCTCCTCTCCTGTAGACCCCAAAGGTTAACGCTCTCACCTTAGGTAAGTGAATGCCGAGCTCTCCATCTGCCTCGGGGCAGGGTGCTGTAGCCAGTTTCTTCACTGGATAGGTAGCGCAGGCCTCTTGACTTCAGAGGACTGCTGTCCGTCGTTTACTGCACGAACGGTAAGTTTCGAGTCATTCAAATGTCTTTTTAAAGTCTTTAGTAATGATGTCTCTTGTTTTGCAGGGTTCCGGCGATGGGGGATGACGGGCTGAAGTGAGTTGAAGATGGAGCCCATGTGATGAATAGAAGCGCCTGGAAGCACGTGAGTAAGCGCTTGTTGCCTGCTTCACGATGCGCTCTAACTGTCTTTTTATTTTGCAGGTACGAGTTCGGAGCGGCTGCAGGGTGCCGGAATACCCACTGGATTAGATGTGGAAAGGAGTAATGGCACGTGAGTATTAAAGTTCCCCAATGTCTTTAAACGCACCTTGTTTTGTCTTTCAGATGCGGATGCAGCGCCGAAGGCCTCCGGAGCGTGCGAAGAGTTGGTAAGCTTTTGTCTTTCAGATGCCGGAATGCAGTATGAAGACCTCCGGAGCGCACGAAGAGTAGGTAAGCCTTTGCCTTTCCGATGCCGGAATGCTAACCTGTTCTTTCTTGTCTTTATAGGTGTTGCTGAAGACTGGATTCAGGATGGTAAGCCTTTGCCTTTCAGATGCCGGAATGCTAACCTGTTCTTTCTTGTCTTTATAGGTGTTGCTGAAGACTGGATTCAGGATGGTAAGCCTTTTTCCTTAGGCCCAGGACTGGATGCAGAAGACACGATGAGCGTCCTGCTGCAGAGGGTGCAGAATAACGCAAAGCAAGATTCATCCACCGGGTGTGGTTTAAATAGCCTCCTGTAGTGCTTAGGTGTCTCCTTCCACAGCCACGCCTAAGTAAGAAAAGAGTTCCTGGTAAGAAAAGAGTTCCTGCCTTCCAGAAGAGTTCCAGTGTTCTAAATCTAGGGAGTGGCTCCAGCCCCACCCAACAGGAAAAGTAGTTCCAAACAGAAGAGGATCAGAGGCTCAACTGGCAGGCAAGTAAGCAGCATGGTCTGCTGCAGGTAAGTCCACCCAAGCATTATGAGCCCGGCGCTTCCAGCGCTGGGACTGGGCATATTTATGAGCCTGGTGCCACTGGCGCCAGGACTGGGTCCAAAAGGTCCCAATTGGGACTGGTTGGCACTCGGAACCTGGGTTATGGATCTGCTTCCTAGGGAGTTGGGAAAACCCTGACCTTTTGGAAGCAGAGATCATGACAGTACCCCCCCTCAAGGCCCCTCCCAAACCGGGCTTCTCCGGGGGTTTTGGCTTGTCAGGAAATGTTCGGTGAAATCTTTTGATTAGGCGAGGAGCGTGGACATATTCAGCAGGTTCCCAGGATCTCTCTTGGGGGCCGTAGCCTTTCCAGTCAATTAGGTAGAATAGTTTAGATTTGGAGATCTTGGAGTCCAGAATGCTTTTGACTTCAAACTCGAGTTCTCCATCCACTAGGATAGGTTTTGGAGATTTGGTTAGTCGGGTTTGAGGTTGCACGGGTTTTAATAGAGAGACGTGGAAGACCGGATGTATCTTCATGTGCGGGGGCAAGTCCAACTTGACCGCTACTGGGTTTACTATGGTAGTGATGGAATAGGGACCAAGGTATCTTGGGTTGAATGTGCGTGGCCCTTTTAGAGATAGATATTTGGTGGATAACCAGACTTGATCCCCTACTTGATAGTGAGGGGCTTCCTTCCGATGTTGATCTGCTCCTTTCTTGTATTGTTCTTTAGCCCTTTGAAGGTGAGAAACAGCTTCCTTAAAGGCTTGGGTGATTGTAGAATGTAGGTAGTCTACTGCTGGTGTTTCAAGATCTTGGAGGGGATCCAACTCCGAGGTTCGAGGGTGACTGCCGTACAAAAGAAAAAACAGGGTTTTCCCAGTTCCCGAGTGGACAGAGTTATTGTAGGCATACTCGGCTATCCAAAGGATATCTTTCCAAGTTTTTTCAGTTTGTTGCAGCATGCAGCGTAAATACTGTTCCAGAGTTTGATTGGTCCTCTCGGTTTGTCCGTCGGTCTGAGGGTGGTGACTGGTCGATAGTCTCACATCAATTTGAGCCGACCGACAGCAACTTCGCCAAAAATGAGAAATAAATTGACTACCTCGATCCGAAATTAGAACCGAAGGAAAACCGTGCAGTCGGACGATGTTTTCGAGAAATTCTCGGGCCAGAGTTGCTGCTGTTGGCAAGCCTTTGAGCGGAATGAAATGCGCCATCTTGGAGAATAAGTCCACGATTACTAGAATCGTATTGTATCCGGAGCATGGAGGTAGATCGGTGATGAAGTCCATAGAAAGCGTATGCCAAGGGCGAGGTGGGATGTCAATAGGGCGTAAGAGGCCTGCTGGTCTTTCCTTTTGACTCTTGTTTTGGGCGCATACTCCACAGGACATTATAAAGTCTATGATATCTTTTTTCCAAGACGGCCACCAGAAGTAGCGCTTGATCTTTTCTGAGGTCTTGGCTATCCCGGGATGACCTTCCATTAAAGAGTCGTGATAACAAGAGATTACTTTTTTCTGTAAATCTGTGCTGGGTAGGTATAATCGTTCTTGGAAATACAATAAGTTGTCCTTTACTGCAAAGTCCTTTCCCTGCAGATGCCAATTCTGTATATCTGCTGGAGTTACAAGTTGCCTGGCTTTATCCTTAACTTCCTCTATGGATTCTGTGGCGATTACCCCCAGAATTCTTTGTTCGGGAATGATTGGTACAGGTTTAGGGTTGATCAAGTGTTCTTCCACTCCCATCCGAGAAAGGGCATCGGCTTTACCGTTCTTTGTACCTGGTCGATAGGTAATTATGAAGTCAAACTCGGCAAAGAATAATGCCCAACGGAGTTGTCTAGAGGATTGGGCTTTTGCGGTTTTCAAATATTGCAGGTTTCGGTGATCCGTAATCACAGTAACGGTGTGTCGGGCCCCCAGCAGATAATGCCGCCAAGCCTTAAAGGCAGACTTGATAGCCAGAAGTTCCTTGTCAGTAATCGTGTAATTGACTTCAGGAGGCGAGAATTTGCGGGACCAAAATGCCACGGGATGCAACTGATTGGTTACCGGGTCCTTTTGTGATAGAACTGCCCCCATGGCAAGGCTTGAAGCATCAGTTTCCACGATGTAGGGGAGTTCGGGGCGAGGGTGTTTTAAGATTGGTGCAGAGATAAATTTAGTCTTCAAATCCTGGAAAGCTTGTTCCGCCTCGGTAGACCATTCAAAACGTTTGTTTTTCTTTAACAAGGCAGTGATGGGCTGGACTATTCGAGAGAACTCGGGGATAAACCTGCGGTAAAAGTTAGCGAAGCCTAACATGCTTTGCACACCTTTTACGGAGGATGGTGATGGCCATTTGAGAACTGCATCGACCTTCTTTGAATCCATACGCACCCCGCCAGGTGATAATATGAATCCCAAGAATTCAACTTCAGTCACGTTGAAAACACATTTTTCCAACTTAGCGAAAAGTTTGTGTTGACGCAATCTTTCGAGGACCATTTTCACGTGTTTCCGATGTTCAGATTCCGATGAAGAATAAACGAGGATGTCGTCAATGTAAACAACAACACATACATCTATGAGCTCTCTGAGGACATCGTTCATAAAATATTGAAAGGCGGCCGGGGCATTGCAAAGTCCGAAGGGCATGACCTGATATTCAAATAGCCCATACTTGGTGCGGAAGGCCGTCTTCCATTCATCGCCCTCTTTTACTCGTACCAAGTGGTAAGCTCCTCTTAGATCCAGCTTTGTATATATGCATGCTTTTCTGACTTGGTCCAGGAGTTCAGGGATCAAAGGTAACGGATATCTATTCTTAACGGTGATCTGGTTCAGGGAGTGATAATCGATACAAGTTCTAAGGTCTCCTTCCTTTTTTGGAACGAAGAACAAAGCTGAAGAAGCAGGGGACTTGGAAGGACGAATAAACCCATTTGCCAGGTATTGATCCAGGTATTGTCGAAGGTGAAGGTTCTCTGGCTCGGTGAGGGCATAAATTCTACTACAAGGAGGAGTAGATCCAGGTATCAGGTCTATCTGGCAGTCATAAGACCTATGAGGAGGTAGAGAGTTAGCCTGATCCTTCCGGAAAACATCTTGGTATTCTAGGTATTCGGGAGGTAACTGGGGAGTCTCTGAAGAAATTGCGGCCAGTGCAACACCAGGTGGAGGGTGACAAGTAGAGACACATTCTGGAAACTGGACCGTTCTTGCTCGCCAATCGATCAGAGGATTGTGTTTCTCTAACCAAGGTATTCCTAGAATAATCTGAAACTGAGGGGCCTTGATCACATCGAACACGATCTTCTCATGGTGTCCATCTTGACTTACTAGCGTCACTTCTTGAGTGGTATGCGTTACTGGCCCGGAGGCTATCTCCGTACCATCCACCGTAGTAATGACGTCCTTTACAGCCTTGGGACAAAGAGTTAGATTCATCCTCAAAACCATTTCATGATCCACATAATTGCCGATGGCACCGCTGTCGACGTAAGCTTCAATTGCATGTAATCGATCCGGATTATCAGGGCTAATGAGGACCATAGGTATCACGAAATGCGAGGTCACGGAACTGGTTTTTACGCTCGGCAAGAGGACCTCTATTCTTGTCGGGCGAGGTCGTTTCCCTGCTCAGAGTTTGTAACTTTGGTAACTGCAGCTCCTACTGCCTTCTTGGTAGGTTTCACCGGACAGTCTCGAAGAAAGTGCCCTGAGTTTCCGCAATATAGGCATAATTGCAACTGTTTCCTCCTTTCCCGCTCCCGTTGTGTTAGAGGACCTTTCAGACCCCCTATTTGCATGGATTCCCCGGAGTCTACTCCTTTGGAAGGAGTTGGCGGTTTGGAAAATACTCGAGCATCAAACTTGGAATGATCGGCCTTCCTGTTCTGCAGCCTGTGATCTATTTGAACGACCAAGTCTATGTAATCCGAACAGTCTTGTGGGGGATTCACTACTTGGGCTAAAACGTCTTTGAGCTCTCCACGTAGACCTCTATAAAACAGCGTAATCCTTTTGTCCTCAGGCCATTGAGTTTCCACTATTAGTCTATTGAAAGATGCAATATAAGCCAAAAGGTCTTGATTACCCTGTCGCAACGAAAGAAGCTCATTGTCCAAGGCCTGTCCCTGTGAATGTCTTGCGAACAGTTTTTCCATACTAAGCTGAAAGGCTTGAAAATCATGGAGAACCGGATCATCTTGATGAACTAGAGGGATCGACCAGTCTGCCGCATTGCCACTTAGGTACGAAAGTACAAAAGCTACTTTAGCTTGATCAGTTGGAAAGGTTGCTGGCCGGCATAAGAAGTGCAACCGGCACTGATTGATAAATACTGCAAACCTCTTTGGGTCACCAGAAAATCGCTCGGGCGGAGCCAGAGGTACATTCCCAGGTAGGTTGATCTGCACTGGATTCATAGAGGATGTTGAAGGAAGATTTGCCCCTGATGCGGGTAACGGGGTCTGTCCGGCTTGTGACTGTAGCACTTGTCTAGCAAGATTGTCTGTTCTCTCCTTGGAAATAATTAGTTCCCTTCTTAGAGCATTTGTTTCCTGACGAGTTGCATGCACTTCTGCCCTTAGTTCCCCAAGTAACCGGGCTAGGGGGTCAGTATCCGAGGTTTCCATAGCGCCCGGGCGAGAGTTTTGCGGAAGGCTTTGCGTTCTGTAACGCTCACCTGATTCTCGCAGAGGCGCCGGTCTTGACTGGGCGACTACCGTATCTTCAAAGGTGATGTGTAGCACCCGGTTGGCTCTTTGGGCTGGACCTCTGTGCACTGTATGCCTGACGTGTAGAGTAAGATGTCTGCAGATAGAAAATATGGGGTTAATGAACTGGGGTTATTGGGGTGTCCCTATCTCTTTCCTCTTCTCCTCTCCTGTAGACCCCAAAGGTTAACGCTCTCACCTTAGGTAAGTGAATGCCGAGCTCTCCATCTGCCTCGGGGCAGGGTGCTGTAGCCAGTTTCTTCACTGGATAGGTAGCGCAGGCCTCTTGACTTCAGAGGACTGCTGTCCGTCGTTTACTGCACGAACGGTAAGTTTCGAGTCATTCAAATGTCTTTTTAAAGTCTTTAGTAATGATGTCTCTTGTTTTGCAGGGTTCCGGCGATGGGGGATGACGGGCTGAAGTGAGTTGAAGATGGAGCCCGTGTGATGAATAGAAGCGCCTGGAAGCACGTGAGTAAGCGCTTGTTGCCTGCTTCACGATGCGCTCTAACTGTCTTTTTATTTTGCAGGTACGAGTTCGGAGCGGCTGCAGGGTGCCGGAATACCCACTGGATTAGATGTGGAAAGGAGTAATGGCACGTGAGTATTAAAGTTCCCCAATGTCTTTAAACGCACCTTGTTTTGTCTTTCAGATGCGGATGCAGCGCCGAAGGCCTCCGGAGCGTGCGAAGAGTTGGTAAGCTTTTGTCTTTCAGATGCCGGAATGCAGTATGAAGACCTCCGGAGCGCACGAAGAGTAGGTAAGCCTTTGCCTTTCCGATGCCGGAATGCTAACCTGTTCTTTCTTGTCTTTATAGGTGTTGCTGAAGACTGGATTCAGGATGGTAAGCCTTTGCCTTTCAGATGCCGGAATGCTAACCTGTTCTTTCTTGTCTTTATAGGTGTTGCTGAAGACTGGATTCAGGATGGTAAGCCTTTTTCCTTAGGCCCAGGACTGGATGCAGAAGACACGATGAGCGTCCTGCTGCAGAGGGTGCAGAATAACGCAAAGCAAGATTCATCCACCGGGTGTGGTTTAAATAGCCTCCTGTAGTGCTTAGGTGTCTCCTTCCACAGCCACGCCTAAGTAAGAAAAGAGTTCCTGGTAAGAAAAGAGTTCCTGCCTTCCAGAAGAGTTCCAGTGTTCTAAATCTAGGGAGTGGCTCCAGCCCCACCCAACAGGAAAAGTAGTTCCAAACAGAAGAGGATCAGAGGCTCAACTGGCAGGCAAGTAAGCAGCATGGTCTGCTGCAGGTAAGTCCACCCAAGCATTATGAGCCCGGCGCTTCCAGCGCTGGGACTGGGCATATTTATGAGCCTGGTGCCACTGGCGCCAGGACTGGGTCCAAAAGGTCCCAATTGGGACTGGTTGGCACTCGGAACCTGGGTTATGGATCTGCTTCCTAGGGAGTTGGGAAAACCCTGACCTTTTGGAAGCAGAGATCATGACACACACATCAAATGGGAGTCCAACGTCACTGTGTAAGTCAATGTCACTTGGGCACACCCTTTGCAAGCCCATGGAAACGGGAAGCAGGAGGGGTGTGTGTCACACAAACCCAAGCATCTAACCCAAATTCAGGACAAGCCTGCATGTGCCCAGCCTCAATACAGCGTATGCCCACGGGAGCCACACAAGGCAACACACTGTAAAAAAAATCAAAAATCAAAAATCAAAAATCAAAAATGGCCATGTATGGGCAAGCGGGGGTGGGGGAGGCCACGCAGGAGGTCCGAGGACAGGGTGCACACCAAAACCCACCTGTGTGGATTTTTGGAGAAAAAAAACACCTCCATGGGCTCATGGCCTGCACGGCTAGCCTGTTGTGAGAGAATCGCTGCTGTCGCTCTCCTCACCCTCTGCAGCTGCATCAAGAGGTGGTGGCACTATGGGAGGCAGCCCACGCAAAGCCCTAGTCTGGTCCTCCATGGCAGCAAGCATGCAGGTGTGGAAGGTCTGGTTCTAGAGGATAATCGTGCGGAGGTGCCCATGCAACAACTCACGGGATGCCCGGACCTCCTCCCTAGTTGCCTGCATCTCAGCTGAGAGCGTACGTGTGAGCCGATCCAGCTGCTTTTCTGTCCTCGTGTCAGTTGAAGCCTCAAGCTCAACAAGAGTCACCCTGAGCTGACGGAGTTCCACCCTCAGGGCTTCCCTGTGGCCCTGGGACTCAATAGAAATGGCTTCCCGCAGAGTCTCCAGTGCTGCCCGTCTGTCCCTGTTGGATGCCAACATGTCCTCCCTGTGTGACTGGCAAATGGAGTCTGTTGCCTGATGTAGTTGTTCCATCAGCCTTTCTTGGGGAACAATGGAAGTGGCCACCCTATCCATGGTCTGAGCCATCATCTCAGATGATGCTGCCTGTTGGTTTGCTATACGGTATATGGATTGCACCCATGCGGTATTGCCAGGTGGCGTATGGCCACCGCGTCGGCGGGCACCACACCTGTCTGGGGCAAGGCGAACTGCGCCTTGCTGTGCCGGCACTACCTGAAGCTGCAGGACTGCATTCCCCCTCTGATCTGCTGGCCCAGGAACAGGATCAGATGTTACGGAGTGTGACCCTGCATCCGTAACCACCAAAGGCGGGCCTACCAACACTGACATCCCCATTGAGGGTTCTACCCTTGGTGCAGGTGGGTTGGACAGTACAGAATCCCTCCCAGAAATACTTACCTGCGACCGCACATAGGTCTCATCATCTGAATCGACACCTGAATAGAGCTCGGGGGAGGTGCACCCAGAGACACCCCTTGAGATAATGGTCTGCAGCAAGTGTGGGTTCTCACCCACCACCACACCACATCCCTCAGTGGTGCCCGGTCAGGCCTCAGACCCCTCCTGGGTCTGCACCATCTCCACAACCCCAGCAGTATCAAGTGCGTCATCCCTTGCAAAGACATGAAAGAAAAGAAATGGGAACAGGCATTAGCACCATGGCACACAATTAGGGCGGAGAAGCAACAGAACCAGTACTTCATTGACACATGTCCCACATGACTATAACCCTCCCATGCATGCACCGTCGCTGCGTATGAAGGGGAGGCAAATGGCACACATTGATGACACCAAGATGGAAGACCAACACATTTGCTGCATGCTGGCTAGCAGTGTCATCACACATTGGCCTGTGATTGGCATGTCCAATACACATACATGACACATGCCATCACACAGATGGCATGTACCATAGCCATGTCACACATGTGACAATAGGACTGAGAAATGCCTAGTGAAAGTGGTGGAATGCAAACAATCAGCCTGAATGAACACATAATGATACGCAACAATGTTGTGGCAAGATGACACTTCAAGGGCAACTGGCGTGAGGTTGGGATAAATGCCTACTGTTGCCAGAAGGGATACTGCAAAACCCAAATCCTGGTGCGCAGAATGTATTGGATGAAGCACATGGGTGACCCAAACCACTCAGGCACACACACCCTCACCTGGCACTCAATCAGAAGCCCTCACACACACACCATGCACATGGATGACACACACATGCATGTGCACTCACCGGACAATGCCTCGTAATCTGGCAGGTCTCCCACGCCTTGTATCTGTCCCTCCGTGACGTAGGTCCCAGCAACATACTCATGTGGAGTGAGTTCAATGTCCTCTGCTGGAGATCCACCTCCAATCACTAGAGTAGCGGCATGACTTGAGGCCAGCTTTTTCTTTGCCTTGCACTTCAGGTCATTCCAGCGCTTGTAGCAATCATTTGCTGGGCGCTTCACAAATCCAAGGGCACTTATGATGTCCGCGATGGTCTGCCAGTGTGCCAGACGTTGTGCAGGTGTGGTCTTGCATCCTGCAGTAATCACCATTTCGCTGTCATGTGCGGACACATACTCCACAAGTGCATTCAGTTCAGCCTGATTGAAGCTGGGCTTCCTTGGTGGGCTGGACTGTGTAGCCGTGTCTGGGGCATCAGCCTGTACTGGACGAGCACTCTTCCTCTTCCGCTTGGAAGGTGGTGGGGATCCTGAGTGTCTTACGCCGCTCTGGACACTAGGGGCAGGAGCCCCGGTGGACTGTGGACTAGGAGTGTGGGAATGAACACTCACTATGGGACTTGGTGCAGGCATTAGCTGAATTGTGATGTAGTCAGGGGGAATGTCAGCAGGATGGACTGGGACCGACAATGTCCTGGCTGGGAGACTCAGAGCTGGGGTGGATGGAGCCGCAGCTGCCCCTGCAGCCTCCCCACCCTGCC
The DNA here is from genome assembly GCF_040938575.1 of Ambystoma mexicanum. Classification (NCBI taxonomy): domain Eukaryota; kingdom Metazoa; phylum Chordata; class Amphibia; order Caudata; family Ambystomatidae; genus Ambystoma; species Ambystoma mexicanum. The sequence goes on along the minus strand of NC_090933.1, from coordinate 15,184,204 downwards.
TACTCGGGGCAGCAGATGACATAGCTGCCCCTGATCCACGTGGCCTGGTGACACCAACGTGTACCGCCACACGTGGCCTAGACCTGCTGACCTGGAAGTCAGCCATGGAGTCACCCTGTGCCAGGTCTGGTGCCACAATGGGCTGGTCCAACAAGGGCTGAGCAGGGATGGTGTCAGCCATGTTACCCTCAACCAGGGGGTGGGGGGCATGGGTGTCCCTGACTGGTCACCCACACATGGGGGGCTAGGGGCACCCTGCAAGTCCCGGCCACGTCCCCTACCGTATCCACCACGCCCACCTCTTGAGGCTCGGCCACCTTTGCCACCCTTACCGCGTGCGCGCCTCCCAACCATGGCACTGATGTTGTTGTGCGTATAGGAGTTGCAGTAAACTATTGTCCTGGGCAATTGGGGGTCAAAGGGGTAGGGTACTAGATGGAATTTGTACCCTAGTGCTCTAGCAAGGCTGTATGTGACCCCTGGGGGAAGATGACGGGTCATGCAATGCACATGCACCTCAAAAAAGGGAGATAATGTGCACGCAACCCCTCCTAGACCACGTGCGTGGAAAAATAAACCTGCACTACGCTGTGGCACCCAGAAACACAAAAATGAATGTATGTGTGTCACACGCAGCCTAGAATGACCTTTGAAGGGGTACGCGACACACGGGGCAAGCACAGATGTTAAATACGTGCGCGACTCACCGTCTGCCTGGAAAAATAGCGTGAAGAAGACGCGCGTGTGCGCGTTGGCAACACCTCCGCCAAAAGAAGAATTGTACGCTGTCTGAGGAGACAGGACAACAGAAGAAGCGAACGCTGTTTGAGGAAACAGGCCCAGGAAAAAGACAAAAAGTGAAAAAGCTGTCAGAGGTAACAGGGAGTACGAACTTGGAACACCGTGAAGTAAATCGCGTGTGAACTGATAAGAAGTACAGATTTCACCCACTCGCTCTCCACGAAAAGCACGTACAAGGAAATGGCGTTCTACACGTACCTTTTAAACATGCCCACACGTCCAGCGTTACTTCCGCGTGTACGCGCTAAGGCCCTATCCTCCAATTACACGAGCTGACACTCTGATGTAGAGTCATTGGACATGTAACATGCACCCGTGTACAGGGAAACGCCCGCGCACGCACGTCACAGATGCGCATACGCGCTGAGGCCCTTTCCACCAATTACACGCTATGACACTCTGACGTGCTTATCTTTTCTACGCGCCATGGAAAACGCACTTGCGCGTAATGTCATAGACGCGCCTACACGTTGGGGGCCTTTGGGCCAATTAATTCACGTACGTGTGCTGACGCGCTTACGTGCTAAGGCCCTTTCCTCGAATTACACGCAGACGTGCTGGATTTTCATGTGCCAAATCACTCCGTATCAAGCTGGCCACGCGTGAGCACACGGAAGACCACGCTCCTGCCCAGAAGGACGAATTACTGCCCCCTAGAGCCCCGAGCACGCTCCCACCTGCCATCTGCTGCTGCCTGACTGCTGCCCACGTGTCCTGCCATTTGCTGCCTGCACATCAGCCAGGGGTGCTGTTGCTGTGACCACCCCTGCTGGAACCGAAGACTCCCGACTGGGATTCCATCGCTCCACTGACCACCCCCAGGACCCAGTTGACCACCCACTCCTGCCTCTGCGGTTGTCATGTCGGACACTTTAACATCTGGCACCACTGGCAACCCCCCGGCCAGAGAGGCAGAGGGGCACCAGCTTCACTGCCACCGAAGTTGGTGTCCTGGTGGAGCAAGTCCTGGGGCAGTATGATGCCCTCTTCGGAAGTTTGCACGCCGACAAGGAAGGATGGACTCGGATCTGGACGGACATCGTGACTGCCATCAACGCGGAGGGGGTGGCAGTCCGACTATTCCATCATGTCAAGAAGCACTGGGAGGACTTCAGGTCCAGGACCCTCAACAAGGCCCAGCGCCTCTTGAAGGCAGCGGATGCTAAGGGGCGCCGGGGACACTTGTCGGAAGATCAGATGAGGGTCCTGGAACGCTTATCCCCAGCGCTCCACGTCCAGGTCCTTGAGAGGCAGACCCATCTGGAGTCGAGCAGTAAGTGTATATGCATCCTGATTGTAAGCTGTGCGTGTGGTGGTGTGCCAGTAGTGTGCAGGTTGCACATGTGTTTTAATGGGGCCAAGTAGGGGGGGGTGTACAGGGCCGTGAGGCTAACACATGCAAGGGCTCTCATGTGTGAGACATGGATGGTGCTTGTGTGTGTAGGCTTGCATGCCAAATGCAGATGTGTGGGCACACATGTTTGAATTAATGTGTATGTAAGTAGGCATGTTTGTGATGTCACACATGGATGTTGGTTTCAGCTACATGTATCTGCACTGTGTACATGTGCATGGGTGTGTATTTGACAAGGGGGCAACAGTGATGCAACATGGATGCATGTGACACCGGGATGTGGAAGACTGATTGGCAGATGTGACATGGATGCCGATCTCAACACTGCAACAGTTGGCTGAGGTGTACACATGCATGCAAGTGTGGTGGTGTATGTGCATGTGTAGTGCACTCCCTGTGTTGCATGTGATGTCTGGCTCACCTTTGCCTGCTCATGCTGTTGTATGTGTATGGATGGTGCTGGCTGTTGCGATATGGTTGTGGTATGGCTCATGTGTGCGAGTTGAAATTACATGTGTGTTGGCGATTGTGATGCCATGTCTGAGGTTTGCCAATGCCACTAATGTACAACTGTCATGTGTGTATGTGTCCATTGTACAGTGCCCTGATGCCTGTGTTTTATTTCTCCCTGTCTGCAGCGTCAACTGATGAAGAGGGCGGAGAAGGTGCTGTGGAGCACAGCGGCAGGGATTGCACTGCCAGCCGGAGACGCAAGGCCCAGCTCCCCTTCCAGGTTGTCATCTCGTTGGGGAGTGAGGAGTCTGGTGCTGCGTCCCAGGCCGCAGCTGCCGGGGGGAGGTCCAAGAGGCGGAGGTCGGAGTTTGACTCCTCAGCAGCAGAAGGGGCAGCCGGGACCCCACAGGGCCCAACGGGGGAAGATGGCACGGAGTCATCCAGGTTGGTGGGGGGTTTGGTGGAGGAGGAGGCCGTGCAAGCGACAGAGATGGGGTCTGGAGGTGGGGATTCCACTGGTGGTAGTGGTGCACTGCAGGACCAGGGACAGGAGGCAGCATAGGCCGCCGCGGAGGTGCCTGTGTGCAATCCTGTCCCTGATCCTGTCACTGCATCATCTTGTACAAGCAGGGATGCCTACGTCCAGACCCGTTTTCAGGCAGGGGATGAGCTTACAACTGGCCTTCCTCTGCCTGCGGACGTGGCTATCCAGGTATGGGTTGAGCCTGTCCTGACTGGTGTGGCGTTGCATCAACGGGCCATGCGAGGTGACCTGCAGTCTTTTCATGAGGAGACTGCACGTCATCGCGAATGGCTCGTTGACCGCGTCGGCCTACTGGGACAGGTCACCCAGGCCGGATTCCTCCGTTTGCTGGAGCTTGTTCCAACCCCCTCCTCAACTGAACACCCTATGCGCCAGTCGTCCTCCATGCCATCTTTCCACCCATTTGTCACATGGGTGCCCTGTGGATCTGCCTCTGATGGTGCGGCCAGGCTGGTGGAGGACATATCCTTGCCACAGTCGGGAGTCGGACGTCCAGCAGGGGTGGCCACATCAACGACTGCACCCCGGCCAGTGGAGGATGTGCAGGCAGCAGGAGCCAGGGCACGGGCACAGGCACAGCAGCAGCAGCAATGAGGTGGGAGCCATGATGGCTCGGGGCCTTCGACATCGGAGGGGCAGGCATCGGCCGGAGGGCAGGAGGACCCAGGACGGGAAGTGTCTTCCGTGTGGCAGCGGTTGGGCCATGCCATAGATGCGGAGCGGCAGCGGGCGGAAGAGGCACGGCTCACGATGGTCAGGGCGGAGAACTCCATGCAGAGGGCCCTGAGTGCCTCGAGGCAATCCGCAGGGAGTTGGAGGAGAACATGTCGTCATCACTGCGGACCCATGGAAGAGGACTGCCTCTGGGGCATTGAGCAGGAGTTGGATGATGCCCTGGCCCGGAACATCCAGAAGTGAGCCGTCGGACTTGCCCGCTGTACTTTTAAATAGTTATTTAGTGTTAAGTTTCCTTTTGGTTTTGTTTTGTTTTGGGACACTTGGACGATGCCCCAACTTCTTGTATATAGTTCTTCATTAGGTAGGATTTTATTGTATACGTTTCATTTAAAGGATTGGGCAGATGGACCCTGGATGTTCACTTTGTGCATAGTTTGACAATGGATTTGGATTGTTGATTTTTTTTCCCATGGATCAATGGTTTTTTATTATTTTTGCACCTTGGATTTATTCTCTCAGACTGACACTTTGGAGACTTGCTTTTGGATTGCTTTTCATTTGGATTTCATGCGTCTTTTTCATTTATTGGACATGCTGGATTTCATTTAGTATTTCCATTGTCTTCTGTTCCATTTCATTGGCTTGCTTTTCTGTTTAATACATTATCATTTGGTACTTCAATGTGTGGTATTCTCTCTTTGGTTTTATGCATGTCGCAATGTGTGTTTTATCATTCACATGCTGTCATTGTGTGGGTTTGACGGATATATGTTGATGTGCAGACTAGCCATTTGGGATGCATCATGTGCTGGTGATTTCTTTGTGGGGTGGATGTCATACCTGGTGGTGTTTTCGGATTGGGGTGGCGTGGGCAGTGTATTGAGGGGGAATGGGAGCCATGATTATGGATCGTCATGAGGTGTTGGGGGGACATGTATCGGGACCTGCTGGCAGGTGCCCTGTACTGCTGGGGGGTGGTGGTGCAGGGGGACATATGTGGGGCCCTGGTGGAGGGTTCCCTGCACTGCTGGGGGGTGGGGGTGCAGGGGGACATGAGTGGGGGCCTGGTGGAGGGTGCCCCTGGATGCTGGGGGGTGGGGGTGCAGGGGGACATGAGTGGGGGCCTGGTGGAGGGTGCCCCTGCACTGCTGGGGGGTGGGGGTGGTAGGAGACATGAGTGGGGGCCTGGTGGACGGTGCCCTGCACTGCTGGGGGTTGGGGGTGCAGGGAGACATGAGTGGGGGCCTGGTGGAGGGTGCCCCTGGATGCTGGTGGGTGGGGGTGCAGGGGGACATGAGTGGGGGCCTGGTGGAGGGTGCCCCTGGATGCTGGGGTGTGGGGGTGCAGGGAGACATGTGTGGGGGCCTGGCGGAGGGTGCCCCTGGATGCTGGGGTGTGGGGGTGCTGGGAGACATGTGTGGGGGCCTGGTGGAGGGTGCCCTGCACTGCTGGGGGGTGGGGGTGCTGGGAGACATGAGTGGGGGCCTGGTGGAGGGTACCCTGCACTGCTGGGGGTGGGGGTGCTGTGAGACATGAGTGGGGGCCTGGTGGAGGGTTCCCCTGTATGCTGGGTGGGGGTGCAGGGGGACATGAGTGGGGGCCTGCTGGCAGGTGCCCCACAGTGCTGGGGGGTGGGGGTGCTGGGAGACATGCGTTGTTGATCGGTAGTGCAAGGTGACATGTGGCTTGGCTGGGGGGCATGCCCATGGTGGATGGGCTGCCTGCGGGACATGAGCAGGGGTGCAGGGTAGTCCCCTGTGGTGTGGGCTGCCTGCAGTGGCCGTGGAGGGTATAGAGGGAACACCTGGGAGGACCCACACGGCCAATTCACGTGTAGTACGTACTCCCCGGAACCCCTGAAATACACGTACCCTGCTGAAATCACGTGTGAGACTTCCTGCGCACCCCGAAATACATGTACCCAGGACATTCGCATGTGGAACTTCCTGCGCACCCCTGAAATACACGTACCCTGCTGAATTTGCATGTGAAACTTCCCGCGCACCCCGAAATACACGTACCCTGCAGGATTCCCGTGTGAAACTTCACGCGCACCCCGAAATACATGTACCCAGGACAATCGCGTGTGGAGCTTCCCGCGCACCCCTGAAATACAGGTGCCCTGATGGAATCGTGTGTGAAACTTCACGCGCACTCCTGGAATACACATACCCAGGACAATCGCGTGTGGAACTTCCCACGCACCCCTGAAATACACGTACCCTGCTGAATTTGTGTGTGAAACTTCCCACGCACCCCCAGAAATACACGTACGCTGCAGGATTTGTGTGTGAAACTTCACGCGCACCCAGAAATACACGTACCCAGGACAATCGCGTGTGGAACTTCCCACGCACCCCTGAAATACACGTGCCCTGATGGGATCACGTGTGAAACTTCACGCGCACCCCTGGAATACACGTACCCAGGACAATCGCGTGTGGAACTTCCCGCGCACCCCTGAAGTACACGTACCCTGCTGAATTTGCGTGTGGAACTTCCCGCGCACCCCGAAATACACGTATCCTGCAGGATTCGCGTGTGAAACTTCACGTGCACCCCGAAATACACGTACCCTGGACAATCACTTGTGGAACTTCCCGCGCACCCCTGAAATACACGTGCCCTGATGGAATTGCCTGTGAAACTTCCCGCGCACCCCTGAAATACACGTACCCTGTTGGGATCGCGTGTGAAACTTCCAGTGAACCCCTGAAATACACGTTCCCCGCTTGGCGTTTGCTGTTTGGCAGCCCTGTGAACTGGTCCAGGGTTAGCGCAGACATTTGCGATGAATTGGGGATTTTGATGGATTTTCCTTGCGCGAGGGCGTTCTTGGGGGCGTAACTGGCGCTGCTGTAGGGTCGCTGCGCCACTCTGCGCCACGGCTGGTTTTGGAGGCTAAAATCCATGAATACGCTGTGCGATGAAATGGATTTTATCGCACGCAGATGGCGCAGTGTATCGCACGGGGACACTGTGCGCCAGCCGCGTGCGCCACTTTTGTGCGAAATTCTATGAATTACCCTTTATGTTTCCATGGAGCATTCACAATAACATGTGGTATCATCACTAATTGATTTACATTAGTGAGATTATATTTCCAGAGGCCTCTCTCTCTGCTGACTCATGTACGTCCAGCAGATTATTGTGTCATGTTCCACTCAGAAGCCACGCACACACACATATACACTGAGTGGAACCGCGCACACAGCTATTTATAATTACTCATAACATAACTTTTTCCACATAGGATGCTTGCCATATATTACCTAATAACCTCCCCTTTTATCATGTGATATGGGCTAACTGCACCAGAGAAAAACAGAAGCAAAAAGAAACCTTTACACAGGTTGTGATTTATACCAGTTTCATTTAAAAAATCATACATTACCAGCTTTGCGAGGCAGTCTTTTCTAGAATAAAGATAAGAGAAACAATTGCAAAATACATGGCATTTCATTAGATTCTTTGCAACAATTAAAAAAAACAGTGCATCAGTGGACTTGCATTTAGATGGCAACATTAGAATGTAGCATTTAAATACAGTGATTCTTCAATAGAAGCTATTGCTACGCTGCCTGCCTGAAATAGATTTCATTCACACATCGCACCCTCACTTTGTATAAGATAATTACCAGCAATTTGTAACTGTTCAGCACATGAAATCTCTGGGCTGGTCGCCTTCTTTAAATGGCTCAGGGCTTTCTTTTAGAGCACCCCAGCGAGAACATGCAGTTCCAATCTGCAATCTTCTATTCTCAAGCCGGTGCTAATTGACTGGAATCCCCAGCCTGTGAAGGTCAGCAGTGCACTGGAATAACGCCTCTCAGCCAGGCAACCCCACAGCCACTCCAGCCAAGTCCTCACCGAAGCTGTGCAAAATGTCCACTGCCTTTCTCCCTCCCCGAGGTGCACCAAGAAACCTCTGTTACAGCGCCTAACGTGACGCCTGTCCAATCAAAGTCCACTATGTCATACCCTCCTTCTTCAAACAATAGCTCACTTTTCAGTAAGAAACTGTATCCACAAATTTCTTCTATTCTAATCTTTGCTTCCTGCAAAGACCGTGGACAGAGCAAAAGAAAAAAAATATGAATGCACCTTTAAAGTGAGCCTCAGCCTGCCTCATTCTGCACTGGAGAACACATTATAGTGTTAATGAATTAAAATCGTGTTAGTATTTGTTAATTAGGTTAATTAATTAAATATCTAGTGTGTCTTCATGAGTAAGGCATTTCAAGTGATAAGAAAAATGTGTGCTTTTAAATGTAAAAAAAATGATGTGTTTTTTTAACATGTGAAACCTGTCTTCATTTACATGTCCATATGTTACCTTGGGAACACATGGCTTGCTGTACCACATTATAGCAATACATTAATCCCATGCAGTGGGGCTGAAGATTATAACAATACATTGATCCCATGCAATAGGGCTGCACTCCAAAAACATGCTAAATAATACTACAGGACACAACTATAAGTCATTTAAAGCATAAGGAGTCAAACTATGGACTGAAATGCTTGCTCAGTTTGCATCTTATGTGGCAGTTAGACTTGTTGAACACTATGTTATAGCTTCTGGTTCCCCTGTGGTAGCTCCTACTCACTGGTTAACATTGGATACCCAGGAGATGCTTTCAGCTCCTGCATATCCAATCTTACTGTCAATCCCTGCCTCCTCACACCATAATCGGCTCCAATTCACAACAGAGTAGAGACCAACGCCTACCAATAAATCCCCTAACATCAATTATTACTGCCATCAACACTACTAACATACTACCCAAACACCTACTTACATCATCAACATAAATATAGCAGTTGGCTCTCTAACCATGCTCCATTCTGCTAAGAACCATTGCCAGCATCTGTCACCTATATGACTCAGATCATAAAATGCCCTTGTTGCAGCCAATTATCCCTTCAACTCCTGCCTCCTCAATCCTTTCTACACCTAGCAAATGCAGGAATGGGACTCATAACACGTTGTTCCACTCCACCACCAGTCAGTACGCACTACGATCACATCCACACATCCAGGCCCAATTGCATTACACCACCAGGAACACCATTCGATAGCTACAGCAATGCCACTCTACCATTCCTCACTAAATGGCTTACACCAGTCCTTGGCTACTACTACTCATCCCCGATAGCAACTTCTCCTGACCCCTCCAAGGTCATACCATACAACTACCCCAACACACGTATACTTGCCTTTGCTTGTCACCAGCACTCACCTCCTACCTCACTGCAATACATAGATGTATTTCTAATTCCCCACCAAAACCTATCAGCACCTGCACCTAGCCTCGGCTGACATCCACCCTCCCCAACTGCTGCAAACCCTGTCCCTTTGCTTGAGAACAGAACAGCAAGCCTACCAGCCCATGCCTCTCCCCAGAAGGTGAGTACCTAATGTCTGCATCTTTGCCGCACAAACGAGAAGCCATACTCCTCTGTACACCACTCACCAAAAGCTAGTTGCTGTGCCCTTGTAAAATAGGACGCCCCTCCAAACCCTCCCCAAAGGTGATAGAGGTTTGGAGAACAGTCTTTTGAAATAAAGCCAGTTTGCACAGACATGACCCCTCCACAGATTTTTTACACCCTGCATATCCCTGGCAATCTTGCTTGTTTTGTTCTCAACATACATTTAGGTGGTTCAGTGCTATAGATCATGTATCAAGTTTGTGTTGATTCAGGGTTTGGCAAAATGCCAGGTCTTGAGTGTTTTCTGAAAAGCGAGGCTCTCCTGAAGTTTAAGAATGTCTTTCAGTAGAGTGATCTAGTTTGTTGTCATAATTGTGAGCAAGAAGCCTCCATATTGTTTCTTGAAGTAGGAAGGCAGTGCCGGGAGTGCGGTATTGGCAGAACATAAAGGCCTTATTGGGTGGTAGAGGTGATGATCTTTGGATTAATTCTGCCCCATTCCTTGCATTTGTTCCTTACACTGAATTCATGTTAAAAGCAGTCTTGGCCCTTGCATAGACATTTGTCAGGCACTCACATAACCATGCGAGGTACTATCTGAGGTCTACACAAAAGCTAAACGTTTGATTTGTCAACCCTTGTTTGATTAGGTCATGTAGTTGAGGTTCTAAGGTTAAAAATCCATTACGAGTCATTATTCTTGGGTTTTGACTAATATAGAAATGTGTGCATAGTCTCATTTTTCCTTTAACCAGGGGTTTGTATTAGTGGTTGTTTACCTACTTTCCATTTCGATAAGTTTCAGTCTTTACTATGTCATCCAAGTATCCAAATCATGAGACGTCGGACAAGAGCGGGTTGTTTTATTTCTGTCTGATAAGAGTTGGAGGACTATGTGCCCCATTATGAGTTTGGCGGTGTGGCCAAAAGCTGTGGTAATGCAGTTGTAATATGCTACAACAGCATTAGAGCCACATAACTACACTGCCGAACCATGGGTTTGGAGGTAAGGTGGAGGTGAAACGACCAACAAAAAGCTGGCACTATTGCTGCCACTTTTCTTGGCTGAAAACCGATGAAATCCTGTGTATTCCTATAGACTCAATGAATGGGGACTGACACCACCATACCGCTACTTGTAATTTGGTGGTAATTCTTCTGGAGCAAGTGCCGGTAACAGTAAATCCCTTTGGTGGTATCTCAGCGGATTTACACAGAGATACCACCAAACTTGGAATGAGGTGCTATGTGCATGGAATCTGCCTAATTGTATGTTAGGCTATGCTTCCTGCTGGGCTTTAGTATGGGAGGCATTTAAGTGGAGCTGGGGGTAATCCATGTGCTACTTCTCAGGTGATGTGTGGGGTTAACCCAAGAGGGAGATGTGGGTTTAACCCAAGAGGGAGATGTGGGTAGTTAAGTGGTTTTAGTTCGGTCTGTGAGGAATTCTTTTTTGTATTTATTTGTGCATGTAGCCCAGAGGCATCTAGGCGCAGGAGCTTAAGAGATTGGTTACTATTTTTGATACTTGATTAATACAGTTGCTGTTAGTTACAATTTGGTACTACAATTTTGGTAATACAGTGGCAGGTTAGTTGGTATATATATATATACATAAATTACTCCTTATTCATTACTTACTTGGTGGTAGATATACACAGCAGTTGCATTAAAAGAGCTAAGTAAACATGATGTTGGTGCTTTCGTACTTTAGGTACTTTCATCAAAAAAAGGGTACTGACAGGCAAGCCTATGGTGCTGACGGGCCTATTGTTTATTGTTGGGAGTCTAGGCTGAAAAGTAGGGTTTTTAGACTTTTTCCATAGGTCTTTCAGAAATACAGAATAGAATGATGTCATCCTGAGTTGTAGTCTCCCATTAAGAAGGGAAACACACGATAAACCCCCCATATATATGGAATGCTCATTGAAGCAAAGATCCTTGTGAAAGCATTAGCAAATCGTCTGCTCAGGTGATGCCGGCACTGGTGCATGTGAACCAGTGCGGTTTCATGCCAGGGCGCTCCACTACAATGAACATTTGGTGAGTACACATTGTAATTGATGGGGCCAGTTTGATTGAGTACCCAATGGTCGACCCCGAGTACCCATCAGTCGACCCCGAGTAGGCATTCGACTCGATCTCCTGGCAGTCCATATGGGAGGTAATGTCAGGAATGGGATTCAGTGAAGAATATATGAGGCAGGTGAAGGTATTCCATCATTGGATAGAGGCATTGATCAGAATCAACAGCCGCTCCTCTAATTTCTATCACAACTGCCCCACTCCCTTATCCCAAACTGCCCCCTTTCTCTCCCCCAACTGCCCCACCTCCCCCTCTCCCACTCTGCCCCCTTTCTCCCAACTGTCCCCACACTGCGTTCCCCCAACTGCCCCACCACCCCTGTCCTCCCAACTGACTCATCCCCACTGTCCCCAAACCCCTCCATGTCCTCCCAACTGTCCCCAACCCCCCTGTTCCCCCACAGCCTCCCAACTGCCCCCATTCCCCCTAACTGGCCCCACCTACTTCTCCTGAAATGGCCTTCTCCCCCAAACTCTCTGCTCAACTGCCCCTTTCCCCCCAACTTCCCCACCCCTCTCCTCCCCAACTGCCCCCACCCCACTTCTCTCTCAATGATCCTCTTCTCCTCCTGAACTGCCACACCCCTGTTCTCTCCCAACTGCCCCCTTCTCCCCAACTGCTGCAGTCCTCTTCTCCCCAACTGTACCCCACCTGTCTCCCAAAACTACCCCACTACTCTTCTACAACTGCCCCCTTCTCCTTCAACTGCCCACCCACTCCCTTCACTGCACCATCCTTCTGCCTCAAATGCTTTTCCACTCCTTCTCCCTCAACTGCTGTTCCACCCCCAACTGCCCCATCTCCCCCAGCAGCTGCCTTTCTTCTCCAGCTGCCCCATCCCTTCTCCTCCAAGTGCCCATCCCTTCTTCACCAAACTAACATTTATACCCCAACTGCCCCACCCCTTCTCCCCAACTGCCCCCTTTCTCTCCCCAACTCTCCCCTTTCTCCCCCACTGCCCCCACAACTGCCCCCACCCCCTGCCCCCAACTGCCCCTACCCCTTCTCTCTCAACTACCCTCTTTTCCTCCTGAACTTCCCTCCCCTGCTCTCTCCCAACTGTGCCCCACCTCTCCCACAACTACCCCACCACTCTTCTCCAACTGGCCCCTTCTCTCTCAACTGCCACCCTTCCCACCAACTGCCACCCTTCCCACCAACTGCTCCTGTGCTCCACCACCCTCTTCTCACCAAACTCTCCTGTCACTATTATCCATCTGCCCCTTCTTTCCCAACTAACCTCTGTTTCCTTCCCCACATGCACCAAGTCTCTCCTTCTCAACTGCTCCCTCTCCAACTGCCCTGTTTCTCCTTTTATTAAGAAAAAACTTTATTTTAGGTATATGTGCAATAAACAAACAAAATTACGTCATAACAACAAACATGGAAGTAACTTATGCTTCATATCCCGTCCCTCCCGCCCCCCGCCCCCTGCCCCAGTGCCCTCCAGGACACCCTTGTGTTGAGTCAGCGATGATTAACAGTTGATTGCTGTGCTCGGGCTGGAGTGTATGCCCGCATGATTCTGCTGGGGATCTGGGGAAGAGGCTCTTGAGGAGTCGTTGCTTCCTGTGGATAGCAAATAGGCCATGTTTGGGCCCCATATATCGGGTGGTTGAGCGTGTAGGGGTGATAGTTTGATGAAGTTTGATTCTGTGTCCTGGCAGTATGCTATGTCTTTCAACCACTGTTGTACAGTCAATGCCGGTCCTTTTCCCGAAGACATTGCGATTCTCCTGTGCGCCAACAGTAGTAGCAGCCCTCCTAGTTTGTGTGTTGAGATGGGGAAGTGTTTGGTGAGTCACAGGAGTGTGATCTTGGGGTCAGGTTCTATGGGCATGCTTATCATTGCGGTTGTCTTTTCCAGTAGAATTTCCCAGAATTGTTGAATTGATGGGCAGGACCATGCGAGGTGGAGGAAGTCTGCCGATGGCGTACCACATCGACCGAACAGTGAGGGGGTCGAGGGGTGGTAGTGGTGGATTCTAGCGGGGGTGTGGTACGCTTGATGAATGAATTTTAGGTGTATTAGTTTGTATCTTGTATTTAGCGATACTTTCTGGGTTTGTGCTTGGATATATTTCCATTCTTCATCTGGGATTGAAATCTGGAGGGCCCTTTCCCATCTCGTTTTAGGTGTTGTCGGGTTCGGGGCTGTTTCTATTAATAGCGATTTGTATAGCATCGAAACTAGTTTACCCTCTCCTTGTGATTGGATGACTCCGTGTAGCAATTGCCATGATGAGGGTTGTTGCGGGAACGAGGGTAGTCTGGCTTGCAGGGAGCCTCTAAAACGGAAGTAAATAAACGTGTCTAGGGCGGTGGAGGCTCTGCAGGTTTTGGCCTGTTGGGGAGTGAGGAAGTTTCCTTCGATAAAAAGATCGCCCATGGTTATTAAATTTAGCTTGTAGGCCCAGTGCAAGTAAACTTTCTCTGAGGTCAGGGGGATACCAGGGATACATTTTATCGGAAGTAGAGGGGAGAACCTGGTCTGAATATTACATTTCAACACATTTCTTTCCATATTGCTATGGTGGAGAGGACCGTGCTTAGAGTGTTGTACGGGGTGTGTGTCAGGCCAAAGATAGCTGCTCTGAGCAGGTGAGGATTTGCGAGAGCTCGCTCCAGCTGGACATGGGGACAAACAAAGTGTGTGGCGTACCAGTGGCCCAGGAATTGGGCTTGCGCTGCCCAGTAATAGTATTCTACATCTGGGAGTGCCATTCCGCCTTTTTTACGGACTGGATTAGTGATTTAAAGGCTATTCTGACTGGTTTGCCCCCCCCCAGAGAAGTTCCAGGATTATGCTTTACTATCGACACCCGGCCCCATAGAGCGAGTGGCTGTGATTTCCATCTGCTGATTTTCCCCTGTAGTGTTTGGATTACTTTGCCATCATTATTTTGGAAGAGGGTTTGGTGGTCTCTGGCCATTTGGATGCCTAAATAGCAAACGTGTGTGTGTTCCCATTCGAAGCCAAAGTCATCTTGGAATTCTTGGGTCTCTGGGGTGAGTGGGAATACAATGGATTTGCTGTGGTTGATCTTTAAGCCAGAGAAGTTACCAAATGTTATTATATCCCGTATTACTGGATACAGGTTTATTGTTGGGTCGTGTATGTAAAGGGCGATGTCATCTGCATATAAGGAGATTATTAGTTTGTGGGGGCCGAAGGTCAGGCCTCTGTGTATGTGTCTGGCTTGGAGATCTGAGGCGAGGGGTTCCATCACCAGAGCAAAGAGCAAGGCGGATAGTGGGCACCCCTGTTTTGTACCCCGCTGGAGATCTATTGCCATTAAGCTAGTTTTCCCCAGAATGATGTGCGAGCGGGGTTGGTTATACAGGAGGGCAGTTAGCTGGAGGAATCTCTTTCCTAGGCCCATTCTTTAGAGGACCTCGAAGAGAAAAGGCCATTCAATGGAGTCGAAAGCTTTCTCTGCGTCTAGGAGGACCGCCACAGCTTGGTGTGAGGGGTCCAGAGCCTCCATGACTCCGAACATGCGTCTGATCCCGAATGTTGTGTTGCGGGCCGGTATAAATCCGGCTTGGTCTACAAGTACCAGCGCGGGCATTAGGGGAATGAGCCTGGAGGCCAGGATTTTAGCTAATATTTTATTGTCCAGATTAATCAGTGATATTTGTCTGTACGAGCCACATTCATCTGGGGGTTTGTTGGCTTTGTGCAGTAGTATCATGTTTGCCTCTCGAAGGGTCGGGGCAATGACCCGGACACTAGTGCCTCCTCGAAGACTTGCAGTAGTAGCGGGGAAAGGATGGGTGCGAACGCTTTGTAGAACTTGCCTATTAGCCCGTCGGGACCAGGAGCCTTAGTGTTTGGCAGGTCCTTAATGGCCTGGAGGATCTCCTCAGAGGTGATGGGTGCGTTTAGGGGTTCCCTGAGCATGGCTTCCACCAAATACCTTTCTATGTCAGCTAGGTAGTGTGTCAGTTCCTCCTGGGTGGTGGTGAAGTTAGTTTTGTACAGCTCTTGATAATAGGTGTGGAATGTTTCAGCATTTTCCTTGTCGGTGTGTACTAGGGTGCCCTGGAGGTTTCGGATCTGCTCGATCTGTGTGGGTTTTCGATCAGCCTTGCAAGGAGGGCGCCTGGCTTTTGCCCTTCTCGTATTGACGGATGCGGTGGCCATGTGATCGAAATTTTAGTTCGTGGTCCGCTGCCGCTCTAAACTTATCAAGCTCTACCTTCAATGATGCCAGCACCTGTCGCTCTGTTGAGGTGGTCTGTACGTGTTTGAGCTCTTTCAGGCGGGACTCGCACGAGGACAGCTCCTGTCTAATGAGCTTCAGAATTCCTTGTTCTTTGGTTAAACAGATCCCTCTGACGTAACATTTTAGGGATTCCCACAGGGTTCCAGCCGATGACACCGAGCCCTGGTTCATTTGGAGGAAGGTTATGATCTCTGTACGGAGTTCGTCAGTGAATACCTGGTCCTGTAGGGATCCGTACTTGAATCTCCAGTGTCTTCTCCCTTCTGATGGGTCTGGTGGGGTACACTCGACTGTGACCGCTGAGTGGTCTGATAGTGCTCTCGGCAGTATTTGGCTGTTTGTCCATTGAACCTGGCTGTGTCCGGAGACCAATATGTAATCCAGACGGGAACTGGTTTTGTGGACCCAAGAGTGGAATGAATAGTCACGGGACTCGCCGTGTTGGACATCTACCAGATCAAACACTTGTGTATAGGCGTGTTACAAATGCCATATCATATCATATCATATATCATATGCTTTACAGATCTCAAGAAATAGGAAAGCTGCTTTAGAGGGGGTTGTAGACGTCGGGTGAGATCTATCCTTCTGTGGGTCAAGTGCGGTGTTCATGTCACCTGCCCATATGATCGTTGCGGATCTTGCTTCACCCAGGTGTGTCATTACCCAGTCAAAGTTGTTGTATCCGTACGTGTACAGTCCATAGGAATATATGATGGTCAATTCTGTATTTTCCAGGATCCCGTGTACTAGAAGTGACCTCCCCTCTTCGTCATTTGTAACTGCGAGTAGTTTAAATTTCAGGGATTTAGGTATTAGGATTGCCACTCCTCTGGCGTATGTGGAGTATGATGCAAAGTATCTATGACAGCCCCAGTCTCAGGCCCAACGATTCTCTGTTCCGGGGAGGAGATGAGTTTCCTGAATTAGAGCAACGTCCACTTTGTGTCTCCGGAGGTATTGCGTAATCTTTCTCGTTTTGGACGGGTTATTGCCCCCTTTAATGTTCCAGGTAGCTAACTTGGATGTTGTTGGTGGTTGACTGCTTGGTCGGATTTGGGAAGAGAGATCGTTCTATCTTGTTGGGCCATATTGCATCAGAACTGTGTTTGAGTTCTTACTTTTTCAGGCGAGAGCTGACCCCGGCGAGCCCACTGGGCTATCCCGGGCGGTGGCAGGGGGGGGTACGGACCTCAGATAAGCACGCTTCAATAACATGAAACTGTTTCCCTCCTGGACATGGGCAACCCCCAATTCGCCCGTCAAATTTCCCCACCCAAAGTCCCAAAACAATACAAGCTGCGCTTGGGTGCTAGGGAACTTCCAAGGACCAGTGCACCCTTGGATCTAACGTGGTTGTGGAATCCAGGGGATCAGTGTGAAAAGCATAGAGCGGCCTGGTGATGGGTGTGTGTGGACATCATGGCGGGTCTCTGTCTGCTCGGTCTCTCCATTGCGGTCTCGGGTTGCCCATATTTTGTTTGCACCCCAGCTTGTCGAGGAACGAATTCGCCTCTTCGGGTGTGTTGAAGAACTGTGATTTGCCGTTGTGTTGAATTCGTAGTTTGGCTGGTTAGAGCATGGAGTATAACAATTTGTTGTCCTGTATTTGGCGTTTTACTCCGGTGAATGTTTTGCGTAATGCCAGGACTGAAGGGGAGAAGTCGGGGAAGAATTGGATGTCGTCTCCGTCGTTTTGTAGATTCCCTTTTTCCCTTGCAAGGAGGAGGATTGTGAAATCTTTGAAATTGAGCAGTTTTGTTATTATTGGGGAAGGGGCTGTCCCGGGAATGGGTCAGTTGGTTGGGACCCTGTGAGCGCTTTCTACCACAAATATGTTTGACAGTGCGGGGCTTCCAAATAGCTCTTTACATAGGGATTCCACAAAGTCTTCCATTTTTCATGTGGTTTGCTGCTCTCATACCCCGAGGATCCTGATGTTCCGGCGTGATCGCGCTTCGAGGTCCTCGTTTTTGGCCATGACAGCTTTCATTTGTGTTTCTAATGTTGATACTTTGGTGGACATGCAGGACACATTGTCTTCAACATGAGAGATTCGTTGTTCGGCAGTGTCCCAGTGTCCCCATGTTTGTCCAGACGGTGCTGTAGCTGGTCTACTTTTGTGGACAGGGAGTCAAGCTTGCTGTCAATGTTGCCAATCCCCGCTTTCAGTTTGAGAAGGATTTCTCTGATATCGGTGGTTTGAGCGGGGTCATCTTCTAGGGGCATGGACTCTCCTTTCTCTCGTTTGCTTTTGGGGTTTTGACAATGGTACCCGTCTCAAAAGTTAGTTTCCTTTGGGATTTGTCTGATTTTCCCATCTTGGCAGTGTCGCTGTCCCTGGGCCAGGTGTCCGGATTAACTGTGGTTTTTCTCCCCTTAACTGTTTCCCTCCTGGGGGTTTATTGGCAATGGTTGCGGTTTCCGGTGTCTTGTGGTGCCACCTTGAGTAGGAGGGTGTCGCCTGCCGCCCTGTTGGTTTTCGCCTGGTTTTTGGGACTATAGGGGGTTTTTGATTTTCAATCCCCTTGTGCCTTGCTCTCGTGGGGGTTACTGGGCAATGCAGGGGCTCCCGCTTGTTCTGGGCGTGATTTCAGAGCCTCCTAGCTGGTGTAGTTGGTGGTGTTCAACCAGGCTTTAATGTGCCTTTAATGTCTGACTCCCGCCGTGGGAGTTGTATGGCTGGGGGTGGAGGAGATGTCCTGCGGCGGCCCCTGCCCCGTTGTTGTGCGTCGCGCCTTATCTGGGGCGCAGTGCTCCCTGTCCCATAAGCTGCCGCCGGGGAGGGGGGGCTCACCTGGTGTGTCTGGTTGTAGCCGCCTCCTATCTGCATCCACGAGCGCTGGTGCGGGGGGGCCTCTTGGCCGGCGGATGATTGCAGGGGGCGGGCCTGCCATCTGGGTCCCTCAGGGCCCTCGTGTGTGGTGCTGGGGTTCCCCTGGTGGTGGCTGCTCTGCGTGGCCCCCCTCCTGCAGGCCGCTGTGTGAGCGAATCGTCACCGGATCCG
Source organism: Ambystoma mexicanum (assembly GCF_040938575.1). Lineage (NCBI taxonomy): Eukaryota > Metazoa > Chordata > Amphibia > Caudata > Ambystomatidae > Ambystoma > Ambystoma mexicanum. The sequence continues at coordinate 15,165,616 of NC_090933.1, read as the reverse complement.
CTCCTCAGACCCGCTCTCCTGCGCGGTTGTCTCGGGCCGCCGTGCGGCTGTCGCAGGCCCCCTCGGGGGGTTCCCGGAGGGCTGTGGGGCTTGTTGCTGCGCTCTCGCGTGTTGTTTCCCCCAGCCGCAGGGCAGCGCCGGCTCGCCCCTCCGCGGCTCTGTTATTCTGAGCCCAAAGTGCGGTCACAGGTGCTCTCCCCGCCGTCTGGGAGCAGCTGCTGGTGTGCCCCACCTTGGGACATCCGCCACACTGTTGGGGGGGTTGGATGGCCCCCGGATCCGTTGTTTTTCAGGATTCATGAGGGTGCGCTGCTGGAGCTCACGGAAGAGCGGCCATCTTGGCTGCGCTCTAGCGCCTTCTCTGACCTGTGTCTCCTAAATGCCCCTCCACCAACTGCTCCCCCAGCTGCTGGCCTGCTGCTTCAATGAAGCGCTGCCCTCCCCCCTCCTCTCCCCTTACCCATGTTTGTTCACAAGCTGATTCCTGGAGCTGCCAAGACTCTGAAGGGTACTCGGAAATTCTCAGCGTTCTCAGGTTTCAATTCGGCGCCAATGAAAGAAATTCACGCAAGGTATGCTGGGAACTGGGACTGATGGGCGGTCATCACAAACGCTGGGCATCCTGGGAGTTGTAGGCAAACATCAGGGGCTCGCAATACTTGCAGACAGTGTTTCAATGTCCGTTTCGGTAAACTTTGCTGTGTGACATACCCTTCATTGCTCCTGCTGCATGCTGACTGCGCATTGGTATCTACAGGACAGTGCAGTTCGGCATATTTAAAACCTGCTCACAACGACACATTTGCTGGCAAACAGCTGCTTTTGCTGGAAAGGAGAGCAATGTGCCATTTAATAAACGCTCTCAATTAATTTACAGTGGCTGAAATCGGTGCTACATGCGTTTTCTAATAATAAAAAAAACGACTGTGGTTCTGTTATATTAAAAAAAATAGCATGCATCACCGGTTTCATCCATGAAGTTCACAGCGTTCGTTCACAAACATGTTGGGTTAACTCATTTAATTAGGAACAATCATTTCGCTACGCGTCCATCTAAATGTGAAGCTTGCATATATAGCGTGTCAAGGTCCTTTTGTTTAAGGCAAATATTAACAGTTAAGTGACTCAATTAGTGTGTATTTAAAAAAAAAAAGGTGTATGCCCACAATACGGCTTCCTTTACATATTTGTAGTCAGGGTCGGACTGGGGCAAAAAATAGGCCCGGACACCCAAAAAAAAGTGGCCCACCCCTCGCCTCAAAAAAGAGGCCCACCCCTGGCCTCACTACCCTTGGCCTCTGATGACATCACCGGAAGTGATGTCATTTGACCCCACCCCAAAGTGCCATCGGGAAGCGATGAAAGATGACTTTTCACCCCTTGACAAAACAGGAAGTGGCATCGAATAGCATTGTGCCTAACTACACTACGAAAAATATGGTTATGATTTCACTAATGTGATATACATTTCATACAAGAATGGATTACCATATGTATCATTAATATCATCTATGTTTATAGATGCATATTATCAAATTACTGTGAATGCAAGCAGATGTCCAAGGCCAAATGATAATATGTTATTGTATAGCATTTACGCTTAAGCTCTTTTTTATAAAACAAATATGCATACAATATCACCCAACCTGTGTTTGTACTCATTTATCGATCTAAGAAGGATGAATAGCCTTGCTGGGATTCGAACCTGCAGACCACACACACATCGCAGCAACAAACACTCAACCCACTGAACCATCATATCAGCTAAAGTAAAATGAGCAATTATTCTGTAGTGGATACCATTAAGCTGGTAACTGAGATGAGACTACTATGGCTCAGGGCCTACTAATCTGCATCAAAAATTATATGGTTTTTCTCCATGAGAATTCTAAGGTCATCTACCCTTATGGTAGTGAGTGGAGTTTCCAGACTGTCACTTTCCCTCATCTGCTTGGATACAATGTATCAGAGAGAGAGAGAGAGAGAGAGAGAGAGAGAGAGAGAGAGAGAGAGAGAGAGAGAGAGAGAGAGAGAGAGAGAGAGAGAGAGAGAGAGAGAGAGAGAGAGAGAGAGAGAGAGAGAGAGAGAGAGAGAGAGAGAGAGAGAGAGAGAGAGAGAGAGAGAGAGAGAGAGAGAGAGAGAGAGAGAGAGAGAGAAAATTAGTTGACAATGTAATCTAGCAAAATGGCACCTATCTGAAAGAGGACGGTGGTAGGAGTGCAGGATTACGAGTTGTTTTTCCGTGTGAGGCCCACTCCCCCCTGCCCGACTAGCCAACACCCCCCTAAGATCTCTGAACACCTTACACCACCCCCACAGACGGCCGCCACAGGACTAGGCATTAGACCATGAACTCCAAACAAATTATGACCAAGCTCTTCTCTAGCCAAAGGCATAGAAAGCAGATTGGCACACAAGAGTCAGCTACTTCTGATCTGCATCCATCAGCACCGGTGATCGAAGTGGGTGGAAGCAGTGCGCCTCTACTTTTTATTAAGTTTTACTGTTTATATACTTTTGTTTTAAAAATAAACCCTTCCGGAATGGTTTCATTTAAAAACAAAAGTTTAGTAAGAATTTGAAACGTGCACTTTAAGTGCACTGCACTGAGCGTTCCCTTAAACCGCAGGTGCATGTGTTTGAGGGTTTTATTGTGCGTCAGTGGGGGCACGGCAATAGGGATTGTGCGAGCTGTGGCAGGCAAGTTGGGAACATAATTCAGCTACTTTTCTACACTTTGATCACGGATCACCACCACAGGGTTCTCATTTGCCTCTCCCACTGATGACCCCTCCCCTTTTTCTTACAGAGCCACACAAAGTGAGGCCACGGATTGTGGTAAACACTGAAGACCACTCACATTACCTTCAGGAGCATCTGGACTGTGTTCCTTCTGCAATTTTCAGTTTGCATTGTTGCATTTGTTCACTACCGGATTACCACCAACACTCCTCCCCTTGCACTTTACTTGTCTGAATGTTCCAAGAATTTAAAGATCAGAACCTTCGCCCACTCCCCATCGCCTCGTGAGGAGCTGGATAGTGACTCTGTTCAATGCTAGCACCTTATAAATCACCAATCAATAAATGAATAAAACCTGGGCCTGAAAGAAACCCCCGTGGATGGCATTACAATACCATGGGGTGACATGGGCCAGCTTTTCCATACCCCGCTGGCTACCAGGATCACGCACTGAAGACCAGGATCACACACTGAAGCAATGGCGACACAGCACCCGCTGCATTACAGAAACTGTCAAGGAAATAAATTAGGACTTTTGACCTTTAGAATTTTAGATATTCCATTGGAGGTTATTGTCAAATATGCATTATTGGGAATTGGCTTTTGTGCAGACATGAATGGCACTGTTTGTCTGCTTACAAAGTCAAGCGATAGAAATTCTAAAACATGTCCATGTTAATCCAAGGATGTTCTCTCCTTACTGGGGCCTTACTTGGGCAAGGGGGAGACTCCCCACCCCCACGCCCACGCCCCCATACCAGTCCACCAGAAGCCACTGCGTATGGCCTGGTCCTCACAGCAGGATGCTCCCCCTCCTCCTCCAATTGGCAGGGGGCTAAAGCACAGAGAGGTCTGGCCTCTGGAACCATTGCATGCAGGAGTTCCCTGCATCACAGGGTCTGTGAGAAGGGGAGCTGAGCATTGATCGCTCTGGTCCACGCGCATGGCAGTGCCCTTGGGCGATTGCCATTACACCAAAACGCAGCACAGAGTCTGGAAGCGTCAGAAGGGCTGGGGACGCCGCTGCTACTACTGCGCCTGCGCCAGATCACACTCTTCTCCCCCAATTTATGGGCATGGCAGTAGTAGTTTTGCATGACACCCCACCAGCCAGGGTCGGATGAATTTCTTTGACGAATGATGGCTTTGCAGGTGTTTTTTTAATTCCCTAAAAAAAATGTGTCTTCACTTTTTTTTTTCAAAACTGGCCCAGGAGTGGGCAGAAAAACCGGCCCCCATGCCCAAGGGACGATTTCGGCCCGGCCACGGGCCGAAAGGCCAGGGGCCAATCCGACCATGTTTGTAGTAGTAGCTACCTTCAAACTGCAGACAGCCAGAACCAAAGGCAAACAAAATGGCCTGCTGGTTGAACTTCTGCCTTAATCTGATTTAAAAGATTGATCGTACCAGGCCATTGACATTTTACCTACGTAGTGGACGCTTGCCAGAAATTGCATTCATGAAGTTACCAGTGCACAGACAAGCCCAATTCATCTTCACGTACATGTTCTGTAAAAAATGTTCACCTTTTCTTGATTTGTCCCATATTTTTGGAAATTGACTGCCTCTTGTGCTTTTCCTGGCTTGCTTAGTTGGCACAATGGAGTTGCAGCGTTGGGTAACGATTGAGTATAGTAGAGCGTTTTTTCTTTTTTTTCGATAACAACAATGAAGTGTCATTAATATGGCCTAGTTTCAGTTCACTGGCTGAATGCCAACTTTTTTAAACATCATTTTTTTTATAGCCAGGAACATCCTTTTAGCATTTTATCTAGAATGTGAGGTCTGGGTTTGAGGTGTCTGCACCTGATATTATTGCACTGTTACCATCTGTCCTAAATGTTTATTATACTCTGCTTTAGGTAACATTACCCTCCCAGGTCCAACTTAGGTCCTTCCCCTCCTCTATCTCTCTCTACTTGTGATGTTCCCCAGAGGTCTAACCTTTATGCCTGGTTGTGCGACCAATACCTTGCACCTCTCGTCCATCGCATTGCTGCTCTCTGCTCCAACTTTTAGTGCTAAACTCAGCTCGCTTTCAGACTCCCCTCTGCCACCTCTTCTCCTTCACTCATCCCGGGTTGTCTGTCTGCAATCCAGGAGTGGTGTGCCGCCAATAATCTCTGCCTGAATGCCAGTAAAACGAAGATCCTCCTCATCGGCACAGCTGCACCTTCTTTCCTGCCACTCTCTGTCCAGCCTCCCTTGCCCCTCATCCTGCTCCCACCTGTGAGGCTAAGAACCTCGCGGTCATCTTCAACTCCACACTCTCCTTCTCTCCTCACATCTCTGAAGTCTCTAAGAAGTCAACTACCAACTTTACATCCTCAGAGGTATTCTACCTTTCCTCCTCCCCCAGAAGATCTCTTTCTCCAGAGTTCTGTTCTCTCTAGGCTTCACTACTGCAACAGCCTCTTTTTAAATCTGCCTGCCTCTACTCTCCGTCCTCTACAGCTCATCCAGAACAGGACTGCAAGACTTGTCCTTGGCCTCAAGCCCAGGGATCGTATCTCTCCAGTCCTGAACTCTCTCCATTGGCTTCCAGTGGCTGCAAAGATCAAGTTCAAGACCATTTGCATTATCCCAAGGCCTTCTGGGGCCCGGGACCGCAATACCTCCAACTCTCTCTTCGGAAATATTTTCCTACTCAAGCTCTTCGCTCCTCCACCTCCAACTCCTTGAGGGTCAGGCACTTCTGCAAGCAATGACTCAGTGGGAGATATCTCTCTTCTGCTGGCGCCTCCCTCTGGAACAGCTCCCTGCCTCTCTGAAACATGAGCAGAACCATCTCAGGTTCCGGAAGCATCTCAACACTTTCCTCTTTGCTTCTGTCTTCTCTCTTCCTCTTCCCTGCTGATCTCCTGTCTGATGCTGCACTGGTCACATGGCTACCCTCTGAACTTCGGGCCCAGGTCCCTGCCCGCCTAGTTGCACACCTGCACTGCCTCCTGGCAACCCTTGCACTTGGGTCTGTATCTGTAATCCTACAGTCACTTACCTGCACTTATCAGACACTTGTTGTCTGTACTTAACCCTTGCACTGCCACCTGCTGGCTGCACTACTTGTTTGTGATTCTGTGTCCTGCACTTGCCCCTCCTCCCATTCCCATGGCACTTTTCCTATCCCATGCTCTTGCGCAATCTCAATATCACCAGGGCTAGTAAGAATGTTGTATTTGCCCTCCCTTTGTTTCCCCTCCCTTGCCTCGTCGCGCCTTGAAACACTTGCGTATAGGCGCGTTATAAATGTCATATCATATTATAAGCAACTTTGGGCTTCTATTTTCCCAAAGTCACGTATGATTTCGTCAGGTCGCTTGTTGCGGTTTTTGTCAGTATATCGCCGATTGTGTGCTTGCCTGTAAAAACACGCATGAAAGGAGAACTAACATCCATCCTTGCACAGCTTTTTCACACACATTGAAGCTGGGGCTGATTGCTATTGTCATGAAATGACACATGCTGGCAGGGACTCGGCTGCTAGCAGCCTTTTAATGACTTGCTGCAATTTCTTTCTCTTATCTGCAGTACACCCTTCTTAACCATATATTTTGTCACTGATGTCTGAAAGTCCCCACCCCAGGGTCCATTACCATAGCCAAAAGATCTCCATCTACATTTAATGTAGCTGGAAACCTTTTGGGGGGGCTGGCTCACCTGGTGGTGTTTTTCTATTTGCCGTGTGGCATCGTCTTTGTTATGGGAGGGAGGGGATAAGTTGAAAGATTTCCAAAAACACCCTGGAAGTTCATCCATGGTGTGTTTCTTTTTTTTCTTTGTGTTTTCAGAAGCATTCATCTTGTTAGAAACAGGAGCTCAGGTCTCTGTCCGTACCAAAAGACTGGGATAGTTGTGGCTGCCAGCCAAGAAACAGAAAAGCATGCAGAAAGAGAAACACATTTTCAAATCTTTTTTATGCACCTTTTTCAGTAAAAGTTAACATTTATGTCAAATAATGCGATTTGAATCTACTCATTCTCGCACATTAATTCCACCCATAGATTTTTAAAACCTCCTTACCATGCTATAGGTCCCTTAAGAACAGGGATACAGAGAAAAAGGGTGGTCAGCGAAAAGGACAGCGAGTGAGACACACGCAAGAAAGTGTGACAGAACCTGATTAAAAAGATGATGTATAACTGGGTAAACGAGGTGTGAGAGCAGGGGAAGAGACACAGAAAAATTGGGAAAAGGAGAAGAGAAAGCAAGAGTAAGAACAAAGGGTGAAAGAAAATGAATGGAGAGAAGGTTGTGAGACACTAAAGGTTCAAGTGAAAGAATGGAGGGAGAGAACATGATAGATGAGCAGACGGGGACAGCATGGGGAAAAGAGTGTGAGACTGAATGGGAACTCATCAGGAAGTGAAAAGTGTTAGAGACAAGTGAAAAGGAAAGAGAAGGATAGGACAGAGAGAAACCCGGCATAATAGGAGAGAATGGCATTCCATATGAGAGGGAGAGAGAAATAGTGGGGAGGCGGGGTGGAGAGAAAGGCAGTGTGAGAGATGCATGACAAAGGAGGGCTGAAAGAGGAAAGAAAGTTGAGAGTATTAGGGGGGACCCCCAGGCAGGCAGAGCCGTTCTAGGAGTCCACGGATGTCAAACTCATGGAACGCCTAATTCCTTCCCTTACCCAAAACAATGCAGGGTCCACAAAAGTAGCAAGGTATAACTGAGGTTTATCACAGACAACAAACCACAGGGGTTACATGCACGGAGGGAATCAGGCACATCTCGCCGCATTCCGGCTAGCAGGCCCTTTTTGGTTGCAAGTGGCATCACTATGTGCATCACAGTTCAGGACCTTCTCCAAAACCGAACTGAACTCTGGATAGGGTGGCGAGTGGTTGTTCCCCTATGGGAGCCCATATTGAAATAACGTTATTGGACAAGGTTGCGTCAGGTGTTAGGCTTGGACCATCCCCAAAAACTGATACTATTTGTTACAGTATGCAGACCTTGTGATTGGTTAGTGACCCACGCTACCCACCCCGAGGTTCATGATTTCTGATTGGTTGAGCCGCGGGACCCCAAGCCTGGGACGAACTCCGTCCCCAGCCCGCTAGACCCCGTTCATGGTGCAAGTGCAACTATGTGTTTGTGAGGTGCAACTATGTGTCAGTGCCATAACCGCACGTGGACCATAACAACCATGAGAGCGCTCCATTTCCCAATGCAGAACTGTAGCCTGTGTGTAACAATTTTTTGCAACCATTGTCTGGGCCGTGGGATGGGTTGTTTTTCTCATCCACCAATCTTGGCTCCTCACCAGCTTGGCCGAGTCACGTCTTAGGAGACCACGTTTGTGAGCTCAGGAGCTCCGAGTTATTATATATTTTATGGGGAAAGGGCCTGTTCCCCAGCCCTTGTTAGTTTGGCTCAAGGTGAGGTATGTCATTTGCAACATTGCGTCCTTGGCAGTGGCTCTGTCTCTGCCATGGTGATTCTGCTTGCACAGCATTCTGTGAGGCTCGAGGTTTCTCTAGGATGATCATGGCCTAATAGGATTTCCTAAACCATGGTCTGGCTTCTACTGTGTGCATTGTCCCATAGTATCAATAGGTTAGCGTGTTTTGGCTAGTCATGTCCCTTGAATGCTCCTGACAGTCCATACAGTTATTTGCATGAAAGCATCTGCAATCATTTACATGTGCTCTTCTTGCTTCTTGCGTTCCTGCGTTGCTGCGACAAGCCTAATGGCAGAATAATAAACATGCAGACAGTATGTATATGTCACTGTCCTCTAACTCACAGAATTATACACATGTGTTCTTCATGTAGTTGGGTGTGTGAGTGTCCCGACTGTGTGGATGGCACGTGTTCTTCCTGTCTAACACAGCAATGTCGTTGTGATGTCTCTAACAACTTTGAGGCATGGTTTCTCGGCACGTTAGCCAATTCTATCCATGTAGCTGTCTCCAGCTCCTTCTTGTGCTACTTCGTCCACTCTGGGTAGAGTTTGTACTGCTGTAGGGTTGTAGGGCCTGCTGAGAGGGTATCTTTCATGAAAGTTGTCCATTGTGGGAGCAGTGGGAATTGATGTGAGCTCATACGATCTGCGCCCATACTGTCTTCGGTGCTTCTTTAAGTTGAAGGGTCTTTCGGGACGGAAGCCGTGTTCTGAACTTCCCTCTTCAAGGGCGTATATGAGAAGAGGCAGAAAATGAGGCAAAGAGCAAGGGAAGATGAAGGCTTTTTGAGGAGAGGTGTCATGATTCGTCGTGACTCGGCGGTCCAGAACTGATCACTAAGGCAATGTTGGTGCCACGTTCACCCCTTCCAAGATGGAGGGAGGAGTACGCCGCTCATGTAACGTGATGCCGTGCCATCACAGATCTGGAACAACCTCCATTCAATTCCACATTAAGGCTTCCTGGCCGGCGTTCGGTGCGTTGCAACTTCTCTCTGTTGCAGTAACGCTTGTTGTCTCCGGTAAGCCTACTGTCAATATTCCTCTCTTCTTCCCTTTTCCTTGCCTTGTCCTCCTTCCTTGCCTTTTCCTGGTCCTCTGGCTTGCTTATTTTTCACCTCATCTGCCACATGCATTCCTGGATCCTCCTTCAAACATGACCTTCATCAGTGTCACTTTACCTGCTGCTGGAATTGCAAGGACCTACTTGGCTGTTGATTCGTAGGTGCAGGTTATTTCCCCAACAAGGTTTTTTTTCTCCCACTGATTGGCTCCACATTCCCTGGGTAGAGCCAAGCACCTAGCTCAATCTCCTGGGTTACAGTGGCTGCTCAGGGGATCGGATGTTGCAAGCAAATCACTGATCCGCCTGCTGACCACAGGGTAAGGTGCAATCTTTCTAAGAGGATGCACAAGGGAGTGCTTGAGGAGTGAGGGGAAGAGTCTAGTAGCAAAGGAATTATTGCAGAAATTGGCCAAGGCTGCAGCAAGGGAGACAATGGTGTCCTTGATATTTCTGGATGGAGCAGGGGAGCACCTGTTTGGATGAGACTTTCTTAGAGCGAAGTAGTCTAGAATCCTCATCAGGTGTTATGCGAGAAAAAAAGGGTTGGGGAAAGGGGGGTCGAGGGAGGCCTGAGAGCGGGTGAGGAGTAGATGAGAGTGAGGACAAGATATCCAGAGTTTTAGAAATGGAGTGAGAGGCCAGAGAAGTGCAGAGAGCCAGGGAAGGCAGTAGGGTTGACGAGTTCCTTGCAGATTTTGAAAAGTTCAACCCTGTTGTTTGTGGCCGCAGAAATGCAGGCTTGGATGTAGGCCCTCTCCTTGGAGTAGATGTATCAGAGTTTTTCAGAAGATGTGCTCAATGCCTGCCACTTCCACTCAGCCGCCCTGCACTTGCGTTTCAAAGCAGCCAGGTTAGAGTCATACCAGGAGTTGCACTTGGAGGTGGGTTTCATGCGGATACTCATGATAGGGACAACGATGTCCAGAGTGTTAGAGATGGAGAGTTGAAGGTTAGTAAGGGCTGTGTCAGAGTGAGAGTCAGTGACAGGAGTAAGAGGTGGAGTGAAGGTGGCGGCAGAAGCATCACCTGACACTTGCTTCATAGGTCGAATGATAGCAAAGGTGGCTGGCAGTGCAGTTGGGGCTTAGTGGGGGGACCCAGGAGGTCCAGGTGAGAGGACAGGAGAGCATGATCAGACCAGGAGAGAGGAGTATTGAGAGGATAGGAGATGGGGATGTCTGAAGAGATGAGAGCATCCAAGGTGTGACCTGCTGAGTGTGTCTGCCCGGAGGGAAGAATTTAAAGGGAAAGAGAGTCACAAAGGTTGCAGAAGTTCCCAGAGGCTGCATCAGGGGAGTGAGGTGAATATTGAAGTCTCTGAGGAGGAGAAGCTTGGATGAGGAGGCAAGGAGAGACGATGTGAAGTCAGCCCATTCAGAGAGGAAGTGGGAGACCTGGCCAGAGGGCCTGTAGATTATGGCCAGAGTTAGAGAGAGGCCAGGAGATACCCCAAGTCTGCAGACAAGGCATTCAAAAGAAAGAGGAGTAGGCCTGTGTGGGTATGAAAGTAGCAGGGATCCACTGAGGGAAGATCAGGGCAATTCCGCCCCCCGCCTGGGTAGGCCTGGGTTTAGAGAGAATCTTGTACCCCTCATGGAGGAGAGTGTCAAAACTAGTGACAGAGCTAGCAGTGAACCATGTCTCGGGGGGAGCAAGGATATCTAGTTTGAGGTCTTCAAGTAGGTGGCAGATGTCAGAGGAGTGTTTTACAGCAGAGCGAGAGTTGCGGGTAGCTAAGTGGAGCATGTTGCCACTTTTGAAGGTTTTCCGAAGACAGGTACAGGAGTGTGGTAAACCCATCAGAGGTGGCAGAGGGGCCCGAGAGTTGACACAAGGAGGAGTGGCAGGAGAGGGGAGGAAGTTGATGAGAGAGGGAAGATGCCTATCTGGAAGGAGGATGGTGTGCTGAGAGCGCTTGACCATGACAGTGCCATTTAGGTAGACATTAAGGATGACTGCAGAGGACAGGAAGGATACCAAGAGTTCCTCCCAAAGAGTGCCACCATTAATGAGAGAGGAAGAGAAAGGGGAGAGCACAGAGACTGTAAGGGGAATCCAAAGGTCCGGCGAAGGGACGGCAAAAAGGATGTCAGTAAAAGTCTGCCTGGAAGAAGCATTGACATAGGTGTCAGTGATTGGCAGGCCTGTACTGGAGACTTGGATATCCTTCTTGAACTTTCTCCTTCCAGACCTCGTCAGAGGGGTAGGATGGAAGATAGAAAAGCAATTAGAGAAGATAGGGGAGATTGAGAGCACCATTGAGGGAGAGTGCAGAGAGGAGGTAGGGGGAGAGAGGGAGAGAGGGAGATACTGCAGAGCACGCCACAAGCTACAATCATAAACACTGACTTAATCTAGAGTCAAGTGTCCAGGAGGGGGAAAAAAGGCCTAAGTTACAACATATAGCAAAAAGCACAACAGCTAGTTATAACAGAGGAAAGATCCTAGATAGAGGGATAGGGGGAAAAGCCTAATTATTAAACACAGTCCAAAAAATGTCTGCAAAAGAAATCAGAACAAGGTGGTCATAATTTTCCCCCTGTTACATTCAGAAATTATAACGTGCACTGGGTGTGAAATTCCCCTTAACTGAGGCCCCCTCAACCCATGCATGAGTTCAAGGGAATGGATGAACCGGCAATGAACAGCTGGAGGCCGTACCACCAACTCCTGCTGATCACCCAACTCGAGTTTCATGCTCTGCAGTCACTGCTGCATCCTCAGAACTAAAGAAGTGTTACCCGCTGATTATTCAAGTGAGTGTGCATAATCACCAAGGCAGCCTGGGAGCCTGAATGCACACCACCACGGCCTAAGTCCTATGCTGTGGTCTGGACAAAGAACGCCAGCCCAGCGTTCTAAGGTTGCAAAATCCTTGTTGTGGATGATAGCATGGCATGTGTGCTTCCAGGTGCAATCACAAGCACCAGCTGAAGTATGCCACATGTTTATCAATGTTGAGCTGCACGTGACGTTAGCCTTCAGATGTGTGAGTTATGTATTCCCATGCCAGAGCCTCCATTTCCCTAAAATCAAAACCACTCCGGCGCAGGCTACAGATCCTCCTTTCCCTTTCTTAACAGGTTGACAATATCAAAGGCCAAAGAGAGGTCAAAAACAATGAGGATAGAAGATAGGCTGGCATGATCAGGGGAGGCAATTAAGTTGTTTACATTGAGAAGGGTGGTTTAAGTATAGTGAAGTCAGATTGCAGTGGGTCCCAAAATGTTTGCGTATCAAGAAATTTGGAGAATCAGTTAAATTCAATTGTTTCCAAGATTTTGGAGTATTGAGGAAGAAGGTAGACAGGATGAAAATTGACAGGATTGTTAGAGTCAAGGATGGGTTTCTTTAAAATGGGGATGATAGTGACCAATTTGTAAGATGAAGGGAAAGTGGCTGTGTCAAGGTAGGCATTGTAAAGGGCCGATAGGTACAGGAAAACAGTGGGTTTTGTATGTTTCACTAGTTTAGGGGAGAAAGGGTCAGTGGGGGCACAAAAAGGTTTCACTGCAGGGAGAAGGGCATATATTTCTGCAATGTCAGTGGGGTCGAAGGTGGGCATGGTGGTGAGAATAGAGGGTAGGGGTGGTGGAGTGTAGTGGGCAGGAGGGGGATAGGAGTTCATTTTCGGAGGATATCTCTAATGGTAGATATGTTAGAAACAAAGTAGACAGTGGGATCATTAGCCGAGAGAGCGGAAGAGATGGAGGACAATTTAGGGAGAGAGAGAATAGAGTTGAGATATTTTTGGAGGTGTCTAGGTTGGGAGGATTGAGGGGAAATAAGAGGGCAGTAGATTTCATGTTTGGCAGCATCAAGAGCCGAGGAGTAGTTTGAAAGAGCAGAGAGGTAGATATGGAGATCAGGGGCAAACATAGATTTTTGCCAGGTGCAAAGGTTTTTCGCATGGCTGTTTTTAGGGTGCTGATCGGAGGTGTGATCCATGGTCGTGGCGAGGAGGGTTTAGGACTGAAAGTGGATAGAGGAACATGAGCGCAAAGGGGGGGCCTGAAAAACAGTGTTGGAATGGGAGAAGGCTTCTCTGAGGGTTTTGGAAGATGAATCATCAAATGAGGAAAGCAAGTGTTGTAGATCAGAGAGGTAGATGGGGAGTTCAGAGGCGGGAAAATTGAGCTTAGTAACAGAATGGCAGGAGGGAGGAGGTGGAGAGTGGAGGATAGAGGCAAAGACTATTGAGTGGTCAGATGGATAGGGGGCAGAAGATATTTTGTTGGCTGAGAGTAGAGATGAGAAGAAGGTTGGGGGAATTGTGGTTAGCGTGGGTGGACAGGGCATGGAAGGAAGAGAAAGAGTGATGATGAAAAAGGGAGGTAAAGATAGTGGTTGTGACTATAGAGTGAGAGTAAAGGTTAAAGTCATCTAAGACAATGAGATGGTGATCAGGAGAGAGTGAGTCAATTAATTTGGAGAGGTAGTAAAAACATTGGCCTACCATACCAGGACGCCGGTAGGGAGAGATGATTAATATTGTAAGGTGTGGTGATAGTAGAGGTGAATGAGGGAGAATTGGTAGGATATTGGGGTCAAGTAGAGATAGGGAGTTTGGAAGATAAAATTAGTCACCCCACCACCCCTACAATGGGGAGAGTGGCAGAAGGTATAGAGGAGGTCGTGGAGGGCAGCAAGTGTAGCAGAATCAGAGGGAGAGTTCAAGATTTCAGTGAGTGCAATATGGTCGAGAGAGGGGGGCTGGGAGTCCCTATCCCTAAGAGGGGAGTCTCTCTCTGTGAGGTCTCATTACCACCAGCCGTAGGGGGAAGACTTCATAGCAGGCTCTCCTACTTAGCCTCACAGAGAAGGGCTCCTCTTTAGGGAGTAGTGACGACATCCCGTGAATCATCACATCTGGTAACACATCTGGTAACACCTGAGAATGCTGCAACCCATAAACACATCGGACCATGGTCTGATAGCACAGCGAGTAGAGCTCTCGCTTTGACATCTGTGCAGAGCCAAACTCAGCCTTTCATCCTTCCGAGGTCAAGGTCGATAAATGAGCACCACACACCGTGGGTAATAATAAGCAGCGCTCAGATGCCTGAAGCTTTGTAGCGCTATATAAATGCAAAATGATTATTAAATTATTATTATTATAACCTTTGTATTCAATGTTTTTTTTTTCAATATGAATAGAATTCTTTCTATGGTTTTTAAGTCTTATGAGAACTGTGAAGTACACAGATGAGAGGTCTGTCTTCAGACCCTTCATCATATTATTAGTGTGTGAATGAAGTCACTTTTTGACAGTCGATTTAAGTTAAAACCAAAAAAGGACATTGTGTTCCAGTAAAACCTACAAGTTGACACTGTTGTCAGATTTGTAAACCATTGAATAACATCTGCTTTCCAACTTTACCCAAAGCTCAGCAAAGGAAAAGACCTTGTGCAACTTTGCACATGTGGCAATGCTGATAGGTAGTAACATTAATGTATTGGCCTATTAATGCTGGAGTAATCAACATATTCAATGTTTGGTCTGCACAAGGGCTAGGGTAGCCTCTATATTTGAATGATTTGCAGCATTTAAAAAAAATAAAACAGCCAACATGTGTTTTTCAAACAAAGGAAGGCTCTTTGGCAAGGCAATTGGGGTGGCCTGTTTGGTCCACAGAGAGACTCAGTGCTTCCTTGAGAAGACTGGTTACTGACTTAGATAGAAGACCATGAATGGTCAGTTTGGATGACTGATTATTGATGGAATGTGCCTCTTGGCAAGTACACTATAAAGAGCAATCTCTTGTTTGTATTGCCTATGCTGGGGTGGGGTCTATTATAAGACAGCACGTAGGTGCTGGAGAAGCCTGGGCAATTAGGCTACCAACAATCTGTGTGGGGCTGTGAGAAGCGTATATGCGGTGGTCCTTTCAGCATTCAGCGGTTAATAGTCCTTTCATGGAAGGACTGTGTTTCTAGTTGGACCATATAGACAACCCCAATATGTTGATTATTCCAGCATTAACTGGACAATAAATCACTGTTACTACCAATCAAGACTGCCTCATGCGCGAAGTTGAATCAGGTCTTTTTGTTTACCCAGTTTAACATTTTAGTGTCTTTGTGGGGTTGGACCCCACCAACGCACATGCAGCAGGCATCAACATTGAAATACTATCCTCTCAACACAGGCCCAACACTGGGGATTACTTGCTTCATAACGCTTCCTGTTTACAAAGCTCCTTCAAACATTTTAAACAATCTTTTGTTAATGGTTTACAAAACATTTGTAAATCTTTCAAACCATTGGCTAGGTATGGTTTACAAACAAGCAAACAATTGTAAACACAATGTTTTGCACATAGTTTACATTGTTGTAAAATGTTTGCCAACAAAGTGTACACGCCTGCAAATGTTTTGTAAACTCCAAGTAGACATTATGTTTACAAAATATTTACAAGAGCTGTGTAAACTGTTTTAAAGTTGAGGTTATGCCATAGTGTACCAATCTGAGAATATTTGTAAACTATTGTTTTCATGCAGTGTTAGAGCTAGGCAAGGGAAGGTGAGGTTGGATAACAGGCACAAAGTTCCTCATATCTTTTACAAGCAAATCAGAGTGTGTACTGGCCTCTTTACTAAGCACATGGACCCCACTGTGAGTTATTAAAGGTCTCACCTCTGATTACCATAAATCAACAGGGGTATGCACAGATACATTCATACCCACTTGCCCAGTGCGCAGAACACAACTTGTTGAAACTGAGACATTCAGCTCCTCTTGATGATCACAAGGCAGGTGTTTCATGGTTGACTTGCCCGCTATATTACCAGATTTACCATAAATTCAGACAACATCCGCGAACCTTGATCCCTTTCGTCAGGCACTTTTAACGATCTAAGGAATTTACTAGAGGACCTCCTTTTCAATATATTGGGTTTAAAATGCTTAGATCTTTTCTCATTTACATCTTTGGATTTTTTTCTTATTTGGAGGATCGGCTGACATTTCCATCAATGACAGATTCTTATTGGCCACATCCATCGCAGTACTTGGATTCTGAGAAGGCTGTGGTGATATTGATTATTTCTGTAGACTAATCACACCTTCGACACTAGTATCCACTCTTGACTTATCAGATTCAAAGAACTCTTTCAATTGAACATGAATCCCTGCATTGTCTAATTTAACAAGAATGGACTCCAGCAAGGTGGAATTAACCTTTTTTGCTAAATTTAATTCCTTCAAATAGAGAGCAAAGCACAAAGGATTCATTTGATTTCCTGAATCACAGGGTCTCTTTTGTCAGATATAACCTGGTCTATGTGTTTCAACATAGTTGACAATCTGTGAGGAGGCACCGGTTCAGGAGTGGAAGAATAAGAAATAATAGTATTATTTGAACCATCTCTGCCTCTGAAAACATAGTACGAATACTCCATCTGTGAATTACCCTGTTGAGTCGAGGCTTGAGCAGAAGGTAAGCTCCCACCCATAGAAGAAATTTGAGGATCTGGCATGTTTACCATTCAGAATAGTGTCAGAGTTAGGGAGATATGGAGGGCAGGCATGTAATGACATTTGAGGAGATTTGGAAGTGGTTGAAGCAGGTACTTGATCAACCCCATGTTTCTGAAATCTACCCTTTCCAAATCCTTGGTTGAAATTGCTCTTAAGTTAGGTATCTCAGCTAACAAGGCCAAGATACAGGAGCGATTAAAAACATATTGTCTATTCTCAAGAAAAACACCTTCAACCAGTAATTTGAACCCCACCATAGAAGGTTGAGATTTCGCTCCCTCGGCACTGAACTCTGGAAATTTAGTTAACTCTGGCCCCCTTGTGTCGCTGTGCATTTTCATAATTTTTTTGCTTCCTAAGGGCCCTTTCAAAACACTCAATGCTTCTCTAGAACTGGGACAGTTCACACTATCACCCTGACGGAATTCAGAGCTAGGCGAGGGACGGTGAGGTTGGATCACAGGCACCAGGTTCTTCATATCTTTTACTAGCAAATCAGAGGCCCAAATGATTTGATACGATATGATAAGTCATTTATAGTGCGCCTTTACCTAAGCGTTTCTAGGTACGACCTCTCCCATTCATAATATTACTGTTACCTACTTGTAATGAGGAGGTGCCCCATAAAAAGGTTGGACTGTAAGAGAAACCCCTATGACCAGCAATCAAGTCAATACTGCTCTTTTCAGCCCCACTAAAATGCTATAATGTTGTATCGTTCAAATTCGTTTCCATTTAGATGCATGACTAATACCATTTGTTCCTAAATTAGAGTCAAACAGTGGAGAATACCTAACATCCACTGTTGAAGTACAGGTGGTTTGAATACAAATATCAGAGCGTACAACATGCTTAGAAACATGTGCCCCATCTTGAAAAAACAAATCTGCCACCTCTATTTGTGTATTGGCCCTTTACTAAGCACCTTGACCCCACAGAGAGTTATTAAAGGCCTTGCCTCTGATGAACATAAATCAACAGGGGTCTGCACAGATACACTTATACCCACTTGCCCAGTGTGCAGAACACCACTACTTGATGGAGATGGAACTGAGACATTCAGCTCCTCTTGATGATCACAAGGTAGGTGGTTCATGGTTGCCTTTCCCACTATATTAACAGATTTACCAATAAATGCAGACATCTTTCGCAAACCTTGATCCCTTTCCTCAGGCACTTTTAACGATCTGAGGAATTTCATAGAGGACCTCCTATTCAATTTATTGGGTTTAAGATTCTTACATGTTTTCCCATTTACTTCTTTGGATTTTTTCTTATTCAGAGTATCGACAGACATTTCCATCACTCACAAATTCATATTGGCCACATCCACCACAGTACTTGGATTCTGAGAATTCTGTGGGACTATCGAGTCCTTCTGTAGACTAAAAATGGGCGGGTTAACCCTATATACCCCGTTTGCAGATCACAGCAAATTCCCACCTTTACAGCGCACGTGTTGCTTTTCACCCATGTAACCCACTCTACATGACATGGGACTGCTGGTCCCACATTCCATTCTAGTATCCACTCTTGACATAGCAGATTCAAGAAACTCTTTTAATTTAACGTGAATCCCTCTATTGTCTAATTTAAAAAAGAATTGACTCCAACAAGTTGGAATTAACTTTTGTTTCTAGTTTAATTCCTTCATATAGGGAGAGCAAAGCGCAAAGGATTTGATTGATTTCCTGAATCACAGGGTCTCTTTTGTCAGATATAACCTGGTCTATGTGTCTCAATGTAGTTGACAATCTGCGAGGAGGCACCAGTTCAGGAGTGGAAGAATAAGAAGTAAAAGTATTATTCGAGCCATCTCTTAACTGCTCTTCATCTGAAAACATAGGGGGTTGTGAGAGTATGAATCCCCATATGTGAGTTACCCTGTTGAGTTTAGGCTTCAGCAGAAGGTAAGCTCCCACCCTGAAATGAAATGTGAGCATCTGGCATCCTTAACAATTCGGAATCCAGATTAGTGTCAGAGTTAGGGGGATATGGAGGGCAGGCATGTTACAACCTTTAAGGAGATTTGGACATAGTCAGAGTAGGTTCTTGATGAATCACATATTTCGGACTTGTATTGAAATAAGAAGTAATGGCTGCTGACTTTTTACCTTCACATGGAACAGGCTTTACTAATGTCAACATGTCACTGCTCCCTTCTGTTATATCACAATCAGAAAGGAAGAGGCAAATCAATTGCGAACTGTAGCACTTGTGAACCATTCAATGTGGTTGGTTTCAATAGAGAACCCATGGCTACGTTGCTCCTCAAATTATACATGTAACCACCCTCAGAGCTTCACACATACAGTAGGACCAAAGTTAATAAAAAACAAACAAACCGTACAGCTTGCGCCGCCCAGTTTTACGCAGCTTTTGTGGAGCCAATTCAAAGGGCAGAGTCAGGGGTGAAAGCAAACATATTTCCGGGCAAATGTTTATCAAACAGTTGACAAGTGTTGCCAAATGTAAGGTTACCACAATTACATCACATGGTGGCTCTCACCATTTATCAAGACAGCTGAATGGCTGCAGCAACAACACATACAGCTGCTCGTCCCTTGCAGCCAGTGACATGCTGGGTAACCAGATAAGCACTGTTGCAAGGCCACAACTCTCCGTCTTCACAGCTCACATAGCTGACTACAGCAGACAATTCGCTGCAACTACCACACCACACTCAACGTGGTACTAATTTTAAGGGGAAATTTGTCAGCTCCTGCAGCAAAACCCGCCTTCCACAACAGTCACTGAAAAAATGCTTGCAGCTCCAGGCTCCACTCCACCGCAAACCACTGTCTACCACTCCTTCCTCTTCCTTATATACAGTAGCCCGATCAAACAAGTGCTTCAAGGTGTCAAAGCCATCTCGCCATGGTGAGGAGGTGAAAGCATGTACAGACTATTGACATTTAATTAGGGTTAGTAAGCAAATACTTTCAGGTAGAGGAGTGATGAAGGGAGGGTAGTGTTGGAATGAGAGTGCAGTTTACTTAAGAGGTAAAATTGCTATGGTGTTCGAAAGCACATATCAGGTAAGTGCTATTTTGGTAAAAGGGAGATGGAAGGAGGGAGAGAAGCGGTAGTGGGGAAGTATTAACAAATGGGCAGTACAGAGGCGTGTCTACGTGCTTGTATAGTTAAAAAGGGGGTCTGGATGAAGGCGGGAGTGTACTAATGCAGTTGAAGTGTTAGGTGTATGAAGGTTGAAGCATATGGTGTTTTAGGTTTGTGATTGAAGGTTGGTAGCGTACCAGTCTTTGAATATTTTTTTGAAGATGTTGAATTTGGATTCTTGTGAGTTGTAGTCTGTAGAGAATGATTTGTCTTGTCTCTGTGCTTTTTGCATTGAAATTTTAGAGGCGTTAGTATAGTCTTATTTGATGGGTTAGGTACCTTTTTGGAATGCAAACTTAAGGAATGGTTGGAGGCATAGGGGGCTAGAAGAGTGAGTGGTCTACTGGGTAAAATTTAGGATTTTGATTTCTATTTTAATTTTGATGGATAATCATTTGTTTTTAGAGCTGGAGTGATATGGTTCTAAGGCTATGGGTTTAGTACAGTCTTGCAGTATTATTTTGAATAATTTGGAGCCATTTTAGTTTTTCTAAGGACAGACATATATAGAGAGAATTGTAGTGTTCTAGTTTGGAGAGGATTAGGGCATTGGTGATGATGATCTTTTGGTGAGGTTCGAAGTAGGAGATTGTGTTTCTGTTTAGGAGGTAGTTTTTGGTGAGGTCTTTTATTTGTGGTTTAAGAAGAAGGTCAGTGTATATCAGGATGGCTGAGAGGATACCTCAGGAGCAACACAAAGACAACACAGAGCAACACAGGTTTGAATCCCTATCCTGTGATTAGAGACATGTCTCTGGTATTAAGCTCATTATAAAATATCAATCAATTAATTAATTTCCAGGTTCTATGCTTTCTGAAGTTGGTGAAGGGAGGGTTCCAGGGTCAGCATACCATATAAAAGGAAGGTGGTGAATGTATTGGGTGCTGAAATCATGGCTTCTGTCTTGCTGAGGTTGAGGCATACATTATTTAGGGACATTCATTTGTGTATGGCTGTAATGTATTGGCCAATGTAGTTGCTTGATTTAATGTGTGGTGAAATGGAGAAGGCAAGTTTTGTGTTGTGTGCGTATCCTTGTAATGTGGGTGCGCATTGTTTTTAATGTGTGTGAAGGACTCGATATAAGCATTGACAAGCCATGGGGATAAGGTGGATCCCTGGGGCAATCCTTGAGTAGCTTCCCTAGGTGTTGACAGAAAATCTCTGACTTTTAATGAGGTGGTGCATTTTGGTGAAATACTCAATCCATTTTAAAGCAGACTCTTGTATACCTAGGTGGAAATGCAAGTGTTTAAGGGGTATAGTGTGACTGACAGTGTCGAATGCTGAAGAGAGTTCTAGAAGAATCAGGCAGGTAGGAGTGTTGGCATCTAGTGCAAGCAGGATGCAATGTCTCATGTATAGAAGTGTGATTTTGTTGTGAAGAGGAATGTGCATTTCTGAGAATTGAGTGAGTTGGTTGCATGATAGCTTCTCCATGATTTTAGCTACGAATGGTAGATTAGAGATTGGTCTATAGTTGTCTGGGTTCTTTTCATCAAGGCTCATTTTTTTCCAGGAGGATTCTAACTATTTATTTGTTTAGATCCATGGGGTACGAGACAGCTTAGAATGAATTTGTGACTAAGAATTATTTGTTGTGCTCACTTTTTACATGAAAGATTTTGTGTACCTAAGAACATTTCGGCTGCTCTCTCCTTCACATATAAAATGAATGTTTGACTAAGAATGCTTTGGCGTGTTCCCTCATGACCAGTGAAAGTGAGGAGCACCTAACAATGTTTTAACAGTCTCTCATCTTTCTATAAAATCAACACATGACTGAGAACGCTTTTGCATGCTCTCTGCCACCTACCAAAAGCATGTGTGCACAATAGTGCTTTGTTGTGCTTTCCCCTCTGTCCATAATATGAACATGTAACTACAAGTGCTTTGGCATGCTCGCTTCCCACATAAAAAATTATATTCCCCTAAAAATGTTTTGGTGCTCTCTTCTCCACCTAAAGAATTAACGTGTGACTAAGAGTGCTTTTGGTATGTTCTCTTTCCACTGTTATGGGGAGAGGGACCCATCTCAGCCTTGGGCAGAATGCCTAACACAGTGTTCACCAGTTCGAGCCCCACAACACAGCATGGGTGAGAGAGTTGGTGGGCTCCAGTCTCTGGCTCTCCTATTTGTGCTTTGTTGTATGTCATCCACATCACCCCAACCCTCAATGAACTGTACTGGCTCCCACTGCAAGTCCAAATCATCTTCAAATCCTGTTGCATCATCTATTAGGCTGTCACCCTGATGTCCGAGCTACCTGACTGAGACTCTCTCCGGAGGCCTGCAATCACTCAGAATTAAGGATTTGTTCAGACTTGAACTCCAACAGTGTAGGAAGGAAAGAACGAGAAGACAGGCATTCTCTGTTGATGCTCCAAGACTCTGGAACCTCCTCCCTGTCAACATCAGCCTTGCCCTATCGCTTCTACAGTTCAGGTAAGAGCTCAAGACCTTCCTCTTCAAGGAATGGCTCTTCCCTAACACCTAGGTCCATACACCCTGCACTCCCCAACCTACCCGAGACTCTGTGATCTTCTCCTACAGTCTCCTCCCCTGGATTCTTGTAGATCCCTTGCTGCTAATTGCCCAACCTTGCTGTCTCCGGTTATTCTCCCATCTTCCCTTTTCTGTGCTTCTGTCACTGTGTTCTTCCCCTTATGTTTGTAAACCATTCTATTGCTTCCCAAAGCTAGGTCCATTCTCAATAAATACCCTAACAATAAAATTAGGTACTACTGTGTCACCCAGTTCCTCCCATACCCCATGCTGGCCAGTATCCTGATTGTCATTTTACAGGAATACCCATCCCAGAAAGCTGTTCGGAGAAGGGAACTTGCCGCACTCTCTGGAATAAAACCTCCTTCTGCACCAAAGAGTCAAATGCATATATACCAGTTTGGCAAAATATTAAAATACTCCATTCAAGACTTACCACCGCTCCACGAGGACAGCAAATGCACAGAGACTCTCATTAAGTGCATGCTAACATGCACCACCCCCAAAAAAGGGGGTGGTGGTGGATTTATGGGTGATGTCTGTGAAAGCGTAGGTGGAACTTAGAGAGGTGATGGAAGATAAACACTAAAGAAGAGCGGTTAGAAGATTGTCATGGAGACTGTTGCAGGTGACGTGTTGGGTGTTAGAAAGAGTGGTACCAGATTGAAAGAGTATGGCTGTAAGTGAGTGAAAGATTGCTGGAGGTGTGAAGAGAGTGTTGGGGTTGTGTATTTAGGTAAGTTTGTAAGGGAGTCAAAGAGATGAGTAAAAGATGAAGAGGTGGTGGGCGGAGAGGGAAGGGGAGAGCTGAGATGATAGAGGAAGGGAAAGTAGACACGGTAGGGGAGGGGAGAGTACAGAGGAGAGCAGAGAGGGGACAGGATAAAGGTGGGGAGAGGAAGCAAAGAGAATAGAGGATAGAGGGGAAACCACAAAAGTGTGTGACCTACAGTGTGACAAGGAATGAGAAGAGATGGAGAGAGTGGAGAGGGAGAGTGGATTAGGCATGAGTAAGAGAAGAGAGAGGGAGTATAGAGGAGTACAATCAGGGAGAGCATCAAGAGTGAGTGAAAGACTAGATTAACAGTAACTGGGTATCTGAAAGGGCACTAGATCACTAAGAAAACATATTCAAATAGTATTTCAGGACTTGTTAAGACAGGATACAACCTAGAAGAATGCCAGAGAGAGAGAGAGAGAGAGAGAGAGAGAGAGGGAGAGAGAGAGAGAGAAAGAGAGAAAGAGAGAGAGAGAGAGAGAGAGAGAGAGAGAGACATAAAAGGCTACAAATTAGGCCCTCACTTTTGTCAGACTCTTATATAGTTCAGATACATTGCGTCAGACACAATCTTCATGGACTAATACAGACCTGATGTTAGTCACTATCCACAGCGGGGAAACTGCATGGGTATCACCACTATAGGATTCCAAAAAAGGAGGTGGAATTGAATATGATTCCAACAAATCAAATAGAGTAATTATGTCTGAAAATAATAAATTAAAAATGAAAACGTTTACAAACTACTACCCCAAAATCATAGAAAGCGCTGATAATGGTAGACACTTCCTGAATCCTTCGGAAGCAGCTGAATCTAACCAGAGTGTGTCGATGACATATAATGAAAAAGAGATTGCGGTTAAAGAAATCAAACAAGAACTCTCCACTATTCTGCCTT
Organism: Ambystoma mexicanum; assembly: GCF_040938575.1. NCBI lineage: Eukaryota > Metazoa > Chordata > Amphibia > Caudata > Ambystomatidae > Ambystoma > Ambystoma mexicanum. The sequence continues at coordinate 15,141,615 of NC_090933.1, read as the reverse complement.
GCCTTTCAGGCAAACTGATTGAAAATGTTTTATTACCAGTGAATGCGGTAAATGGGAAGTCTACTCCGACAAATACTCTATTGACAAATCAGAGCATTCACAGCAACCAATTAAACAATAGAAGCATAGTGGCACAAATCAACCATACCTCTGCCGTAGACACAGTTCATATTTTAGATAATAGTAATGCCACCAAAGATTTGCAGAAGAATGCAATATTGTTTCCTTAGATAGAGAACTCTAAAACCATCACTAACATCGATAAGAAAACCAGTTTTATCTCAAGGCATCATGTATACTACAAAAAAAAGAGAGGAAATATAAGGAGCGAGTCCATCAATGTTAAAGATGGCGGTTCGAAGAACTCTGAAAAAGATATCTTCAATCAGCAAGATATCTGAAAGTATCTACAAGATCTATTTGATGAAACACAACATCATCTGAGAGACCAAAGAGAAGAGAATACATGCAACAAAAAAAAGGGGAAAGACAACATAATTGAAATCAGTGACGATTTGCTAGTTAAGATTATAATAAGTGCCCAAACATTAAATGCAGGACGAGTAATAGAACCTACAGTAATAAATAATGACACTAGAAACATAGTTTGTGAAAAAGCTGCTGTATCAAACACATTGGGTAACGCATTAGTAGATACACATTTTATATTACAACAGATGTTGCTAATAATGCAAATGTGTCAATTACTGCAGAGAAAGTAAGGGCATTGGAGATCAAATCAGATCTAGGTATTGAGAGCCACCCTCCCTTAAACAGAACAACATTTTGCGTATTTTACATACAATGATACCACTTAGAATGATTAAATCTGAAGATATTGCAATAGTAGATCAGTTAGAAGATAAATATCATGTTATTTCCCAAGTGAGCTTCAGGTCTAATCACACGATATCGTATATACTACAATATGAAAAAGACCTGTTTAAAATAGGATATCAATGCAAAGAAATCGACATGTTGAGAAACAAATATCCAAGAGAGAATGCCAAGAAATAAATCTACAGATCTAAGCAAAAGAGCGATAGAAAAGAACATCCCTTCAGCACCGCCACCTATTATAAAGACAACAAGTAAGGAAAATCCAGATACTATGCCAAGACATAGAGCTACCCAGATAGATACACCAGATATCTCTACAGGATAATGGCAATGGCTGCCAACTATTTTTAAATCCCACTTTACAAGCAGCCTACCATGAGAACTGCCTTCTATGTTCCTAGAATACTAGAGGGTTTACCCATCTATCTAACAATGACATACTATTAAAACATAATTACCTCTTTCAAATAATTGCATTACAGGAAACATGGATGCTAGACCTCTGTGAGATAGATGGACGTAGCAATAACCAAGTGTTGGCAACAAAAGGCTCCAAAGGCGACCCAAAATGTGGTCTACTTACATCAGTTCGACATCCCTGGGTTCTTAGTCCCTTACATTCATCAGAAATGATTTTGGCTGTTGTAGTTAAAACCGAAGACACTATTACACCTGCGATTATCATCATAAGCATATACAATCCTCCCAATTTGGTGTCCACCAAAAGTAACTGCAAATTAGTCAAACAAATATTAAATTCCAATAAGCAAAACATACCAGTTATTGTAGTGAGGGATCTAAACACAAAAATATTTGATGACAACTATGTACCCGGAAATAATAATGAAACTGGCCCAGTATCGAAAATCGGAACAGATCGCCAGGGCAAGATGTGGTCATCATTGATGACTGAGTACAATTTCACAATGCTTAATGGAAAAACTAATGGAGATTCAGCTAGAAGATGCACTAGAATTAGTGGCCAGTATGCGACGACTATATATTACGTGCTCACGAATGATCTCGCAAAGGCTGTCACATGTGACATGTCAGTAATCAATCGAGAACAGAGCGATCATCTGCCGCTATGCGCTGTACTTAATATAACAGCAAAATCCACGCATACCCTAGAAACAGGCAATATCACATTGAACATCGCAAAGAATCGACTGGGATGGAATCCCTCAAACTTAGTTGCAGCAAATAGCGAAGTTGTCAAGTAAAATTCAAGGAATCAAAATAAATTCATTTTTTGACATCATACATGAGTTCTCTCTATTGATCACTCACATTAGTGAGGTGACAAAGAAAAAACCCAGCATAAACCGGCCAGATGAATGTTGCACAAAACCAGCAACCAAATATTTTAGACATGATAGAAACATACAAGCCGAGAAAGTAAAAAAGAGAAAAGAGATTGCAAAAGCCATATATAGTACTGTAAGTAATGTAAACATCACACATGAGGTAAAAGAAATAAAAAATATATAGAAATGTCCTGAGACATTATAAGAACAAAAAAGAATACTCATTGTCGTTGACCTTGGCATCCCAAGCATGTGAAAATAACAATACAGAGATATGGACAGGGGCGTTGCTAGGGGGGGCTAAGGGGCTGTAGCCCCTAATCTATTGGTTGTAGCCCCGGATAGAATCTCAGGAGCTACAGCCAAAAGACTAGCTAGCCCCCAGTCCTGACAGTTCCGACATCAGCTTAGCCCCGGGTCTTTTCCAGACCTAGCAACTCCCCTGGATATGGAGCACACTTAAAGGTGTGACAAAAAGAACAGTACCCATAAACTGTGTTCCAGCAGAAAGTTGGAAATGTCATATACAGAAAATCTTAGGCTCTGAGTCACCTAGTGATGACAGTCATATCCAACACAATGCCATATGGAATTCAACAGTGTTTGTAGCTGAACTTACAAAAACGGTGGCCAAACTCCCTTCCTCACACGCCATGGGACCAGACAGGACATCTAATGCTCTTATTAAAAAATCTCCAGGTCCATGGGCAACAGTACTGCATCCTTTGTTTAATAAATTAGGAAGTAATGGCATCCTCCCGATGTCATGGAAAGAAAGTATCATACTTCCTATGTATAAAAAAGGATTATGGAAATCCCCTTCTAATTATAGAATGCTAGCAATGCTAGATATTCCTGGGAAATTGTTTGCCCGAGAAATTCTTAAAGAATGAAATGAGTGGATCGACGCTAACTGCATTCTACCCATAAATCAGACTGGCTTTAGAAGAAACTCCAGTACAAGTCACAGCCTGATTTTTCTTACATCTACAATTGAATATGCATGGAATTATCGCCAACTTCCAGTGTATGCTGCGTTTGTAGACTTTAGTGAGGGATTCGACACCGTCATGAGGAACAGACTGTGGAACAAACATGTGGCATGGAATGTTCCTCCTGGTCTGTTAAGAATGATCCAGCTCTTATATACTGACACAAAAGCCACATATAGTACTGTGAGTAATGTTAACATCACAAATAAAGTAAAAGAAATAAAAATAAACAATATAGAAATTTCCTGAGAGATTATAAGAACAAAAAACAATACTCATTGTGGTTGATGTTGGCATCCCAAGCATGCGAAAATAACAATACAGAGATATGGAGCACACTTAAAGGTGTGACAAATAGAGCAGTGCCCATAAACTGTGTTCCAGCAGAAAGTTGGAAATGTCATATACAGAAAACCTTAGGCTCTGAGTCACCTAGTGATAACAGCCATCTCCAACAAAATGCCATATGGAATTCAACAGTGTTTGTAGCCGAACTTACTAAAATGGTGGCCAAACTCCCTTCCTCACATGCCATGGGACCAGAGGGGACATGTAATGCTCTTCTTAAAAAAATCTACAGGTCCATGGATAACAGTACTGCATCCTTTGTTTAATAAAATACGAAGTAATGGCATCCACCCGATGTCATGGAAAGAAAGTATCATACTTCCTATGTATAAAAAAGGATTATGGATATCCCCTTCTAATTATAGAATGCTAGCAATGCTAGATATTCCTGGAAAATTGTTTGCCCGAGAACTTCTTAAAAAGTGAAATGAGTGGATCGACGCTAACTCCATTCGACCCATACATCGGACTGGCTTTAGAAGAAATGCCAGTACAAGTCACAGCCTGATTTGTCTTACATCTACAATTGAATATGCATGGAACTGTCACCAACTTCCATTGTATGCTGCGTTTGTAGACTTTAGTGAAGCATTCGACACCCTCATGAGGAACAGACAGTGGAACAAACTTGTGGCATGGAATGTTCCTCCTGGTCTGTTAAGAATGATCCAGCTCTTATATACCGACACAAAAGTAAGAGTACAGACAGATAACCATGGTCATCTTTCTGATCCCTTTAATACAGTCCGAGGAGTGAAACAGGGCTGCCTACTAACACCGACCATGTTCAACTTATATCTAGCCGACCTAGTGATAATATTTAACTGTTTAAATACATGTCCGATTAAGTTTGGGAAATTGAAATGTAGTTGGCTTAGCTATGCAAACGACTTGTTAATAGTCGATTAGAGACCAAAGGGATTACAGGTTTTGTTGGATGCACTTGCTGACTGCGCTAAATTGAATGGGTTACGTATCAATACAGAAAAAAAATAAAAAATTATAGCTTTCTTACCTAAAGAAATGATGCAGAAAAAATCAAAAGCATCATGGAAAATAGATAAGAAAGTTGTAGAACATCTTAGCAGCTATCATTATTTAGGAGTTATAATTGATGAGAAGTTGAGATGGGAGGAACAACTACAAGCCACAGAGAACAAATGTATGTCAATAGCCCACAATGTGAGCACATTTATAGGACGCCAAAGTGGTATTTCTATCAAAACAATATTTCTATTGTATACCTCGAAAATTGCATCTTGTATGCTATATAGCACTGAAGTATGGGGGCATAAATTCATGTATGAACTTGGCAAACTAGAAGCTAAAATCCTTAGATTGCTATTTTGTACGTCTCCTTGTCTTCCCATTGAATTTATATTATTAGAAATATCCCTCATGAAAATGTCTGGACATTTCCAATTCAAACTATCCATGACGTATGAGAAACTAACTAATCTAAATAATACAACAATTACGAATGTGTTGATGGACTCCTTTAAGAAAATTTAAGAAAATGTCAACCTTGGCAAAGATAGTGCAATAAAGAGCAAATAGAACATAGAACATCTGTTAATAAATAACATCATGTCCATAGGCCAAAAAAAAATTATTGTAAAAAATCGATAGAAGAACATTTCTGTGAGAAAGATATGGTACATTTGGCTTCATTATAAACTAGTAGTACCTTTATGACCTATTGGTTTTGAAGATCTAAGCGGGTTATCTGCATAGATGCATATATAAATAGTACAAGTTTGAGGAACTATATAGTGTGTAAGTTTAATCAAGCAGAAGTAGAAGTATTAGAAACAATAGGGGCACGTAAACATTTAAAACACAAAGAGCAAAATTGTCACCTCTCTGGTATCAATGTTTCAGAAAACTGTAGAACATGTACTGTGTAATTGTGAGTTTAGAAAACATGAGAACAAGAGTTTTACAAGCCTGCTCAAATAGTGGTGGCTTTTTAACGCAGACAGAGATGTGGTCTGTTTTAATGAGTGGAAATGATATTAATCTCATTTATCATGCCATGCGTCTATGTAAAGAGATCATGGACATTTTTAAACTACTAGAAACATGAATGATATCCTATTTTGATACTGTTCTTTTTTATTACATTTGTTAGTCGAAATTGATGATGTATGAATTGTTGTGTTGTATGTAATGTACAAAGCCCAAAGAGGCTATATGTATTTAAATTTAAAAAAGATATAGTTGGTGTTACCTATTGCTAGTGAACAACCTGGGTGCATTTTTAACATAGATGAGGTGAATAATGACAAATGCCTTTGAGTTTTAAAAGCTTTACATGATATAATGCATGGTGCTGCAGAAGAAACACAATAGCCAAAGCAGATACAATTAATTTGGCTTATGCATTTTAGAAAAAAATCCTTCCCTACTGCCAATCTGGGCCCAAAATGTTTTTGATACTTGGTAATTGCCATATACGCCAGTGGTGGTGTCCACTACCCCCTTAGTAACAATTTGTCAAGACCCTCAAATTATTAATCAAATTAAGATATGAATATACTACCCAAAGAAGCATCAATAAAGACTTAGAATACCCCTGATACTTTGTCACTGTTATCATGGAATAATTCTGGTCTTAATTCCAAATTGTCGGATGATGATAACTGTAAATATATCAGTACATATGACACTGTTTTGTTCCGAGATTTATGGGCACTTGATCCTGTCTTTTCCCAGGCTATGTGTGTTAATTTACTGCAGCTATTCCATTGTCACTAATTGAGCAGGGTGAGGGTTTTAACTTGGATATCTCTATTTCTCCCCGTAACGGTTGGCATACATTCTAGCAGTACATACAATATCAAAAATTGTCTATTAAGTAAAAAGCGAAAGATCTTAATTCATTACTTATGTTTACAATTTTGGTAAATTACCATAAACCCAAGTATTCAATTTAATGTCTGAGCTAATTGGTGCGATGTATGTGAGATATGGACACTGGATTGTGTGATGTGTTTTGTTTGTACATAAAAAGATTTTAAAGCCAAGGCTCTTCTTCCTCTTTAGACAATATGAACAGTTGTTTGGAAATGGGGTTTGGTGAATACAACATTGAAAATTTGAAAATACAAGGATCGATCTACAAGGGAGACTTTTAAATATGTTATGTGTTTTAATGCAATGTGAATGGGCGTAAGAGATCCAGTACTCAGTTGGCAACTAATTGCAGATGTAGACTTATATGGGATCGTGTGGACCCTCATGATAAGCAATCCATTGTGAGGACGGGGGTCCTGGAATTTTGCCTGTTGTCTGGAGGGAAGTACAGCAGATTCATACGTTGTCAATTCTTTTAAATAACTTAATATATTAGACACATCTCTTTCCCTACTAAGTCGAAACCCGGAAACCTAAACAGAGAAATCATTGGTTCAATCATGATGGCAGGGAAGTTCAAAAATGTATTGTTGAATATTTTCAAGTCTGAGTATCCCGCACAAAGTGTGATTACCCATGCCAAATCATATTATAAGGCTATAACTCAGGAGTCTAAAGCCCAGGTGGAAAAGGAACGTTGGGATACGTTGAAATTTGTATGTACGATGCAGAACTCTAAAACATTCTGGAGGATGATTACAAGTGATACTTCAAATAACATGTGCGACCAAACAACGGTAGGTAACATTTATGAGAATGTGTGGGTGGACCGTTTACGGGGGATCTACAATAAATCTATGTCCAGCGATTCTGTCATAAGTTTGTTAAATGTGCTTCTAGTGTACATCTTCAAATTGAATTGGAAGTAAATGAAATTAAGGAATTTGTAATCTCTTTAAAAATAATTCTAAGGCCCCCGCCCCACATGGTGTACCTGAAGTCCAGACTTATGGGCTCCTTTTCTCTTGAATTGCTTACTGCAGTGTTGCGTTCTAAATTGTTACTTATGTTTTGTTCAACAAGTATAATATTCCCGATTTTTACAAAAAGAAGAACTGGATCGCCCTAATTCCTATAGGCCGGTTGCTTTCACAGATATTTCCTTCAAGATTTTGGGGATGCTCTGAAAATATATTATTCAATTGGATCAATAAAAATAATATACTGGAAGGGACCCAATTTGGTTTGAGGGCTGGCTTAGGAACTTCGGAACAAAGTTTACATTTGTTGTTGATTATAAGTAAATATATTGTAGGCAGGCAGCGGTTAACTGTATGCAGATTTCATGGATTTATCCAAGTGCCTTTGATAGAATGAGCCACACAAAACTATAGTGTATTTTAATTGATGTGGGGATTGATACAGGTTTATTAAAGGAATAGTGCACTCAAAAAGTGTATTGTCCCGAGCGTTAGGGCATGTGGTTTTAAGCAAACTTTGATCGATCTTCCATATTGTTGAAAGCACATATTTTACTATTTCCATGGGAGTTAGGAAGGGGTGCGTAGTGGCACCTTGACTTTTTACTTGTATGATAATGGCCTAAGCAAGATACTTGTATCAAGAACTGCTAATGCCCCATATATGAATGGTACTTTGATAGCCTTGTTGATATATGCAGATGACACTGTCTTAAATGCTCGTACATCTGCCGCCTTGCAATCATTGCAAGATGGTTGCTTCGTGGCGGAATCAGAAAATCGGCTTAACAAGATCATTTTCAAGGTAATTATATAGTCTGGTCATAGAGCAATTATATACAGTTTTTGGTTTTGGTGCATTTGGTGGTGCTAGAGCCACCTATGTGGCAAAGCAATCCTAACACAAAAGGAGAAACAGGAATGATGCGAATCAGGATATCTGATTGACATGGCAACTTGAAACTCGAACGAATGAATTTGCCTTGTTCATGTTTGTCTCCTGTAGGCAATCAAACCAATGGGTGGATGCATTTTCATGATTATGCCTATCAGGAGTCCCTTTAGAAAGCATGTGCTTTCATCCCGTTCAGCAGAGGAGTGATTCTTCCATTGCTGGCTACTCAGCCCCACCCATCTGTGTGCATGCTCCCTCCTGCATTGCCTGGCAAACTAAAAAGGAAGGACATTCATCATCCTTCTGTTAACACAAAGTATGATGAAGGAACTGAGGGCACATTTGGTCGCATGGATCTATGATGGGGCAGCAAGGTGAAGACTACTGAAGGGTCCCCTGTCCTGGATTATAAGGTGTTGGTGTGATAATTCTGACGTGTCCCTCCTCTGATCCCCACTCTCTCGCTACCCTACTGCTCTCCCTTTTACATTCTGTCTTGCTCTCTTTGTCTCTGTCTCAACCTTGAGCCTATGACTCTCTCAGTCTATCTTTCCCTCTCACTGACCCTCTCGAGCCCATCTCCCTTTCTCTCACTGTCCTCTGTGGCGATTCATGGGATTACGTAGCTTCTCCCAAAGGGGAGCCCTTCCCTGTGAGGCTAGAGCGGTGAAGCTGCTATCTGATAGTCCCCCTAGGGGTGGTAAAAAGCAGGAGGACCTCACAGGGACAGACTCTCCCTATGGGGAAAGGACTCCCATTCCATGATGGAACTCCCCAATGTTCCTTCCCTAAAAATGATGAAACGCAGAAGATCTGTCGAGGTTCAGGCTGACAGTACTACTGTGTACTATTGTGATACTGCTTTGCTTCTTCCTGTAAGATTAGACACCATCAATATGAACATTCAGTCTAAACAGGATTTCTTCTATGAAGGACCTGAGATGAAGAAGAACATTCAGAGTCATGCAGAACACTCATGTGAAAGATACTGGGACAAGGTGGCCCCAAGGGGGCAAAAGGAGTACACAACTAAGCCCAACAATGGACTGCGGCACTCCACTGGGGACGTCCAGCCCAACAGGATAAAAAGCAAAGAAGGACTCAGTAAAGCAAACAACAGGTGTGAAACCCGGTCAGCCTGGAAATTTCTAACCAAGAGAGAAGATGGGAGGTTGCAGGAGCAATCCAGATTCCCTGAGGATGCAAACCGCAGACCAGAAGAGTCATTCTATGGCCAAGCGAGAGCAAGGCGTACTGGAAGCTGGAATCCGGGAGATGGTGGCATGACTCGGGGAGGTGGACCGAGGGGTCCCACAACTATGCTGATACCTCCTACCCAGAACACCCACAGAGACACAGTGGCACCCCAGATAGAGAAGAGCAAAGCCAAACAAGCATTCACTGGGAACGCAGAAGCCCAACATCCCAGGAAGAACCACTGACATGCTCGACTAAAGATATGGTAATGGGAGCTACTGGAGATCCCGTAGGGCAGTGTGGGCATGCAAAGAAAGCCTCAGGAGTGATCTCCCTCATCTCAGTAATTGCATTGAGAATAGAAATTCTGAAAAAACACCTCAGGAGTGATCTACCTCGTCTCAGTAATTGCATTGAGAATAAGAATTGTGAGGAAAGCCTTGGGAGTGATCTCCCTCATCTCAGTAAACACATTGAGAATAAGACCTTTTAAAGAAAGCCTCAGGAGTGATCTCCCTCATCCCAGTAATTGCACTAAGGATGAAAACAGTTGGGAGGAACGCCTTGGAAGGAATCTCTTTCAGTTCAATAACTGTTCTTACAGTAATCAAAGTGAATAGAGTCTGTGGAATTGTATCCCTCGTCTCAGGAAGTGGGACAAGACTGTTGAAATTAGAGATAAAGAGTGTGATACATTCTAGAGAGCCCTAAGGGAAGGCTGGAGGGAACTAGAAGGGTTCATAAGAAGGTTGAAGAGCACGGAACCAGGAAAAGGGAGTTATTCTCCTGGGTTGCATTTGTTGAATCAGAAGCTAAAGCAACAGGTTGTAAAGGACTGCCAAGAGAAGGTTATAGTTGTTGAGCCAGGAGCAGGGAGTCCCTTTCCTGGCATTTTCTCTTCAAGAAGAAGAACTGAAATGCAATACAGACTCTTGAGCATTGCCCCAAGGGCTGATCGCTACAGAACCAGGAGAAGGGAGTCATTCTCCTGGTACTATTGACGTTTCTTTTTGTTGTTTAGTGATCAGGCTAGAGTAGAAAAGATTTTTGGAAAGAGGACAGATATTTATTTGGACTTCCACTGTGATGACGAATACCGCAATTATTCTTGGTTAGGTAGGGGCTACACTCTAGAACTAGGGAAAGGCTGGCGTTTTCTATTTTCTTATATAAAAATCTTACAGAAATGCCACCTCTGTCTTTGATTCCTCACTCCAGTACACCACCCCACCCAACGCCAACCTTCTTTTGTGCTTCCTATCCTTTGTTTCTGCTCCCACACTTCACTGACCTTCTTTTTATTATTATTATTATTATATTCCTTGTGCACTGACCTAGCTTTGAGAAGCAACAGAGTGCTCTACAGAGGCATACACCAACACAGATACATAACAACAGGCTTTACAGAGCTACAGAGGTGTCCAGCATCACAAATTCATAATGGAGTGTTTTTCAGTGGTAACAACAGAACAGGTGTACAGCGGGGGTAGGATACAGAGCGGTACAGAGGAGGGGTACAGCTGTATCGGGTGGCGGGGATGGGAGGGGTGGGCTGTGTCTAGTGAGTCAGGTAGCGCAACAGACAACGTAATGGCCTAGGTGTTGAGGAGGAGAGACTCCTTGAAGAGGTGGGTCTTGGATTCCTTTCTGAATTGTAGGAGTGTCGGGACAAGTCTAAAGCAAATGGGGAGGAGGTTCAGTAGTCTTGGGGTGTAGGCAGAGAAGGCTTGTTTTCTGGTCCTTTCCTTTTTGCAGCAGCAGATTTCAAGTTTGCACATGTCCTGACTTCTGCAATTTGATGGTGACTGCCTTATAGATGTTACAGCAAGACTTGAAGGTGGTCCGTACGTGCAGTGGGCGCTACTGAAGGTTGATGAGGGCCGGGGTGATGTGGTTGTATTTTCGAATGTGCTCCCCCAGCCCTTGCTTGCTCTCCCTCCACCAACCTGACCCTATTATGTGCTCCCCGGACCTTGTTTGTGCTTCCCTAGCCCTCATTTGTGCTCCCCTACCACCCAACCCTAAATTGTGCTTACCATGAACTCCCAACCCTCTTTTGTGCTGTGCCCAGCAGCGAACCCTCTTTTGTGCTCCCCAGCACCCCAGCCCTCTTGTGCTTCCCCTTCCCAACCACATGACGCTATTTTGAGTTAACCTCAACCCCGGACCCACTGTTTTGCTCTCTCCCACTACTCTGGGTTCATTTGTGCTCTCCCAGCCCCTGATCCTCATTTGTCCTCCCACACTCTCCCAACATACTTTTGTGCATACCTTCAACACTGACTCTATTTTGCTCCCCCACCACCATTGCCCTCTTGTGCTTACCCCAACCACACTTTGAGGCCATCCTCTGCATTCCCTTTTACCTTCTCTCTCCCTCTTTTACACACTTTCACCCCCTAACCGCTCTTTCTTTCTCGCTGTCTCTTTTCCGTTCAAAAGCCCTCTCAAGCCACTCTGTCTCTTGCTGTCTTCCCAATCCTCTTTTGTGCTCCCAGCGCTGTAAGCGACTTCAATTCAACACTACAGCTAAGTCAATGCCTAGTCTGGGATGCTGATGGAAGCCCTTATTGATGTACTTGTATGTCCAGTTCATTTACTCTGGATCACAACCCTTATATAACACCCCTCTCTCAGAATCCCCCCGACCCCGCTGAGCCAAGAAGTAGGTTTGTTTTGCAAATTTAAAAAGGTTTATTTGAAAATTAAACAATATATAACTATCACACTTTTATAGTAAATTAATATTTGATAGCACACGTGTGAGGATGATAGTGATCAACAATGGATAATGTTACAGTGGTACACTCTTTTTGATGGCTTAGAAGTGATATAGAGAGGATGAAGTAGCTGAGAATGCTTTTATGGCTTCAAGGACAATGCAATGATGAATGGAAATGCAGAACAGAAAATAAACTTGATATGACTTCAACAAAAGACAATGTAATCACTTTTCTTTGACAATTCACCACCCCCCCACTATGCAAGGTACAGAGTTGGGCACAGTTCTCAGGAATGCAATCAAATATAATTCAGTTCCCCCCTAGCAGGCTTAGAGGAAGGAGTTTTAAACACAGGCAAAATCGTTTTAAATGTGGTGGCAATGAAGTGAAAAAGATACTCAAATTGCTTTTAATTCCCTATAGGAGGTTCAGGGTAGGTGATAGCTACTTTGTATTAGTTCAGTATCACTTTAGCAATGCTCTATGAATGATTGTCAGGTTGCACACGAATTTCAGCAAGGAAAACAAGGACAAATATTTTTACATGCGGCTGAAATTAAGCAAAATGTCAAATCGCAGCAAATTTAGTTGCGTGCGTCAAGTGCAATTACGGAGGCACTATAAGGAGTAGGAAGTCGTTTCTAGGCTCGTTGGAAATCTTAGAATCTTAGCTTTAAGATGACAGATAAAACTTGCTCCTAGCACAAACGGTTATGGAGATACGGCCGGTTTAGTAAAGGTAGTGTTTCGGATTTGAAATTTTAAAGCTCAGAATGACAGATGACAGTTTTCAGTTTTAAAGATGACAGAATGACACGATTTTTAGGAGGCAGTTCTAATAGGCTAAAATAGTTTGGATTAGATCATTTTAAACTAAGAGATTGGTTTTGGCACAGTGCTAGCTGGGTACTCACACTAGATTTTGGACAGGAATGCGACTTCATCACCGATTGGGTCAGGATTGGCTGGACTTCTGCTAGCAGTTCTTCACAGCGATCTGGTCTCTGGTTCTCTCTGGTTCCAGATACAACACTTCTTTCTGGATACTGCTACAGGTTCTTGCAAAAGTTCTGGGCAAAGAATTCAAACAGCTCGCCCGGCTGTTGAATAGTTTGGTTGGTTTTCAGGTCTGCTGAAGAGGATTCAGCTTGTGGATTCAGGCCTCTCTGCTACAAATTCTGGAGTTAATGTCTGGTCTCTGGAGATTGATGGATTTGAAGTCTGGATCTCTGGACGTGAAGTCTGAAGTCTCCCGGCAAAGCGTCCCGCAAGAAAGTGGAAAGTGAATGTCTCTACCTGGGTTTCAATGTTCCTTTTATGTGTTTTGAAAATGGGTGTGTGCCTGGGCCTAGCTAAGCCTGCCCCTCTCACTTATCATTGGCCAAGCTTTCCTCTCTCCCTTGATTGGGGGAAAGAAATAGAGTGTCAGAGTGATGCTGTAGGTTTTATGGTCAGAGGAACCTCCCCTTGTCAAATTGCACCCAAACTATTTCTGACCCAAATACATATTTATCTATGTACCATTTTTCTAATATTATAGGTCCAGTTAACATATTTTCGGCAGCACCAAACCATCCAATCCCTGTCTTTGTACGATGTTGTGTCCACTTATGACAGAATTCTCCCCTTTTCATCTAGATAACGACATCTAAACCTTTCCAGATTTTACACAAATGTGCACCAGGGATATGGGTTTCAGATGATAAAGTGTCAGATTTTTCACATGCATACATTTGGAGTAACAACCTTTTTTTCCGCTACTATCCCAAGAACATACCACAGGGTCCTAACACCTCTTAAAATGTGCACAGAAAAATTACAAGAATGATAATGTTATTTATATAATTTTGACAAGTCCGCACTATGAATTATCCATCTTTTTAAAATCATGCTCTGGCCCCAAAGGGGTGTGGTTTTCCAAAGCACATGGTGGAATTTCTGGTTTATCCCCTTCCCCCAAGCTCAGCTTGCTCTCACAGGTACTGCCCCTCCCAGTTTCTCCCAAGAGGAAGCCATTTTACGACCCCCCAATATAACATTTGCCTGAGCCAGAGACAGTGCTTTGTTTAGTTTCTTGTAGTCCCCAGGTGCTCCTCCCCTAATCCAATCAGAGAGGTGTCATCTCCTTTTGGCAGGGGCAGCAGAATGCAGGCAGGCCTGGGAAGAGTTGTTGAGCCAGTTCAACTCCTGTTGGGGGTAGTTGTCAGGCAGAATTCAGCTAAATGTCACTTTAGTTCCCAGTTTTCCACATTCAAATCACACTGACAATTTTTGCACATGCAGCTAGAATGCTGATTCTAAGTTCAAAACTATGACATTTAAACAATTGCAACCTATGTGACACTCACAAGTAGGTCACTCATTTATTATAAACATTTCGATTTTAGTGGCTTTAAACCCAAATTCACTTAAGCTGCTGACATCCCCAGCTATTTTGTATATATACATTAAATAATTACTTCCTTCAAGTCATTTCAGAATATAGTTTTACATTGTATCCACCTCTTAGCAAGTCTTTCCTTGGCCTGGTTTGGGTTAATTTGTTCAGTTTTACACATAGGTCTGGTGGTTTTAAAACGCCGGCTTTCTGATAGTGGTGAGCACCAGTATTGCATCCATTTTTGACATTTAGAAAATAAATTCCCCACAGTTCTGGGTTGCTTTTGGCAATCAGCATCGCCATTCCCAATGGTTTCAGGCTACTGTGTTTGTAGCCCAATGGTGGTTTTAGGAAGTGCCCTCCTGTGCTCACAACATAGGCAAAAATGGATGGCAGCCTATTCTTCATGTTTTCCCTGTGCACTCTCTGGGGAGTTCTGGCCATCATGATGTTTTCAATGCCAGTAATGCACAGTTTTATGGTAGGGCTTGGATGCATCGGTAAAAACATCCCACAAGCCCCCCCTCTTGCGATGGCCATTCTGATCTTTCACTGATGGAACTCGCAAGATCTGGGATGTTCGCCTCATCTTCTTCCAATTCCGTAGATGGCACAGTTCAGCATCTTTTCCTCCATCCGGTTGGATCGATTGGTTCTCCTTGCTGGTCCTGATGGGAGGATTGGGCGGTACCCCGGGCCCCTCGGATCTTCGCTCCCGGTCCCCAGGTCAGTCTCCGTGGTTTCATCTCTCCTAGGATGATAAAGCAAAAGCGGCAATACCTATTCGTAGACATTTCTCCACCACTATTAATGGTGTGGCGAACACTTACATTTTATACATCCGGTTACATTTTTCAGTCTTGTTTTAAAAACAAGATATAACAGGAAATATTTTTACAAGAATCATAATATTTCAGAGACTATCTACATGGGATAATTTAGGTTGGAACTGGATTAATCTGTAGCGGTCCCCTCTGGAATTCCAGAGGATTCCTCCAGTTGCTGCAGAGTGTGCCTGGGATGGCAACACTTTAGCTGATTTATATGTACCCACTTGTCTTCCCCTTCCGCCAGACTACCTTTGGGGATGCGGATCTTATACGCTACAGGGGAGATTTTGTCTATAATTTCAAACGGTCCCTTCCACGTAGGCAAACATTTTTGCTGTTTGGCCGGGTTTCTTTGGAAATTGTATAGATAGACCCGGTCTCCCACAGTATATTCCTTCCTGGTGGTCTTCAGGTCGTAGTGGGTTTTCATGCTATCAGCTGATCTTTCTAGATTCCGCTGAGCATAGGCAAAAGCATGTTGAAGGTGTTTCCTTAAATTCTCCACATACTCATGAGTTGTGGAGGCATTTATCAACGTCTGCTCTTGGGTCCTGTAGAGCAAATGCTGGGGAAGCACCATCTTGCGTCCGGTCATCAACTCAAATGGTGACATTTTAGTTGCAGATGAAGGGGTAGATCTGATGGCCATTAGGACCAGAGGTAATCGGATATCCAAACTTGGCCCAGAATCTGCCACAAACTTTTTTAAGATGCTCACAATGGTTCGGTTGTATCTCTCCACTGCTCCAGAAGAAGCTGGCTTGTAAGCAATATGTAGCTTCCTTTTAACCCCCAGTATCTCCCACATCTTTGTCATTACCTCGCTGGTGAAATGGCTACCTCTGTCTGACTCAATCCTTTGAGGTAGACCAAAACGGGAAAAGATGTGGTTAATCATCAGGGCAGCTGCTGTTTCTGCCTTGCAATTTGGGGCCGGGAGACATTCCACCCACTTGGTAAACAAGCATGTGACGGTCAACGTGTACTTGTTTCCTCTAGACAAGCGAATTACAGGGCCTACGAAGTCGATTTGCAAATCTGACCATGGCAGTGTCATCCCCCTCTTTTGGAGAGGTGCACGGTGTGTGAGGGATGATGGCTGAAATTGTGCACACACAAGACACTCCTTCAAGTATTGGTTGAGGTCCTGGCCCATATGTGGCCAGTATGCAATCTCTCAAGATTTCAAGTGTTGTATGAAACCCCCTATGACCGGCGGTGGCCGCATCATGGGCGTGACTTAACATCAGGCTTCGGAATGAGGTAGGAACCACCCACTGACCATGGCCAGCTTGGGATTTCCTTACCAACAAACCGTCTTGGATTCGGAACATCTTTGGACATTTCATAAACACTCTAAAGTCCTCCTTCCCAATGTAATCGGTATCCGTCAGGGGAAAGTTCTCAGGGTCCTCAATGTGTTGGTAAAACTTACCAATTATTGGATCCCCCTTCTGTAACGCTCACCTGATTCCCACAGAGGCGCAGATCTTGACTGGGTTGTTGCCGTGTCTTCAATTGTAAAGCGCAGGACTCGGCTGGTTCCCTGGGCTGGACCTCTTCTCACGGTATGCCTGACTTGAAGAGTGAGGTGTCTGCAGGCAGAAGAACAAGGGGTTCATGAACGGTGGTTGGACAGACTTCTCTTCCTCACTCTCTCTTTCCTTGAGGCCCAAAGGATAGGTGTGCTCACCTTATGTAGGTGTATGCTGGGCTGGTGCAGGGGCGCCTGGTACTGCGACTGCGACTGGTGCAGGGGCGCGGGTACCAGTTACTCCACTGGTGATATTGTAAACCTCTTACTTGCAGAGGACAACTTTGAGCGCGAGGTCGTCGTTAACTGCACGATCGGTTCCTTATATGTATCTGAACACCTTTAATGAAGTCCTTTTCTCTTACAGGTTTTGGATGCGGTAGGCGTTGTTTAATGGACGCCAAAGTACGTGCAAGCGCGTAAGTAGGTGAATGGCGCGCGTGAAGGCACGTAAGTTGAATGGCTGCTGATGGTTTTAAATGCACTCTTTAATGTCTCTTTTTCTCTTGCAGGTTTTGGATGCGGTAGGCGTTGGTTCAAGGACGCCAAAGTTCGTGCAAGCGCGTAAGTAGGAAGATGGCACGCGTGAAGGCACGTAAGTAGAATGGCGACTGATGGTTTTAAAAGCGCTCCTTACTGTCTTTCTTTATTTGCAGGTGCGGGTATGCAGCGCTTGTTGGAATCCGGAGCGTGCGTCGCACAGGTAAGCAGATCAAAATATGCAAAATGACTGATCAATGTTCTTTGCCTTTACAGGGATCGATGGACTGCCAAGGAATGCGGCGTGAGGATTGGAAGATGCCGATGGATCGGGTTAGTAAAAATGCTGGCTTTTGGCTTTAAGTTGGCTTTTGCTAACCTGTTGTTTTTTTGTGCTGGCAGGTGCGGCTGAAGACAGGATCCCAGGAAGGTAAGAGTTTGTTCCCACAGGTGCTGGAGCTGGAGTTTTCACTGGAAGACTGGAGCTGACTCAGTGAGCGTCCTGCTGCTGATGCAGAATAACGCGAAGCACGTTGCATCAATCCGGCGTGGTTTAAATAGTGTGCAGGAGTGCTTAGGCGTCTTCTTCCACTGCCTCGCCTAGGTAAGGAAAGAGTTCCAGTTTCCAGAAGAGTCCCAGTGTTCCTGATCCAAGGAGTGGAGCCTGCCCCACCCAGGTAAGAAAGTAGTCCCTGTCAGAAGAGGATGTGGACGTCATCTTGTTGGTGAGTATGCAGCATGGTCTGCTGTAGGTAGGTCCACCCAAGCACTTTTAAACATCTTATGAGCCCGATGCTTCCAGTGCCGGGACCGATGATCTTTATGAGCCTGGCGCCACCGGCGCCAGGACAAGGTCCAAAAGGTCCCAATAGGGGCCGGCTGGTGCCCGGAATGAAGGTTATGAGCCTGTTTCCAAGGATGTTGGGCAGGTCCTGCATTCTTGGAAGTAGTGATCATGACAGCACCCCCCCTCAAGGCCCCTCCCAAGCTTGTCTTCTCCGGGGGTTTTGGTTTGTTGGGGAAAGTTCGATGAAACCTTTTGATCAGCCGAGGTGCGTGGACATGTTCTGAAGGTTCCCAAGTCCTTTCCTGGGGATCGTAACCTTTCCAGTCTATCAGATAGTATAGCTTCGAGTTGGAAATCTTGGAGTCCAGGATATTTTTAACTTTGTATTCAAGTTCTCCATTAACTTGAATAGGTTCTGGAGATCTGGTCAGTCGGGTCTCAGGTTGCATAGGTTTTAGGAGGGATACATGGAAAACTGGATGTATCTTCATGTGGGAAGGCAGGCCCAATTTAACTGCCACTGGATTTATTATGGCTGTGATAGGATAGGGTCCCAGGTATTTCGGGTTGAAGGTGCGTGGTCCTTTTAATGCTAAATGTTTAGTGGACAACCAGACTTGGTCTCCCACTAGATATTGGGGGGCCTCTTTTCGATGTTGGTCTGCTCCTTTTTTGTATTGCTCCTTAGCCCGTTGAAGATGAGTAGTGGCTTCCTTAAAGGCTTGAGTGATAGCAGAATGTAGATGGTCTACGGCGGGTGTTCCGAGATCCTGGGGTGGATCAAGGTTGGAGGTTCGAGGATGGATTCCATATAAGAGGAAAAAAGGGGTCTTTCCGGTTCCAGAATGGATTGAATTATTATAAGCGTACTCGGCGATCCAAAGGATGTCCTTCCAAGTGCCTTCTGACTGCGGCAGCATGCAGCGTAAATACTGTTCCAGAGTTTGGTTAGTCCTCTCGGTCTGTCCGTCGGTCTGGGGGTGGTGGCTGGTTGAAAGCCTTACGTCAATTTGAGGTAGTCGACAGCAATTTCGCCAAAAGTGGGCGATAAACTGACTTCCTCTATCAGAGACCAACACTTAGGGGAAGCCGTGCAACCGAACAATGTTTTCGAGGAATTCTCGGGCCAGAACTGAAGCTGATGGAAGACCTTTCAGTGGGATGAAGTGAGCCATCTTGGAGAATAGATCCATAACTACTAAAATTGTGTTATATCCGGAGCACGGAGGTAAGTCAGTGATAAAATCCATGGAGAGGGTATGCCAGGGACATGGTGGAATGTCTAATGGATGTAAGAGGCCTGCTGGTCTTTCCTTCAGACTCTTATTTTGGGCGCACACACCACAGGAAATTACAAAGTCTCTAATGTCCTTCCTCCAAGACGGCCACCAGAAGTGTCTTTTGATTTTCTCTGAGGTTTTGGCAATACCGGGATGCCCTTCCATTAAGGAATCATGATAACAAGAGATTGCCTGTTTTTGTAACTCTGCATAAGGTAGATATAGTCGTCCTTGGAAGTACAGTAGGTTCTTATTCACTGTGAAGCTTTCTCCTTTAAGTGGCCAGTTCTGTAAATCTGCCGGAGTTACGAGTTGTTTGACTTTTACTTCAACATCTTCAATGGATTGCGTGACGACCAGACCTAGAATTCTTTGTTCGGGAATTATAGGTACGGGTTCAGGATTGACCATGTGTTCATCAACTCCCATCCGGGAAAGGGCATCAGCTTTGCTGTTCTTGTTGCCTGGTTGATAAGTGATCACAAAGTCAAACTCAGCGAAAAATAGTGCCCAGCGGAGTTGTCTCGAGGATTGAGCTTTGGCGGTCTTTAGATACTGTAAATTGCGGTGATCTGTGATTACTGTGACTGTGTGTTTGGCTCCCAGAAGGTAATGCCGCCAATCCTTGAAGGTGGACTTAATAGCCAAAAGTTCTTTATCTGTGATGGTGTAGTTGATTTCGGGAGCCGAGAACTTGCGGGACCAAAACGCCACGGGGTGTAACTGGTTAGTTTCTGGATCTCTCTGCGATAGCACTGCCCCCTTTGCAAGACTGGAGGCGTCAGTCTCAACGATGTAAGGAAGCTCCAGGCGGGGATGTTTTAAAACCGGTGCGGAGGTAAACTTGGCTTTTAGTTCCTGAAAAGCTTGCTCCGCTTCTGCAGACCACTCAAAACGTTTGTTCTTTCTTAAAAGGTCTGTAATGGGATGGAGTACTCGGGAAAAGTCTGGAATAAATCTGCGGTAGAAGTTGGCGAAACCCAACATGCTTTGGACTCCTTTTACAGAAGTTGGTGAAGGCCACTTGATGATTGCGTCAACTTTTCTTGAATCCATGTGGACTCCGTTTGGTGATAGAATAAATCCCAAAAATTCGACCTCTGTAACATGGAAAACGCACTTTTCCAGCTTGGCAAAAAGTTTATGTTGGCGAAGCCTTTCAAGAACTGCTCTGACGTGTTTCCGATGGTCTGCCTCAGAGGATGAGTATACAAGGATGTCGTCAATGTAAACAACTACACACACGTCTATAAATTCCCTAAAGACGTCATTCATGAAGTACTGAAAGGTGGCTGGTGCGTTGCATAAGCCAAAGGGCATTACTTGATATTCAAACAGCCCATACTTCGTGCGAAAGGCCGTCTTCCATTCATCGCCCTCTTTAATTCGTACCAAGTGGTAAGCTCCTCTGAGACCTAACTTAGTATAGATACAGGCGTCTTTAACTTGGTCAAGGAGTTCAGGTATCAACGGCAGAGGATATCTGTTCTTTACGGTGATCTGGTTCAGGGCACGGTAATCTATACAGGTTCTAAGGTCCCCTTCCTTTTTCGGGACGAAGAACAGAGCTGAAGAGGCTGGGGACTTTGAAGGACGGATGAACCCGTTAGCCAGATACTGGTCCAAATACTGTCTCAGGTGAAGATTTTCTGGCTCGGTAAGGGCATAAATTCTACTGCAAGGAGGAGTGGATCCGGGTATCAGATCTATTTGACAGTCGTAAGAGGAGGTAGAGAGTTAGCTTGATCTTTCTGGAAGACGTCTTGGAATTCCCTGTAGTCTGGAGGTAGTTGGGGATCCTCGGAAGTAGTTGCTGCCAGCTTAATGTCGAGCCGAGGATAACAAGTGGGGACACACTCCGGAAACCGAATTGTTTTTGCTCGCCAATCAATTTGGGGATTGAGTTTCTCTAACCAAGGAATTCCCAGGATAACTTGAAACTGAGGGGCCTTGATCACATCAAACACGATCACCTCACGATGTCCATCTTGGCTTAACAACGTCACTTCCGAGGTGGTGTGAGTTACTAGTCCGGAAGCTATTCCCGTGCCATCCACTGTGGTAATAACGTCTTTAATTGCCTTGGGACAAAGAGGCAAATTCATCCTGGATTCCATTTCGGGGTCCACATAAATACCGATTGCTCCGCTGTCAATGTATGATTTAATAGCATGCAAACGATCCGGTCGCTCTGGGCTTATGAGGACCATTGACACTATGAAATGCGAGGTCAAAGAACTGGTTTTTATGCTCGGCAAGCGGACCTCTACACTTGTCGGGCGAGGTCGTTTCCCGGCTCTGGCTTTTCGGTACCTTTATCGGAAGCACCCACTGTCTTCTTCGAAGGTTTCACTAGGCATTCTCGAAGGAAATGTCCTGAGTTTCCGCAATAGAGGCACAATTGCAGTTGTCTTCTTCTGTCTCGTTCCTTTTGGGTTAATGGTCCTTTTACGACCCCTATTTGCATAGGTTCTACGGTATCAACTCCTTTGGTGGAACTCTGTGGTCTTGAAAAAACTCGAGCTTCGAACCTGGAACGATCTGCTTTCCTATTCTGTAATCTGTGGTCCAGTTGAACCACCAAGTCAATATATTCAGAACAGTCTTGTGGAGGATTCACTACCCGGGCTAGAACATCTTTGAGTTCTCCACGCAAACCTCTGTAGAAAAGCGTAATCCTCTTATCCTCGGGCCATCTGGTTTCAACTACTAGTCTGTTGAATGACGCAATATAAGCCAGGAGATCCTGATTACCCTGTCGTAATGAAAGGAGTTCATTATCCAAGGCCTGCCCCTGTGAGTGTCTTGCAAACAGTCTCTCCATACTAGTCTGGAAGGCCTGGAAATTACGGAGAATTGGGTCATCCTGTGTTACCAGAGGAATTGACCAGTCTGCAGCACTGCCACTAAGATATGAAAGCACGAAAGCTACCTTAGTCTGGTCCGTTGGAAAAGCAGCTGGTCTACACAGAAAGTGCAAGCGGCACTGATTGATGAACACTGCAAACTTTTTTGGATCACCTGAGAAGCGTTCGGGCGGAGCCAAAGGCACATTTCCGGGTAGATTAATTTGTACCGGATTAGGTGAGGTTGCTGAAGTATAACTTCCCCCCGAAGCAGGCAGGGGTGTTTGACCCGCTTGCGTTTGTAACAGCTGTCTAGCAAGATCATCTGTTCGCTCTTTGGATATAATTAACTCTCTCCTCAGAGCATTTGTTTCCTGACGGGCTGCCTGTACTTCTGCTCTTAATTCCCCTAATAACTGGGCTAGTTGGTCAGTGTCTGAGGTTTCCATTGCGCCCGGGGAGGGAGATTTGCAGTGGGCTTCGCGTTCTGTAACGCTCACCTGATTCCCACGGAGGCGCAGATCTTGACTGGGTTGTTATCGTGTCTTCAATTGTAAAGCGCAGGACTCGGCTGGTTCCCTGGGCTGGACCTCTTCTCAAAGTATGCCTGACTTGAAGAGTGAGGTGTCTGCAGGCAGAAGAACAAGGGGTTAATGAACGGTGGTTGGACGGACTTCTCTTCCTCACTCTCTTTCCTTGAGGCCCAAAGGATAGGTGTGCTCACCTTAAGTAGGTGTATGCTGGGCTCTCCATCCTGCGACTGGTGCAGGGGCGCGGGTACCAGTTACTCCACTGGTGATATTGTAAACCTCTTACTTGCAGAGGACAACTTTGAGCGCGAGGCCGTCGTTAACTGCACGATTGGTTCCTTATATGTATCTGAACACCTTTAACAAAGTCCTTTTCTCTTACAGGCTTTAGATGCAGTAGGTGTTGTTTAATGGACGCCAAAGTACGTGCAAGCGCGTAAGTAGGTGGATGGCGCGTGTGAAGGCACGTAAGTTGAATGGCTGCTGATGGTTTTAAATGCACTCTTTAATGTCTCTTTTTCTCTTGCAGGTTTTGGATGCGGTAGGCGTTGGTTCAAGGAAGCCAAAGTTCGTGCAAGCGCGTAAGTAGGAAGATGGCACGCGTGAAGGCACGTAAGTAGAATGGCGGCTGATGGTTTTAAAAGCGCTCCTTACTGTCTTTCTTTATTTGCAGGTGCGGGTATGCAGCGCTTGTTGGAATCCGGAGCGTGCCTCGCACAGGTAAGCAGATCAAAATATGCAAAATGACTGATCAATGTTCTTTGCCTTTACAGGGATCGATGGACTGCCAAGGAATGCGGCGTGAGGATTGGAAGATGCCGATGGATCGGGTTAGTAAAAATGCTGGCTTTTGGCTTTAAGTTGGCTTTTGCTAACCTGTTGTTTTTTTGTGCTGGCAGGTGCGGCTGAAGACAGGATCCCAGGAAGGTAAGAGTTTGTTCCCACAGGTGCTGGAGCTGGAGTTTTCACTGGAAGACTGGAGCTGACTCAGTGAGCGTCCTGCTGCTGATGCAGAGTAACGCGAAGCACGTTGCATCAATCGGGCGTGGTTTAAATAGTGTGCAGGAGTGCTTAGGCGTCTTCTTCCACTGCCTCGCCTAGGTAAGGAAAGAGTTCCAGTTTCCAGAAGAGTCCCAGTGTTCCTGATGCAAGGAGTGGAGCCTGCCCCACCCAGGTAAGAAAGTAGTCCCTGTCAGAAGAGGATGTGGACGTCATCTTGTTGGTGAGTATGCAGCATGGTCTGCTGTAGGTAGGTTCACCCAAGCACTTTTACACATATTATGAGCCTGACGCTTCCAGTGCCGGGACCGATGATCTTTATGAGCCTGGCGCCACCGGCGCCAGGACAAGGTCCAAAAGGTCCCAATAGGGGCCGGCTGTTGCCCGGAATGAAGGTTATGAGCCTGTTTCCAAGGATGTTGGGCAGGTCCTGCATTCTTGGAAGTAGTGATCATGACACCTTCTGAGCTGTAATCAAATCAGCATCAGGGGTCTCCTTACTCCATTGTGCAGTTGAAAGATCATTGTGAGCATTTGTCTGGGACCTAGTGATAGCAGTGACCTGGATTTCCCCCAACAGGGACTCTATTTCTATTAGATCCCCTTGGATGGCCCCGGTTTTGGCCAGCTGATCAGCTAAGTCATTTCCAGTTTTGTCTGGTCCCTCTACTTTGGAATGACCCTTTATCTTTTTCCAGTAGATGGTCATCCCCTTCGAGGTGACCAGATCATCAATGTTTTGGATTAACTTCCCATGTTTCAAGGGTTTGTTATTAGCACATAACATGCCTCTGGTTTTCCAATTAACCAGGTGCTCCATGAACCCGTTCCGTATACAATCCAAATCTGTGATTATGACCAGTTTGTGGAGTTGATGTTGGACAGCAGTGTGGATGGCCTGATGCACAGCCATCAATTCTGCCACCTGACTACTTCGGGGACCAATTTTGTATCCAGCGGAGGGTTAGGGGACTCATTCACCCATGCATTCCCTACACCGGCCACCAGTTCTTTCTCCCCCTTGTTCCTTGTTGTCAACATGGTAAGAGCATCCATCCACATAGACAGTGGGCATTTCCTCACACTTGTCTTCTTCAAAGATTTTGTGTGGGGAATTAAGGTATGCCTCCATGTTGTCCTTGATTTTTAGACTTTCGTCCACGAGACAGTTTTCTCTGGCACAATCATGTAAGTCAGCCAGACCTTGTGCGAGGGGACTCTTCTTGTTTTGGCCATATCTGACC
The DNA here is from genome assembly GCF_040938575.1 of Ambystoma mexicanum. Lineage (NCBI taxonomy): Eukaryota > Metazoa > Chordata > Amphibia > Caudata > Ambystomatidae > Ambystoma > Ambystoma mexicanum. The sequence continues at coordinate 15,116,567 of NC_090933.1, read as the reverse complement.
TCCACAGGAAAGCCTTGCATTGACGGAATCCAGGAAGTAATTCGGGAATTACTCACATTTCCGGCCCGGATTCTGTCAATTTGGAGAAATTGCAGAGGCTGGTGTGGAGTCCCCACTATGATGTGTTCCCCCTGGATGAACGGGCGGTAATTCTTCAATGCCCACACCGTTGCCAGGAGCGCCTTTTCACAATCGTTGAATTTTTCCTCCACAGAGGATAAAGTTTTGCTCGCATAGGAGATTACTTTATTGACCTTGTCATGCTTTTGGTATAATACTGCCGTCAAGCACGTATTAGAGAACCCTGTCTCCAGGAAGAACTCCTTGTTTCTGACAGGGTAAGCTAGGCAAGGCGCTTTTGAGAGGCTTCTCTTGAGTTGTCTTACTGCCTCGGATTGTTCTGGACCCCATTCCCACTTGACCCCCCCCCTTGGAGATAAATGAGGGGACTAGTGATCTCTGCGTAGCCTTCAATGAACTTTCTGCTGTAATTAGTCAGTCCAAAGAGGCTCCTTAGTTCCCGCAGAGTTGTGAGATCCTTCAGTTTCTGAAGTGCTTCAACCTTCTTTTCCTGGGGACAGAGACCCTGAGGAATAATCTCATGCCCCAAGAAATTAACACGGGTTCTACACCACCGTGCCTTCTGAAAGGAATGTTTTGCTCCGGCGGCCCTCAACTGCATCAGAACATAACTGATCTCTGCTATGTGTTCCTCCACAGATGAACTTTTGATGAGGACATCATCTACATAAGCCAGGTTACCCCTCGCACCCAGGTCGGGCATGGCCTTATGTAGGAACATGTTGAATTCATTGCCGGAGTTGAGGTATCCGAAGGGAGTCCGGGTCCATGTGTACTGCTGGCCCCCGAAGGTAAACGCCAGTTTGTATTGGTACTCCCTACTGACAGGCACGGTCCAGTATCCATTGGTCAGGTCTATTGTTGTGAATACCTGTGACCCCAGAATCTGGGCCAGCCCTTGGTCAATGTAGGGCAGAGGCCATCGGGAAGTATGGACCCGTTTGCTGAGCTTCCTAAGGTTGGTGCAGAGTCTCCACTGGCCGTTTGGCTTCAATATTCCCAGCACCGTATTATTGAAAGTGCTGTTGACTGGACGGATTATTCCCCGGGACTCAAGGTTCTTAATTATTTCACTAAGGGACTCCATGGATGCGAGAGGCAAGCGATATTGCTTCACAAACACTGGAGTCATGCCAGGGACCGTGGGAATTGTTGTTGTGTGGATGTCGGTGCGACCACAGTCATATGAGTCTACCGCAAAGAGATCTTGGAAATCCAAGAAAACTTGTTTCAACTTTTGCTTCTGTTCCAGAGTCACACAGGCATCAGCTAGGTTGACTCTCTCTTCCACCATCTGCCTGAAGCCTGGAAAGACTTCTGGTTTAGCTATCTCAGCGGCCTCCTCCAGCTGGGTGGAGAAGTCCCTGGTCAGAGTGTTGATTTGGACCGGAGGCTTCAGGTGGCAAAGGCAGCCCTCATGGACCTGGAAAATCACCTCATCCCTCCTGAAGTCACAAGTCACATCTTCCTTACCATAAGGGCAAGAAGTGTACACCAGGAAGTTCCCCCCATGCCGGGTGAAAATCCTGTCTGGTGTTGTATTGTCATCACTGTCACTGTCAAAACAGTCCTTGGGGATTTGTCCTAACAGTTCTTTCCTAAATCAATGGAGAAATGTCGGTCATCAACCGCCATTCCAATAATGGTGCCTGCGACTAGAGTAATACTCTGTAAGTCGCTGTTTTCCACCTCTATTGGAATGGTGTCATGTTCTATGTTGACTAATGGTGTTGGGTTTACCCCTAACCCTTGCTGTTGGAGAGAAGCATTTAGATGAATATAAGCATCAGGGTTTTTCAATTTTTGTCCTCTTTTAACTTTCACTCCCAGGGAGAATTGTCGGGTCCTTTCTGGGATTGTGACTTCCTCTTTAACCTGAATTTCAACTGCATAAGGTAGCAATTGAACTGACCTAAATGCTTTCTCTTGATCATCAAAGCCCATGGGATTATCCGCTAATCAGGACCAAGCTTTGAAGTTTATTAGGTCCAAACTAATGGCAAAGCGATTGAGAATGTCACTGCCTAAGTAAAAGGCGGCAGTGACGTCTCGCACAACCCAACAATTATGGACTGTGCTCTTGTTGCCAATGGAGATTTTGAGCATACACCTGCTTGGCAGGAGATGTGTCGAATTGGGTGTTTCCAGATCCATTTCCCATTTGTCTATCAGTTTGAATGTGGGAATGGCTGGATCTTTTGGGAGTTGGCGGAACATGGCTTCGCTGATGAAGCTCTTACCGTTGTTCACACACACTCGAGCGAGAACAGAGTCCTTCCCATCATTTAACTGAACAGGGATGAACAACTGATCTCCAATTTGCTGAATATCAGCCAGGCTCTGAGCTGATTTCACATCTTTCTGGACTATTAGAGTGGGAATGTCTGATTGTGGATTGGTAAAGAATTTCAGAGTGTTTCCTTCCAGTATGGAATACCACCTTAAACTGGAAGGAAGGTTGATTTTCAGAAATAGGGAGGACCCCCCATCACCAGTCTGTTGTCCTACTGCTATTACTGTCACGTCTGGAATTTGGTTGTTCTGGAAGTGAAATTCTACTTGGTCAGATTTTTGTTCAACCATGTGGCAGGTGCCATTTAAACTAACATGGTTGACACTCTGTTTTAATTTTATTGGTCGGCTAGTCTGGGTCCAGAGAACCTTGTTTACGGAATCTATTAGGGGTGACAACCTTCTCAGGAGGTCATTCCCTAGTAAACAAGGGGTGCCCTCTGGAGTCACTACTATGACCGGGTGTTTCACCTTGTGTCGCCCAATTTTGATGTCCAAATCTGCAGTCCCCTCGACAGGAATTTCCTTCCCATCAAAGTTCTGCAGTTGTCCAGGAAGAGAGGTGAGAGGAATATGGTAATTCTCCCCACTTCCTGCCTTTAGTTCATCAAAGGCCCTTTTGGACAGAAGGGTAGCTTGGGATCCAGTGTCCACCAGTGCCAAAATTGTACCCTGCCCCTGTACTTGTACCGGGGCATAGTATCTTCCCTCCTTCTCCTCAAGGGGGCACAGATAATGCACATTTTTGGACAACTAGTGGGCTAATTTTCTGGTTTTGGACATGGCGAGAGAAGAGATTTGGCCAGAATTCTGTGAAGAGCCTGGGGAATCTGAAAGAAAAATTTGGCGACTGGAAATGGTTTCAGGTTCTGGGCCGCCCCCCCCCCTTTTTGGAGGCAGTCATCAGGATGGGTTTGACCCATGGGATTTTGGTATTGTTGGTTCTGGGATAGAATCATGGGCGGCGACAGCTCAGTCCCCACATCTACCCAGTCCGTTGATTCGGTTTTAGGTTCCTCTGGTTCCGGTGCTGGGCCGCCCCTGCCTTTTGGGAGGCAATCACCAGGATGGGTTTGAACCAGGGGTTTTTGGTTTTGTTGGTTCTGGGATAGAATGATGGGTGGCAACAGCTCAATCCCCACATCTACCCAGTCTGGATTGGAATCTCTTGGGACCCATTTTTCCTTGGGAGGAGTTCCCCCATCTCTGAAGGAGAAGATCCTATTCCCAGGATCTTCCGAGGATCCCTCTCACTCAAATTGGAAGACCTGTACCTCCTCCACGAAGTGGGTCTGTTTGGGTCCTTTGTTTCTCCTACCTACCCTCTGCTCCTTGGGAGGCAGGCTTTCAGGGGTAGAAGATTTTTTTTCTGGTTCCTGGTTTTCCAGGGGCTGTTTACAAGTTGAGAAGGAAGCTTCCTCCAAGGCTTTACACCCCCCTTCCCCTTGTGCCCCCTCCCTGGGAACCGGTGGGTTATCGGGGTGCTGCCTCCATCATTGTTCTGGAGCACGAGGTCCAGAGTTTGGGGCATTCTGTGCCGGCATGCCCATCTGAAGGTTCTGTTGGGCCCTCAGCATGTGGGCCAGATCCTGTGCCATGTTCTGAACCTGACACTCTAACTGGGAAACCCGCTCAGGCTGATACGGGGGTCTATTTTCTCCCTTGGGCTGATCCCGGGAAGGGTAGCTATACCTTCTCTGGTAATACCCTGGGTTGGGAAGATTTGGGTACCCCTCCACCCTTGGCCTCCCCTCTTCCGGATTAGGTGGTCTGGGCTCAGGGAATTGGGGAAAGAAGGATGGATGGTTTTGGGGCTGGAAACCTTGTGGATACCTGGGGAAAAAGTTCTGCCCCCGATTTGGTGAATTTCTGCCCTCCTGGGGGAAGTTAGGAGGGAAGTTCCCCGGGTTAGGCACTTGGCTGGATCCCCCCCTTGGTCTGGAGGAGTCCACACATAACCCAGGATGGGTCAGTTTCCCTTGTAGCGGGGACTTGCATAATCAGGGGAGCGAGGGACCCCATTTGTGGGGCTACCTCCTTGACTCCCTGTCTGTGACTTGCCCGAGGGCCTTCGGGCTGTGAATTATTTGGTGCAGGCAGGTTTTTAGGCCCCCCCATCTCCAAATCTAAGACGGGGGCAACCTTTACCTCTGCCACCTTGGCAGCAGCAGGGGTGCTGTTGGTTTTGGGGTTTTTCTGCGCATTACTTTTATTTTCTATGGGCTTCTGCACCTCATAGATCCGGGTGGCTTGCTCAATGACCCAGTCTAAAGATCTTTTCTCGTGAAAATCTCTAACGAGCTGGCTCATTATGTACTTGGGAAGAGCATGGAAAAATGTGTTGATGAATTCTCTGCTGTCTGTGCGCACCCTTCTGGTGGTCTGCGCAAAGGCACGCTTCAATTCTTGCACAAATTCTTGTGGGGCCAGATCCTCCCCACATTGCAAATTGTAGGCTGCCTTGCGAGCCTCTTGGGTATTTCTATGTACAGAAAAATGTTTCAAGATGGCCGCCCTATATGTGGATCATCTTAAATGGTTTTCGTCTTCCAGCCCCGCAAAGAAAGTGGAGTATTCAGGGGAGAATGTCAATTTGACGTACTGGATGCAGCTGCTGCTGTCCTTCAAACGGAAAGTCTCCATCATTTGCTCATAGCGCTCCAAGTGTTCCCAAACAGAATACTTGGCGTTCTTATGATAAGGCGTGATGACACTCCTGATTGCCTTAATCTCTTTTAAGGGGTCCTTAAGCAAGACCCTTTTCACCTTATTGGCCTTTTTGGTTTGGGTAACCCTGGTCCATTCATCCTCTGATTCAGAAGCACTGCTCCCAGAGGTGCCCGTCTGATCTTCCAGGTTATCCCGGATTCTGCGAGCCTGGGAATAGCTGGCAGAATGTGGGGACCTGGTTTCCTGTGTCCTGTGACGCTCAGAGGAGTCTTCAGATCCCTCCTTGCTACCAGGATTTGATGGGTACCCTCCCCCACTGACCTAACTGGGCAGATGTTTTCAGGATGCCCTTAGTGGGCCTACTCTCCTGGGGTTCCCCACTAAATTGCACTGTACTTAGGTGCCCATACCCGGATGCCTGCCCATCCATTCCTGGGTGGTACTGGCCTATGAGCCCCATCCTTTTGGCTGGATAGTAATCTGCCATCCCTGTGGCCCTGTGCTCATGTGCGCCAGGGGACATGGGGGTGGCAGAGTTAGGGACTGGGAGAGATGAAGGCCTCTGGTACTAGGGCTCCTGAGGTTATGCTCAGGCATTTCCCTTTCCCAGCGAACCTCATCTCTATCAGCCCCTGTTCCCTGTTGCAATGCAAGAGCCTGCACTTTCAGTTCCTCAGTTAAGGCCTTACTAGACTCTATCAGTCTCTCCTGCATGGCTACCTGTTGCTGGAGCCTATCATTGTGCTGACAGAGAGCCTCATTCTCTCTCTGTGCCTCCTGATTGGTCCTGGAAAACTGGGGCAGTCTTTGCTGCAGGAGGGTTACCTCCTGAGTCCCATCCCTACTGGCCTGCTCCTTTCTTGCCAGAGCATCTTCCACCCTTCTGGTGTGCTCTAGCAAGTCGTGATGCTCTTTTTGGAGGTCACCCAGCCCCTGGAGGGCCAGGTGATTTTCTTCAATTTTTTCTTTTAATTGGCAGACTTCCTGGCCTAAGGTGTCCCTTTCCTGACTAAGAGCCTGCATCTGTGCCGCCAGGTCGTCCCTTTGCCTTTGAAGGGCACCAGCTTTCTGGCGCTCCTGATCAAACTCTGCCTGGGTATCCAGGTCTTTCAGGATCAGTTTATTGCTCTCTGCCTTTTCCCTATCTAGGTGGCTTTGCAGGGTGACTACCTGCTCAGCACATGCCCTATTGAAATCTAATTGTTGCTCCAGCTTTTTCTGGCTCTGCAGTAGGGAGTCCAAACCTTCTTGGTACTCCTTCTGCAAGGCCAGAAATCTGGTATCCTGGTCAGACTTTTCCTGTTGCAGGATACACATTTCCTCTTTGATTTTAATGAGATACTGTCTGCTCTCATTTTCTGACTCCTGGATTCTGTGCATCCTCTGCTCAGAAGAGACCAGGTCAGATTGGGCCTTCTCTAACGCGATCTGTTGCCTATTTGCCAGATCTTGGCCTTCAGCACATTTGTCCTGCATGGCTCCCATATATAGATACAAATATGCCGCTATCCTAACCATCTTGTCATGTTCATCTTTAGCTTTAGGAGCCATGTATAGTTCACTCAGGGCCACATGTAAGGGACCCTGATCTCTCCAGATATCTAACCCAGATGCAGTGACCTGTCATGTGATTGCCTGCAACCACGCATCCTGGCCCTGCTCAGTCCATTCACCTCTCACAAATAGCTTATGTAAGAAGTGCTCTCTGGCTATTTTGATGTCTACCAGTGTCGTCATTCTGGAATTTGAGTTCCTTCCTGACTTACAGAAGTTTGTATTTTATTTTGCAAAACAGACCGTTTCCTTAGAGCGTTCCTTTGAGGGGTGCTTTCACAGTGTAAAACAGCATGGTGATCTAACCGGATATGTGTATCCGGTCAGTTGACACACTGTATTAAACTGCACAAGTGGTAAATCTAATCCAGAATGTCCCGGCTACGAGCCCCCACTGTGTAAGCGACTTCAGTTCAACACTACAGCTAAGTCAATGCCTACTCTGGGATGCTGATGGAAGCCCTTATTGATGTATTTTTATGTCCAGTTCATTTACTCTGGATGACAACCCTTATATAAGACCCCTCTCTCAGAATGCCCCCGACCCCGCTGAGCCAAGAAGTAGGTTTGTTTTGCAAATTTAAAAAGGTTTATTTGAAAATTAAACAATATATATCTATCACACTTTTATAGTAAATTAATATTTGATAGCACACTTGTGAGGATGATAGTGATCAACAATGGATAATGTTACAGTGGTACACTCTTTTTGATGGCTTAGAAGTGATATAGAGAGGATGAAGTAGCTGAGAATGCTTTTATGGCTTCAAGGACAATGCAATGATGAATGAAAATGCAGTACAGAAAATAAACTTGATATGACTTCAACAAAAGACAATGTAATCACTTTTTTTTGACAATTCACCACACCCCCCTCTATGCAAGGTAAAGAGATGGGCACAGTTCTCAGGAATGCAATCAAATATAATTCAGTTCCCCCCTAGCAGGCTTAGAGGAAAACAGGTAGGAGTTTTAAACACAGGCAAAATCCTTTTAAATGTGGTGGCAATGAAGTGAAAAAGATATTCAAATTGCTTTTAATTCCCTATAGGAGGTTCAGGGTAGGTGATAGCTACTTTGTATTAGTTCAGGATCACTTTAGCAATGCTCTATGAATGATTGTCAGGATGCACACGAATTTCAGCAAGGAAAGCAAGGACAAATATTTTTACACGTGGCTGAAATTAAGCAAAATGCCAAAACGCGGCAAATTTAGTCGCGTGCGTCGAGCGCAATTACTGAGGCACTATAAGTCGGTTCTAGGCTCGTTGGAAAGCTTAGAATCTTAGCCTTAAGATGACAGTTAAAACTCACTCCTAGCACAAACGGTTCCGGAGATACGGCCGATTTAGTAAAGGTCGTTTTTCGGGTTTGAAATTTAAAAGCTTAGAATGACAGATGACAGTTTTCAGTTTTAAAGATGACATAATGACACGATTTTTAGGAGGCAGTTCTAATAGGCTAAAATAGTTTGTATTAGATTATTTTAAACTAAGAGATTGGTTTTGGCACAGTGCTAGCTGGGTACTCACACTAGATTTTGGACAGGAATGCGACTTCGTCACCGATCGGGTCAGGATTGGCTGGACTTCTGCTAGCAGTTCTTCACAGCGATCTGGTCTCTGGTTCTCTCTGGTTCCGGATACAGCACTGCTTTCTGGATACTGCTACAGGTTCTTGCAAAAGTTCTGGGAAAAGAATTCAAACAGCTCGCCCGGCTGTTGAATAGTTTGGTTGGTTTTGAGGTCTGCTGAAGAGGATTCAGCTTGTGGATTCAGGCCTCTCTGCTACAAATTCTGGAGTTAATTGCTGGTCTCTGGAGAATGATGGATTTGAAGTCTGGATCTCTGGATGTGAAGTCTGAAGTCTCCCGGCAAAGCGCCCCGCAAGAAAGTGGAAAGTGAATGTCTCTACCTGGGTTTCAATGTTCCTTTTATGTGTTTTGAAAATGGGTGTGTGCCTGGGCCTAGCTAAGCCTGCCCCTCTCACTTATCATTGGCCAAGCTTTCCTCTCTCCCTGGATTGGGGGAAAGAAATGGAGTGTCAGAGTGATGATGTAGGTTTTATGGTCAGAGGAACCTCCCCTTGTCAAATTGCACCCAAACTATTTCTGACCCAAATACATATTTATCTATGTACCATTTTTCCAATATTATAGGTCCAGTTAACATATTTTCGGTAGCACCAAACCATCCAATCCCTGTCTTTGTACGATGTCGTGTCCACTTATGACAGAATTCTCCCCTTTTCATCTAGATAACGACCTCTAAACCTTTCCAGATTTTACACAAATGTGCACCAGGGATATGGGTTTCAGATGATAAAGTGTCAGATTTTTCACATGCATACATTTGGAGTAACAACCTTTTTTTCCGCTACTATCCCCAAGAACATACCACAGGGTCCTAACACCTCTTAAAATGTGCACAGAAAAATCACAAGAATGATAATGTTATTTATATAATTTTGACAAGACCGCACTATGAATTATCCATCTTTTTAAAATCATGCTCTGGCCCCAAAGGGGTGTGGTTTTCCAAAGCACATGGTGGGATTTCTATTTCTGGTTTATCCACTTCCCCCAAGCTCAGCTTGCTCTCACAGGCACTGCCCCTCCCAGATTCTCCCAAGAGGAAGCCATTTTACGACCCCCCAATATAGCATTTGCCTGAGCCAGAGACAGTGCTTTGTTTAGTTTCCTGTAGTCCCCAGGTGCTCCTCCCCTAATCCAATCAGAGAGGTGTCATCTCCTTTTGGCAGGGGCAGCAGAATGCAGCCAGGCCTGGGAAGAGTTGTTGAGCCAGTTCAACTCCTGTCGGAGGTAGTTGTCAGGCAGAATTCAGCTAAATGTCACTTTAGTTCCCAGTTTTCCACATTCAAATCACACTGACAATTTTTGCACATGCAGCTAGAATGCTGATTCTAAGTTCAAAACTATGACATTTAAACAATTGCAACCTATGTGACACTCACAAGTAGGTCACTCATTTATTCTAAACATTTCGATTTTAGTGGCTTTAAACCCAAATTCACTTAAGCTGCTGACATCCCCAGCTATTTTTTATATATACATTAAATAATTACTTCCTTCAAGTCATTTCAGAATATAGTTTTACATTGTATCCACCTCTTAGCAAGTCTTTCCTTGGCCTGGTTTGGGTTCATTTGTTCAGTTTTACACAAAAGTCTGGTGGTTTTAAAACGCCGGCTTTCTGATAGTGGTGAGCACCAGTATTGCATCCATTTTTGACATTAAGAAAATAAATTCCCCACAGTTCTGGGTTGCTTTTGGCAATCAGCATTGCCATTCCCAATGGTTTCAGGCTACTGTGTGTGTAGCCCAATGGTGGTTTTAGGCAGTGCCCTCCTGTGCTCACAACATAGGCAAAAATGGGTGGGAGCCTATTCTTCATGTTTTCCCTGTGCACTCTCTGGGGCGGTTCCGGAGATACGGCCGATTTAGTAAAGGTAGTTTTTCGGGTTTGAACTTTAAAAGCTCAGAATGACAGATGACAGTTTTCAGTTTTAAAGATGACAGAATGACACGATTTTTAGGAGGCAGTTCTAATAGGCTAAAATAGTTTGGATTAGATTATTTTAAACTAAGAGATTGGTTTTGGCACTGTGCTAGCTGGGTACTCACACTAGATATTGGACAGGAATGCGACTTCGTCACCGATCGGGTCAGGATTGGCTGGACTTCTGCTAGCAGTTCTTCACAGCGATCTGGTCTCTGGTTCTCTCTGGTTCCGTATACAGCACTGCTTTCTGGATACTGCTACAGGTTCTTGCAAAAGTTCTGGGCAAAGAATTCAAACAGCTCGCCCGGCTGTTGAATAGTTTGGTTGGTTTTGAGGTCTGCTGAAGAGGATTCAGCTTGTGGATTCAGGCCTCTCTGCTACAAATTCTGGAGTTAATTTCTGGTCTCTGGAGATTGATGGATTTGAAGTCTGGATCTCTAGATGTGAAGTCTGAAGTCTCCCGGCAAAGCGCCCCGCAAGAAAGTGAAAAGTGAATGTCTCTACCTGGGTTTCAATGTTCCTTTTATGTGTTTTGAAAATGGGTGTGTGCCTGGGCCTAGCTAAGCCTGCCCCTCTCACTTATCATTGGCCAAGCTTTCCTCTCTCCCTTGATTGGGGGAAAGAAATGGAGTGTCAGAGTGATGATGTAGGTTTTATGGTCAGAGGAACCTCCCCTTGTCAAATTGCACCCAAACTATTTCTGACCCAAATACATATTTATCTATGTACCATTTTTCTAATATTATAGGTCCAGTTAACATATCTTCGGTAGCACCAAACCATCCAATCCCTGTCTTTGTACGATGTCGTGTCCACTTATGACAGAATTCTCCCCTTTTCATCTAGATAACGACCTCTAAACCTTTCCAGATTTTACACAAATGTGCACCAGGGATATGGGTTTCAGATGATAAAGTGTCAGATTTTTCACATGCATACATTTGGAGTAACAACCTTTTTTTCCGCTACTATCCCCAAGAACATACCACAGGGTCCTAACACCTCTTAAAATGTGCACAGAAAAATCACAAGAATGATAATGTTATTCATATAATTTTGACAAGACCGCACTATGAATTATCCATCTTTTTAAAATCATGCTCTGGCCCCAAAGGGGTGTGGTTTTCCAAAGCACATGGTGGAATTTCTGGTTTATCCACTTCCCCCAAGCTCAGCTTGCTCTCACAGGCACTGCCCCTCCCAGTTTCTCCCAAGAGGAAGCCATTTTACGACCCCCCAATATAACATTTGCCTGAGCCAGAGACAGTGCTTTGTTTAGTTTCCTGTAGTCCCCAGGTGCTCCTCCCCTAATCCAATCAGAGAGGTGTCATCTCCTTTTGGCAGGGGCAGCAGAATGCAGCCAGGCCTGGAAAGAGTTGTTGAGCCAGTTCAACTCCTGTCTGGGGTAGTTGTCAGGCAGAATTCAGCTAAATGTCACTTTAGTTCCCAGTTTTCCACATTCAAATCACACTGACAATTTTTGCACATGTAGCTAGAATGCTGATTCTAAGTTCAAAAGTATGACATTTAAACAATTGCAACCTATGTGACACTCACAAGTAGGTCACTCATTTATTCTAAACATTTTGATTTTAGTGGCTTTAAACCCAAATTCACTTAAGCTGCTGACATCCCCAGCTATTTTTTATATATACATTAAATAATTACTTCCTTGAAGTCATTTCAGAATATAGTTTTACATTGTATCCACCTCTTAGCAAGTCTTTCCTTGGCCTGGTTTGCGTTCATTTGTTCAGTTTTACACAAAAGTCTGGTGGTTTTAAAACGCCGGCTTTCTGATAGTGGTGAGCACCAGTATTGCATCCATTTTTGACATTAAGAAAATAAATTCCCCACAGTTCTGGGTTGCTTTTGGCAATCAGCATTGCCATTCCCAATGGTTTCAGGCTACTGTGTGTAGCCCAATGGTGGTTTTAGGCAGTGCCCTCCTGTGCTCACAACATAGGCAAAAATGGGTGGCAGCCTATTCTTCATGTTTTCCCTGTGCACTCTCTGGGGAGTTCTGGCCATCATGATATTTTCAATGCCAGTAATTCACAGTTTTATGGTAGGGCTTGGATGCATGGGTAAAAACATCCCACAACACCCTACCCCTCATTTGTGCTTGCCAAAACCTCCCACCCCTTTTGTGCTTCCCGGCCTCTGATCCTATCTTTTCTCTCTGACTACACAACCCTGTTTTGTGCTTACCCTCAACCCCTGACCTTATTGTGCGTTCCATAGCACTGTGATATATTTTGCTTATCCCCAACCATCTATTGTTCTCTCCTAGCACCCCAACCTTTGTTTTTGCTTCCCCATTCTCTGATCCTCATTTGGTCTTCCCCACTACCCTAACCCTCTTGTGCTTCACCCAATTCCAGACCCTTTTTGTGCTTACCCCAACCCTCTCAAGAACTCCCTTAACCCCTTATCATTGTTTATCCTCCACCTACCACCTTGACTCTCTCTTGTGCTTTCCCTCAACCCAACCCTATTTTGGACTGCACCAGTCACCCTGACCCTTGTGTGCTTACCCACAACCACCCTCTTAGCCCCTCTCACTTGCTCCTCCTATACCCTTCATCTCACTTTCTCTCTCACTCTTTTCTCCTTTTCACCCTGAGTCTCTCTCTCTCTCTCTCTCTCTCTCTCTCTCTGTCTCTATTTTCTTCTCACTGACCCTCCCAAGTCCATGTCTCTTTCACTGTCCTCCTGACCCACTTCTATGCTTACCCCCAAACCATACCTTCTGTTATGCTCCCCCCAAGCACCCAACCTCAACCCCTTTTAAGGACTGTTTATTCAAATGAATGTAATATGTCATGTCATCAGTGATGTCATCAATGACATTTGTGATTAGTCTTAGAAGTGCACAGTGGTGGTTGCTTAGCTTACCATGACGGGCGAATTTCTGGGGGGGTTAAGTATTTACTTGTAACCATAACATCCCTTTAACAAAGATTTGTCAGTGAATTTCATCGGTTTTTATTGGTGCAACTTAACCATAACGTCCCTTTCATCTTAAAGCTCTACCATTCGCCCCTTCTGACGTCATTTTTAACACTTCTATACACTTTTTGCAACTTTTTCCACAATTTTTGTGTTTGTCAACGCTCCTGAACGACTTTTCGGACAGTGTCACATGACCACATGCATTCCATGATGACGTGTTCCCCAATGTGTCCGCACTTTGCGAACGGGTCCATGCTTCAGGAACAGTTTGGCTGTCCAATTTCTGCTCATTTAGGAACTTTAGAGCTCAAAATGTACCCTTGCACAGCTCCACACCTATTCTTCCTCATTATACATTAACAATCTAGCTCACAGCACATACTTGGAATAATATTAGCTAAACTGTTATTTATCTTTCAAATTTCATTGGCTATTGCCATCCCTCATCCCCAAGAGCCACCACCCCCACGAGCTTGAGGACCTACACAGCAAAAGAAGGCCAGTACTTAAAAAAACAATGAAGAGGGCCAAGAAGATGAGGTAGAGGAAGTGACTACCTCTAGCACCCATAGAGAATCATGGGTGTGACAGTTCTGTACCGCTGTTGGGAATGTACCAAAGGCTAAAGCTACCAAAGTGAAATGCACTGAGTGCAACAATGTACTCAGTCGCAGAGTACCTGGACAGTACTCCTACGAGACCTCCACATGTTCAGCCACACCAAATCCAACCACTGCAAAGCGATCAGAAAGATTGTTCCTTTCTTAGGAAGTAGTAGGCTGTCTTCCTCTACCTCACCTTCCTCAACCAATACTGTAACCACACAGCCTACTTCTGTGGGACACAAAATCCCACCAGCTCCTTGCAAGTTATAAAAGAGGCTGTTGATCAGTGGCGGCTGCTATAATAGGGCAGCCGGGCGCCGCCCCCCCAGAAAAAGAGAGAGAAGCTAAAAGAGATTCAATCAGAGAACCTCTCTGATTGAATCTCTTATAGCCTAGATGCTGCTGCATTTCCTTTGCCAACAGCGCGGGGGCACTGTGGCAAGGAAACAATCAGTGTGCAGTGTGTGTATAGCCGCCCGACCCGGCAGCGGGGCGCGTCCCAATTTAGTATTTTTTTTTTATAGTTGAGTGCGTGGAGCTCGTAGCTTCACGCACTCTACGTAGCCCCTTTAATTAGAGGCCTGGCGGGGCGCTTCAGGGGTGGCCCCGCCAGTGCGCAAACAGCGCACTTATATTATTAATCCCTCCCTCCCCTGCCATGGATACAGTATGTCATTGGCTGGCAAACAGCCAATGACATACTGTATCTACTGGCGGCGCAGGGTGTGTGCGTGCGCCTGCGCCGCCTTCACACCCGACCCTTTCTTTTCGAATCCGGATTCCCCCGACGCTGGCCGAACATCAGCACACCGGAGAGGAGTGCTGCTGCAGCACCAGGCCACACCAGCCCAGCAGCGACGCCGAAGACCCGCGGACCCACGGTAAGTAATTTGTGCGCACTGCGCAGCGTTCGTTCGTTGTAACTTGTTTTTTCACTCCCGACTCCGAGTCTCCGAGTCCCCGAGTCCCCGGCCCGGGCCTAAACTAACAGAGAACTTCTCTGTTAGTTTCGGCCCGGGCCGGGGACTCGGAGACTCGGAGTCGGGAGTGAGTCCCCCCCGCCGGGCCCAAACTATGTGGACCACTTTCCACTACGGGGCACAGCAGGCAGGCCCAGTCACTCAACACTGAACGACGTGTAGGCTTAGGCTAGGCCTGCACGTCGTTCAGTGCTGCCGAGCTGAGTGACTGCTGCCGTCAACTTACTTAAGGCGAGCATTGGTGATAGCGGGGCCCGCTACCACCAACGCTCGCCCCAAGTGGGGCATCCACGGCACAGACCGGGGGCTAAACAAAGTAGGCCCAGGCGGCCCCCGCCTTGGTGGTAGCGGGCGGCCCACCAGGTAAGAAGGGCACTGGGCAGACAAGGCAGGAGTCGGGACTTGAAAGGCTGCAATCAGGGCAGTTGTGCGGGATGTTTGCACTGCCGCCACACCCAGAGGCAATGGTTGCCCTAGCTAATTTCCCCCGTGCTGTCCCAGAGATGGGAGCAGAGTGTCTCAGATAAGTGCACATGGATAGACGGGAAGGGCTGATATAACTGTCTATTGTGTGTCTTATGTCACAGCACTGCTGTTGCCTGAGTAGCCACACCGAAAACGAAACTCCTTTTCAAAGAATGACTGCAAGCCTCCGTGATAGTATTATAGGGCCCCATCCTGGGGCAACTACAGGACTACTGGCGTCTCCACTTGGGAATGGAAGGCAAAGTGAGGAATAAAGCTATCCCGCACCCTGCCACTCTGTCCCCAACACACACACAGACTCACAGAGCAGACTCTTTTATCATTCACAAAGGCTGTGGTGCCCCTTTCATGCTCTGCCTCAGACAGCAGCATTGCCTATCTGTGCTGTCGGTCATGGGAACCCCTGCAAAATTTCCATCAGTGAAGCCCCTGGTGGGCCACACTTGCAGTGCTCCCAATCAATACCCTCTCCCTGACACAGCTACCTACAGTAGTTGTGCTGGTGTGTGCAGGCAGGCAGCCTGGCATTGCAAGCAAATCTGCACACTTAGGGACTGTTAGAGGCATGGCTTGCCATCGGCGTGCCCATTCTGGAGAAACGTGATCATTTTACTGTAGAGCAGTAAAGGTTTATACGAACGCATTCCTGCCTCCATATAAGGGGGGAGCTTGCGACACACTGACAGCAGGAGCTTTGCCCTCCTCTCCATACTTGACCCGAGTGACATGCAGAGCGGTGGCAGGGAAGGACAAAGACAATATGCGGGGCATGTGGCTGCACAATTAACAAAAGCCCAGCAACTACTAATGTAGAGCATTTCATTGTTAGAAAATGCATTCCTATGCATACATTTTTGGGCAATTGAAATCGTGAAGTGTTAGCACCTGCATGTCAGGGGGGCGATTTATGGGTAGGGTTGGAGGACAAGACAGCTCATTCTCACAGCAGTTCTTGTGCAGTTTCAGACAAGGAGAGACTTAATTGCTTGTAACATTGAAGCTGCACCAGAATAGCCTCATTCAAAGTGTAAAGAAGTTAGAAGACCCCACACAAGTAAGTTTGCCACTCTCCCACAATCTCTTAATCTAGTCCCTCTGCCAACATTTGATGGGTCAGCTCCCTCACACCTCCCATCCCCATAACTTTAGTCTTGGTGCACCCAGGGACGGTGTTGGGGCCTTTCAACCTTTTTAAATAAAAGGTGCCAGAGCCTCAGGAGGGTCCCCCATCAACTGCCCCCATGTTGCCAGTCTGTGATCTTGAAACACTGCAATATATATATTTCTCAATTTATTTGAACGTTATTTTTATTTCTCCGGCTTTAAATGTGCCCTTTGCAGTGCCTGCATTACTAGCTGCGTTTTCTCTATCCACGGGAGACACAGAGGTATTACCACTTCATTGCCTTCTAACACTGGTTCCTCCAGATCATCCCCTTGCTGGCAAAGAAGAGTTTAGAGCTTTTCAGTGGGCAGTTAGTGTTTAAGCTCCCCGCTGCTGGATGGCTGTGCCGTTATAATCAGCAGCTATTAGCCTTATCTTTGTCGCCAATGGATAATAAAGTATCATTATTAATACCGGAACCCTAATTCTTTTAGTTGGTTAGGCAGTAAATTGTACATTTTGGAAGCCATAACTCCCAAAATTTCCTGGGGGGCAAACCACCACGCGCTCTGCTTTACGTGGGTCGGGCTTGCTCGCTTACATATTTGTCCCGCAACAGTTCCGCCCCACCACCTTTCAAAGTCACCAGCCGCCACTGCTGTTGATCTATATCTTTTGAAGACAACAGCACTTTGTATATGCTGCAACACACCACTCTGCAGGATGTTCGAAGTGCTTTAGAAAGCTGTAATCAAGGAGCATGAGAGAAACACTGCCTGCCACCTTTGATCTAACACACACGCTACATCTTCCCCTGTCCACCTGCCCCTGCACATGTGTGCCTCTTCCCTCATTTCCCTCCCCACCTTACTTTCTGACCACTCCTGAAAAAAATAAAAATAAAATACATATTAAAAATCACCATAAAAAAGGTTCCTTTAGGAACCACCTTTCACAGTTAAAAAATACAACTAAAAAATAATAATCTTATAGACTCCATCTACTTTACATTTCTCAGTAAAGTAGTTAGACTCAATAAGATTCTCCAACATTTCCATTAGCATTTTGTGTTATGCTAATGAAATAATGGACAATTGTACACTAGAGAAAAATATGAAAGGACAGAAACTATTTTCTGTCCCAAATACTTTTCTCTTGCATACAATAAAGACCATAATCAATGGACCTTTATTACTATCCGCGGTCTGCACAGTCCACTTTCCAGGCCATGGATCATTAAAAGACCTGGATGGCATGTGAACACCATCGCATAGGGCAGCCCTTCTACCCTTTTTAATTTTATATTTGTAACATTGCCTCAATGTCTGCTTTCAAACAGTCACACATCCATCCAGCAATCACTTCCAAAAACTGTGCATGTACCCTATGACCATATTAAGCTTCCAGACACCAACCGCCACTTAACAATCTTCTACAAATCTTTTGCATCTGCATTTCCCTTACTTATACAAAACAATTGTAAGCAGTGCTCCTATAAATGCACATATGCATTGTGCAGTGAGAGAAGTGCATAAATAGAAAGGGCAGTATGGATGGACAAGTGCTCATGAGAACCCAGGAGGGAAATGCCAATGGATGCAAAGGTGGGACACCATTGGCAAAATACTGCAGCAGGGGAGTCCCAAGGATGGGATACATCTTAACCATAACATCCCTTTAACAAAGTATTTTCTGTCAATTTAATGGGTTTCCATAAATTCAAATGTGTCATGGTGTTATATCACAGTATATAAGTAATTAATAATTCCTCTTTTCATATATATTAAAGAACTATGAAACTCCTTTAAGAAACATATTCTTTGCAACACATGCTTAGGTCTGTCGTTATCAGCAGCGCATGCTGGGCATGCTAATCATCGTTCAATTGACTATGGCATAAGGCTCAACTATAACCCCTGCCCAACCAAACCAGCCCTTTTATTCACTGCACCTACCCTGCATCCTAGCTCAGTCTCCACTATACCCTTATAATGTAACCAATGCAGCCATTGGTAGTCTCCAAATCCATGGGGCATAGGATTCAGCCATTCCGCATTCCCCAATAAGCAAATCAGAGTACACATTTGCATTTGCTGAGGGCCAGGCCCACTAGCCAGACACGAAATATATATCACACATTTCCAAAAACATGCTTTTAGGTCCTTGCTAATGCTTGTTTTGCAAGTTGGTTGTAATCTAGTCCACCACTGCAGGCTGTCCCTGCAAGCAGAATATTTTTTCCCATTCAAAGCTGAATGTCCCTTAAGCAAATTACAGTACACATTACTACTTGCTGTTTGCCAGACCTATTTCCCAGACACTGATGCTATATCACTCTTTTATGTACTTACATTTTCACACTTTCAAAAAAATAAACTACAGGATATATTTGCTGACCCTCCTCGTGCATATTTGCTGCAATCACATCCAGCATTTCAACCTGTACCCACAAGCAGAATATTTTTTTTTGCATGCAAACCTATCCCAATTTCAAAAAGCTTTATCACAAAGTTGGTCGCTGGCAGCCATGCCAACTTTAACCCCATTGCTAGTCCCTCGTAGTCATGGCCAGTAGCTAGATTGTCCTGGCCACTGCCCATGGCCACAGGCTATACCTCAGTCACCAAAGGTAAATCATTTTTTTGTACCTACATTATGACACTTTTCAAAAAATAAAACACGGACACATTTGCAAAACCATGCTTTCAGGTCCTTTGCAATGCTCCTTGCACAATTTTGCTGCAAATCTGCCCATGTTTTATTTTTTGAAAAGTGCCCAAATGTACCTACATAAAAGTGCCCAAATCAAACAATGTTCATGCCACCCGCTGGACCAATAGTCATATAACTTAGCCCCCACTTGACAAAATCCATTCAGACTTTACATAAACATTCAAGGTTGGGTCTATAATCTTTCTGAAAACTTTTCTTCTCATTCGTCAAACGGCAACAAAGCTATAAGCCATCAAACAATGTTGAGACCCCCATCTAATTTTGCCCCCTCTTGACAAAGTCTGACCAAATTTTGCAAAAACATTCATGTCTAGGTCTAAAATCTTTTTGCAAACGTTTATCCAGATTCGTCAAATGGCACCAGATTTATAAGCCTTTAAAATAATTTGAGACTCATCGGTCTAATCTTGTTTGTGCTTGGCAAAACAGCACCACACTTAGCAGAATCATTCAGAGACAGGTCTAGAATAGGATACCAACATTTCGTGCAGTTCCATGGAGTGGTGCCAAAGTTTTAAGCCATCCAAAAACTGCTTTCACCAACCCTGTGATGTAGAAATCGGCTTAGATATCCCTGAACATCTCAGATATTTGCGGACATCACAGGACTGCCCGGGCATCAGGACTGTTCGCGGACGTCAGAGTTCAAAAGCCACCCATTTTTGGGACTCTTTATGGCCATATCCCATCCCATCCTCATCACCCCTCACCTCCCCAGAGATTGTTTCATTAGTTTGACAAGTGCAATGTTGGGTTTTTTAATATGTCACTACAGCGATGTTCATGGACACTTGCTACTGTCTGCGAATCCAACATGGCGGGGGTTTCCAAAAATGTGACCGACCTCACGTATTTTATTGACCAATCAGCGGGCGCGTCCGATATCCACATCATGCCACCCGCTGGACCAATCGGATGCCCGTCCGTGGACTGAACAGGGAAGGGAGTCCACGGACCAAATCCAGATTTCACTAATTTTATTTACATACTTTTTAGCCTTTATATACATTTTACATGGCCTGCTCTAGCAGACCTGCAGTTATGGTTAAGTTGCTCAACTCATAGAAAGTGCACTTTTTGGGTGGCTTATAACTTCGCTTGCCATGGATGAATCCTTACCAAACTTTGCAAAAAAGGTATATAGCTCGCCCTGAATTTTTCTGGCAAGTTTAGTGAGGTTTCGTTAAGGGGGGGGGGCAAAGTTATATGGGGGATCCCACATTTTTTTTCCTTAGACACAATGGGAAAAAATAATTGCTCACGCGTACAGCCGAAACCGCTGGACGGATTTTCACAAAACTTGCGGCAGGAGCGGTGGCATGGTTCCGAAAGCGTGCTTTTGTAAATTTGGTGCAAATCCATACAGTAGTTTTCTTTGAAACAAGCAAAATGTAGGTCCCAAAAAATAAGTGCTGTCTGGGTTTGTTCCGCTGACAGGACTCTGATTGGTCCGGAGGGCGGCGTGATGTCTGCGGACATCCAACGCACCCGCTGATTGGCTGGTTAAAAGCGTGATGTGCATCATATTTTTCCAAAATGCCCATGTTCTATCCGTGGACAGCCGCGGTTATCCGTGAATAGCGCGGTGGGGAACAGAGCTGGGAAACATGTTTTGGGGCATTTGATGTTGGGACGAGGGGCTGGGAAGGGTGGGGGAGTGAAAGATGGTTGATATCATGTGCTTCTTTAGATGGAAGAAGACCGTGTGCGTCGCGGCAGTTCGCGGACACTGCGGTAGTCCACGGATAGGGCCTTTGTTGGCCGGCTTCTCGGGTGAATGCAGGGAGGCTTCATTAGGATAGGGG
This sequence comes from Ambystoma mexicanum, assembly GCF_040938575.1. NCBI lineage: Eukaryota > Metazoa > Chordata > Amphibia > Caudata > Ambystomatidae > Ambystoma > Ambystoma mexicanum. Next base: position 15,095,780 of record NC_090933.1, on the reverse strand, counting down.
AGTGGAATGTAAATGATATGAGGATGTCTGCATAGGTTAAAAATAGGCCATGCACCCAAGAATCTAGGCACTGGCACAACTACTGCAGTATCATACATCCATGCATCCAAGAATGTACCCACAACTATTGCAGTAGGTAGTGTTTGGTGGGCAGTTGGAGAAAGCTCTTTGGGCTTATTTGGTGACTGCAAGCAGGCTTCTTAGAGTAGGGGAGTGGAGTCTGGATGATATGTTGATATTGCCATTGGTGGAAAATAGGGTTGGCGGTCTACTTTGATATCTGCAGATTGTGTTTAAATTGGGAAGTTAAGGGCAAATTGTTGTGTGTGGGTTGTGGCCACTGGCCACAAGCATTGTAATAATATGTGTACAGAAATGGAATTTGGCCATTGGAAAGAAGCATTACAATAATATGTGTATAGTCATTATACATACTTTATAGGCAGTGTATACTTTTTGGAACACAGTAACACAATACCACATCCAGGGTTTTTCAAGCTGCCTGGCATGGAAAGGGGACTGTGGGGATTAGCCAATCAGGTGTTCTGGTTGTGCTTTATAGGAAGGAAGGGTATTCATTTCTTTCATTGCTGTGTGTAGTGAAGATGGCTGTGGTTGCAGAGATGGAGACATACAGTGTGTGGATGGTGGGAGATTGTTTTGTAAGTGGTCTGCAGAAGTATGCAGAGAGAAGTGGCATATCTGCCAATCTTGGATTTCAGGGAGTGGAGGCTTTGTGGTGTAGTGTGCCTGGCCACAATTCACAAGGAGTGCTTGCACTTTGAATAAATATGGCCACTTTCAATACTCCCAATGGTCTTGTGGTGAATTGTGGAGGAGTGCATTTGGGTTATACCAGTGCAGTAAGTTTACTTGGTGAAGGCATTGATGCTGCTTTTTCCAAGTGCAAAGGTGGTATATTCACACATAACACCTAGAGCAGTATGGAACAGCCCTAATGTCGTCTGTCCTCCGCAAGATGCAGGAAGGTGTCTTGTGAACAGAGGCATGTCTTCTTTTTTGTGTAGTGCTGGGATGGTCTCTTTTGAGAATGAGAACATTAATTCTCTTAGTATGAACTTTTTTTTACTGCAGATGGCATTTCTTTATCCAACATTGGAAATGCCATTTTTCTTTATAATGTAAGGGAGGCTTTGAAGAGGTTCATGTAAGCCTATAAGGAAGAAAAGAACAGAAAAGGCCAAACAATACATAAAAAGGTGTTTGTTTACAAGCATCTTCCAAAATAAAGTTCTTTTCAGAGCCACCACTAAAGGGGAAGTCTTCTACCATGGGGAACATTTCTCTCCCCGCCCCCTTGAATTGGATGATTTGTCCACACACACCACAGTAGTCTACGGACAGCATTTGTCGGAACATCTGGTGCTTTTGAGGATGGCAGGCATGGAAATGGGACTGTGGAGCCCAGGGGATTGGCCAATAAGGTTTCCTAGGAGTGGTATGCAAGGAAAGAGTGTGGTAGAAGGTCTGTTTGTTGACAGCTTGGGTACCTCCTCAGAGAGGTCTCAGTCATAATATCTCAACCTCTCAAGAGCCACTTATGTAGATTGAGGGATTCTGGGTTCAGATGGAGAAACCAACCTTCTGAATGGGATAGGAGATCCGAATGACGAGGAACCGGATAGGTGGGCAGATGGTCAAGTTTCAAAGGGCTAAGTACCATCTCCTCCTCGCTCAATCTGGGGTGATCAAGGTCAGGATTGCTTGGAAATTCCTCAACTTCCTGAGAACCCAAGGAATGACGGGAATTTGAGGGAAGGCATAGTGAGGGAGAAGGTCCAGTCCACTAGAAACTCATCCCCCAAGTGTGACTTTTGCTGGGAATTCCCTCAAGCAAAACTGTCTGCACTTCCTGTTGGACTTGGTGCCAAACAGACCCACTGCTGGGGTACCCCAAAGAGAGAAGACATCTTCCAGGACTTCCTGCCACACTTCCCAATCGTGTGAGACCATGCTCTGCCTGCTCAGAGCATCCGCCAAACCGTTCTCTGTGCCCCTCACATGGACTGACAAGACAGGGGTCTGATTCTCCAACAGCTAGAGCTACAGCTGCATCGCCTCTCTGCAAAGGGGGAGGGAGCACACGCCACTCTGCTTGTTTAGGTAGTAGATGGCCACCATATTGTCTGTCAGAATCAGGACATGCTTCCCTTTCAGAGAGAGTGCGCATGCCTTCAGGGCTAACCTGATTGCTCACAACTCCAGTCTGTTTTTGTGCCACTGGGCCTCCATCGCTGGGCAAAGGTCACTCACATGCAATTCCTCGCAGTGAGATCCTCAACCCCTTAGGGGCGCATCAGTGACCACCATGTCCTGGGGCCATGGAGGCCAGAACGGTTCCCCAGCCAACATGTTGTTGCTGCTGTCCCATCAAGAGAGGTCATCGACCACTGACCTGGACACCCTGAGAATGTCCCTCAAAGTACTGATGTACTGGGACCACTGACCATGCAGGAGCCATTGCAAAGACCACATCCGCAGTCTGGTCCCTGGCACCAGAAAAATGCAGGAGGCCATGAGACCTAGGAGGCGGAATTAGGAAGCCGCTGGTAAGGTGGCATGGTTCTGGAAGAGCTGGACCATCTGTCTAACGCTGGTGACTCTCTCCTTGGGAGTAAAATCTTTTCCCACCTGAGTTTCTAGGACTGCTCCGATGAACTGGAACCTCTGTGCTGGTGTTCGTGTGGTAATTCTACAAGTTCAGGGAGAAGCCAAGCCTGTGGAGTAGCACTCAAGATGGGACAAAACCTGCTCCCTTGACCTTCCTCAGATCAGCCAGTCATCCAGCTACAGGGACACATGGATGCCGGATCTCCTGAGGTGGGCCGTGACTACCTCCTTGAGCTTGGTGAAGACCCTCGGAGCAGAGATAAACCCAAAGGGGAGCACCTTGAATTGGTAGTGCTTGTCCCATATGAGGAATCTCAGGAACTTCCCGTGCTTCTGGTAGATCAGCACATGGAACTCGTCTTTCCTCAGGAAATTGTTCAAGGCCTTGAGGTACTACATGGGAAGGAGTCTTCCCCCCTTCTTGGGTACCAGGAAAAACTGGGAATACCAACCCGATCGTCTCTGCTCGGGAGGTACCTCTTTCATGGCACCCTTCAAAAGCAGGATTCGCAGTTCTTCCTGGAGCTCCTATTCTGGTTGTTGAGGAGGTAATGGTGGTATGTCTGGTGGCCTTTTTAAGAAAGGCAGGCAGGTACCCTAGTGCATGAGCTGAAGAGCCCAGGCATAGTGGGGAATCTCCTGCCATTGGGCATAGTGCTCAGCAATCCTTCCTCCAACCGGGGAATCATGGGGGGGATCAAAGGGGTTTTGAGGTTGGAACCACCCTTGCTACTGCTGCCACACTCTGCTGGCCTCTAGAGGCCTCCCTCCCCCTTCTGCAGTACGAGAAATGCCTCTGGCCTTGCCTGGCTTGCGGGATCTGAGCCTTCCTGCCTTAGCAGACATAGCGCTGATAGCCTCTACCCCTTGATTCAAAACTAAAAGCAGGCTGTTACAGTCACAGCACCTTTTTGGCTAGTTTGGCCTCTTTCAATTTCTCCAGAAAGTCTTTGACCTTGGGTCGGAAAAGGTTCACTATCGAAAGCAATGTCAAGGAGTTTATTTTGAACATTCTGTGAGAATCCTGAAGTATGCAGGCAAGCCTGCCACCTGAGCATCGTGGCCTACCCCATAGATCTGCTGACACAGTCTGTGATGTCAAGGCCCATCTGCAAAGATGACAGGGCCACCTCCTTGCCATCATCTACCAACCTCTGGAAGCCCTGCTCGGGGATATACTGGGAAGCCTTCCCAATGGTCGTCAACAAATCTAAAGAATATTTGGCGAATCCACAAGAGGCATTGACCATGCTGTCTGACGGGAATATTTTCTTTGCCAAAGCATCCATTTTTCCCCTTCCCTACAAGTAGGGAGAATCAATGTAGATGTGGCTGGCCTGATAGACACTGTGGCCACCTGCACCACTAACCCCTAAGTGATCTCAGTAGCAAGTCCCTCATCAATATTGTGAGTTAAATCATAGCCTGATAATGGCCTGGCTAGAGCATTCCACCCCAGGGTATCCACCACCCTGTCCACCAAAATCCTATACTTGTCAATTGTGTGGCCATATGGGTGGGCCTGATGCGTTTCCATGTCTGGGGACCTGTCAAGCCCACTGGTGTTGTGAAGATCTAAAGCCGGTGCCACCAGATTTGTGTGGTTGATGAAAACGTCAGATCCTCCAGCCCCTGAGTATATAGGATCAAACTGCCCTGGTAATCATCAGTGACGACAAAAATATCAGCCATTGAGCTGAAAAACTCAGTCCTGGACTTAGGCGCAAAAGACCGCTCAATGGCAGCCGATGGCGTTGATGGCTTTGCAATCGGCACTGACAGCGCATCAAAAGGTGCCGGCTCCAATGTGCACTGGCAAGTACTGGCAATGAAGGTGATGCAACCTTGTGACTGGCGCGACGGTTCTGCCGACTCTGATGGCGTCATGATGGTGTTCACTCTGGGGCCAGCATCAACGGGTGCCGCTGGAGCCTCCGGGTCCTGCTGCATTGAGTGCTCACCAGTACTCACAGCAGCCTTGCGAAACTTATCCAACATCTGAGTTTTATAATTATTTTGTTGCAGCAGTGATCGTGGGACACCGCCATGGGCTAGCTGGAATAAACATCAATGCGCACAAAAACAAATGCATAAAAAGCCTGAGCCATCAAACAATGCTTGTGTACAACTACGATGAATGCATCATTTGTCACAGCAGTGATCGTGGGACACGGCACAAGGAGGAGGATGGCCAGGGCCTGGATTTTTCTACCTAGGACCAGCCTTTTTGGGATGCCTGATGACCAGGTCGATGGCAGGTATAGGTTTCCACCTCTTATCATATTAGACCTGGTCACGGAGTGGGAAGATGTCCTTACATCACCCACCCTCTGCTCCCAAGCACTGAGCCCCTTGAAAAAGGTGCTCAATGTACTGCATTTTTTGGCCTCGGGGTCATTTCAGCAGACAACTGCCATAGTTGGGGGCATTTCACCACCCATGCAGTCACGCTGCCTACACCAGGTGTTGGCAATAATGACTGCACGCCCCTCTGTCCACAGGCACATCTACATGCCCAGAACACCTGCAGAAAGGCAGGCCATGGTCCAAGACTTTTATGGGGAAGCGCACTTCCCTAAAGTGCTTGGTGCCATCGATTGCACCGTTGTGGCTCTACGTCCACCTAGGGATACAGAGCACATATATCGCAATCGCAAATACTGGCATTCCGTTAACGTGCAGGGCATCATTACTTTTGTATATGCAACCTATCCAGGGTCCACCCATGATAGTTTCATATTCAGAATGCCACCCCTACACCGGGCCCTGGAAGCTGGGAGACATGGCAACACACGGTTCATTGGTGAGCATAAATGCCCCTGCACATTACAATACATTACATTACATTTGTTATACGCTCTATTGACCCGCGGGCATAAAGGCGTGGACTACAAAAAAGGACAGACAACACCAACAAGAGAGGCACCGAGAGAAGGGGAGGTCCAGGAAGCCTTAAAGAAGATTTTCTGGAATCCCAGTCAGAAGACGGGAACAGTTGGAAGCATCCATATTTTAGAGATGTCAGGCAATAGGAGGGTCTTCAGTTCCTTCTTAAAAACATGGAGAGAATAGTGACTCCTCAATCTTATGGGAAGTTTATTACAAAGAGAAGGGGCCTTCACATTAAATGCTCCCTTTTCCGCCTTTGATGTCTTACATCTTGGCTGTATGATCAGGTTTAAAGATCCTGATCTAAGAGATCATTGGTTACACATCTCTTTTATCTGCTCTTTTTAATACGTGGGCATTATTTGAAGCCTGAATTTAAAAACAATAACTAGCACTCTGAAATTAATCTGGGATTCAATAGGAAGCCAGTGCAAGGAGCGTCTAGCCTCGGTTACATGGCTGTGCCTGGGGAGTCTGAGTACTACTCTGACCGCCCAATTCTGAGCAACCTGTAGTCTGTGCAATTCTCGTTGACTGATGCCCAGCAGGAGGCTACAGCAATAATCCAACTTAGCCCCGATTGTTGCCCTAGCTATTGTCTCAGTGCTTTCTTGGGAGATCATAGGCCTCAAGTGAGCCAGCAATTTGATGTAATTTACTACCCCTGCCACCACAGATGAGACATGAGCTTTCATGCTTAGTATCGGGTCCAGTATTACTCCTAATATTTTTGTTTTAGGTAAAGGAGAAATAATTTCATCTCCGAATTTAAATGCACTATAGGCTTCATTTAAGTTGTTGAGCGCCTTTGAGCTCCCTACAGTCAGCAACTCTGTCTTACTACGATTCAGAGCTTGGAAATTGTCCAGCATCCACTTTTCAATCAGTGCAAAGATTCTATTAACCTCCAACTCATCATTTTTATGATGACCCATTAAAGAAATGACACATTGGGTGTTGTCTGCATAATTAGAGAACACAACACCCTCCTCCTGTAACATAAAGAAGAAAGGGGCCATGAACAAGTTGTACAGACATGGAGACAAACTTGCCCCTTGGGGTACCCCGTATAGAACTGAAAGTGGGGTAGCTTTGGCAGTAGCTGAACTGGCTCTACTTGTTCTATGCTCCAGAAATGAAGCGATCCACATAGCTGCCGAATCAGAGAGGTTTTCAAACTCCTGTAGTCTGGGGATAAGGATAGAGTGTTCAACTAAATCAAATGCCGTTGATTGATCTAATGAGATGATCAAGGACAAACGACTTCTATCCATTTCCCCCAGGAATTTAGTTTTCAACTCTAGGAGAGAAGTTTCCATCCCATATTTCTTCCTAAATCCTGACTGATTCAGATGGAGAATGGGATGGAGATCCAAATGCTCTGCTAGTTGACCATAAGCCACTCTATCCAAGATCTTGAGTAGAAAGGCGTATTAGAAATGGGTCAGAAATTAAGTGGATTGTCCATTGCCAATCCCGTTTATTTAAGAATGGGGGTGACCATGGTTGCTTTTAGCTCATCTGGTACACTACCTTCCTTCAAAGAAGAGTTTATAAAAGTACAACCTGCATTAATGAGCCGCAGAGGGCATGTTTTTATTATCATAGAAGAACAAGTGTCTCCTCTACAATGTGAGGGATTCATTTGCTCTATAATTTTTATCAGTTCACACTCTAATCGGATGAAAGTTGAACTGAGGAATTAACGGGTCACAAATGAACCCTTTAATCACTTCCTTGCTAGCAACAGTGGTTAACAACCTTTTTTCTAGCATTGTTGTCCTGATTCTTTGAAGTTTGTATTGCAGGCATTTTGTGTGAGTTGACACGATTCATCATCGGTATTTACTAGTGCATGCATGTTAAACACAGACAAATACACACCAATGACAAGCATTTCCACCTCTACACAGGACAGTGCCTACCCTTTGAGCACCTACATGATGACGCCAATATGGAACCCTGCCACACCGCCCCAGGTAAGATACAACACAGCCCATATAGCAACTCAGGCCAAAGTGGAGCACACGTTCAGAGTGCTCAAGTCACGTTTCCGCTCCCTTGACCACTCTGGTGGTGAGTTAATATATGCACCACCACTAGTGTGCAGGATCATTATGGCAGCATGTGTCGTGCACAATGTTGCAACACAGCGTGGCGTACCTGTAGACATGGTGGTGCCCCCACATCCCGAACTACATGCACACATCTTGCACATGGCAGGTCAAAGGGCACGTGGCGAGGCTGCCCCTACCCAGCTTGTGGCTACATTTTTCACCTAAAATCCAACCCTTGTGGAGTGCAAACAGCCATGGAACTTTCCAGGTGCCATTCGATGATGACAAAGGGCCAATCATCTGTGCCCACCAAACCACCCTGAGAATGTGTCCTTGGAAGTGCAACATTGTATGCATCCCTTAGAACTAAAACTAATATAATTTTGGGTTTCCAGAAGAAACATAGAAGAGTAGACATCTAATCGCCCGTATTTCACATAAAATGTCCCATATGTCATGTAAAATCATCACCAGAGTGTGCTATGGTATGTAATGTCAAAGGAGATAGATAAATGGCCAATACATAATACAAGTGTCTTAAAGCGCTCAACCATGCATGGAACAAGTACAAAAATGACACCCGCTCATAGAGATCCATAATATTCTGGACAGGAATAGTAAATGCATACTATACTATACTATCAACAGTGGATGCAACAATGAATCTGTCAGACAGTGAATCATCATATTTTGACAAGTGCATCAATGTGCCATCATGCAGGGACCTAGGACAGGGTGGAACAGACAGACACTGAACCTGCATGGTGCAATCAGAAGGAGCAAGTGCACAGATGTTCAGAGGGGTGTGGTATTCAGAGGGTGGTATCAAGTTCAGGGATGGTTCAAGTGCAACCAGTCATTGGATGCTCGGGTAAGTGCAGAGGGATGCAACTCTCTCGGGTCATTCCCCAAGTGCAGTTATAATGACACTAGTCCACATCAAGGAGGCAACTGCCACGCAAATTGCTGGGTTTGACAGGGGTGTGTGAGACCTTGAGGCACATCATGCAGACAGTCATCAAGCAGAAAGGACACAAAGGATGGAGAGAGTGAGAGGAATTGCTTAACAGGGAAGAGGGGGAGAGAAGCAGGAGTAGAAGATACAACACATGGGTAGTTCATGGCAAGTAAGGAAATGAGTCCCCAAACAGGGGGCAGCAGGATGGGTATCCCAGAGGTTGGACCCTGATGATGATAAAGAACCACTGGAAAAAATCTCCATCAATAACTGGTTCCCCTGAAGAAGGTCAGAGTACCATGATGAAATGGCTCTGGAGGGACAGCATTGAGGAATGAACATTAGCAGATAGGGAGTAAGCAAGCCTCACAAATCACAGTGCACAATGCATACTTCCTATGACTCGATGCTGTCTGCCATGGTTAGCCAGTGGAGGACAATCAGTGGCAGACAGATGTGGTCCCCAGCCTTGAAGTTAAGCATAATATGTGCGCCCTTGCCCCGAATGATTTACAAAGGGTGTGCATTACAAGCATGGAGTTGGTGCAATAGGCAGTAGCACTACTGTAGCCTGGAGAGTAACACAGCATGTGTAACATTGTGTTAGGCGGAAACCTGTGCAGTTCCCTCTGGGACCACTGCAAAAGATTTAGGACTACAGGTGTTTGGCAGTAAACCCACTTGGTAGCAGTCTGTACCACTCAGATTCACTTGGTAGCTGTGGCTGAGCAGTCAGACTTCCCTCAAGAAGAGTTAAGCAGTATGTGGAGTATACAAGTTAGGGCAATTCTTCACATTAAGACAAGTAAACATGCAGTGAGGCTCAGTGTAAAGATATTAGGGTATTTATTTATAACGGAACATCTATGGAAAACACTAAGGCACTATCACGGCAAACACTTCAATCACAATTACTCTACGAAGAAGAAACGATCAATCCCCCTTACAATATTTCGACAAGTCTAGGTTCTACCGGCATCACTTATTTGCAGACAGAGGTGTATGCCTCAACCTAGATGGCACTCTAATATTAAGTAGGACGGGAGAGAAAAATAAGCAGGTTACGAAATCAACACAGTTCAATACTGCACGGGAAAAATGCAAGGCAAGAAGGCAAGAACCACAATAGATCATAAAGTTCAGAGGCCAGGCCCACTCGGAGAGAGGCAAGGCGATATGTCCCAAAAAGTCTCTTAGTGGAAATGCGTTCGAGTCTTTGTAGCAAATTGTCATCGGCAGATTGAACCAGTTCAGAACAATACGTGAGAAAGCTTGGAGGCGACCCAACGGAAAGGAGAGGATTAAGACACCTCACTCGAACCGATCGAAAGGGAAGCCAGGCGGACACGGTACCTTGTTTGTGGAGAGACAGCTCCAGCGGGGGCAGTTGTTCCTGGTGGTGGATGCACGTCGGGTCTTGGCCAAGAGTAGAGATGATCTCGTCGTCGAAGAAAAGTGAAGTCCGGTGCACCACCAGGGAAGAGACCAGCCGCAGAGTGCTCCGTCACAAGGCACCACCTTTTGGTCGCGGTACAGGGGTAGTGGCTATCCGGTTGCCGAGGTGCTCTGCACGGGCAATTCGACCACTGCGTCCTGAGGCGAAGGAAAAGGCAAAGGGGACTGGTTGTTCCCACCAGTCAGGGGAAGAGACTCTCCGGCAGGGAGATCTCCTCTGTTGTCGGGAAGTGGTGAGTCGGTTCCGCAGGGCTCCACCGGGAGTGTCGTCGTGCAGGTCGGCTCAGCGTTTCCCTCGTCGGATTTTTAGGTCCTGTGGCGACTTCTGAAGATCCAGTCCCAAAAGCCCTGCTTTTATGCAGAAGACCCCCATTCATTCAGCCTAGCTGTCAATCAACACACGCTAAGTGGTGAGCGGGGAGGCTCACCACTTGGGCCAATCAAACCAGAGTGCGACCGGAGTTGGCAAGGCAACTCGGTCCAGGGTGCCCAAACCCCCTCCCACACCCCTGTGGTAACCCAGACAGAATGGCACCACTTTGGAGGGTCTCTGTACAGAGGCCCGCCAAAAGTGGAACAAAGGGCTCAACCTTTGGTTTAGGAGTCACAGAGACGAACACAGACGCCATTTTAAAAACCGAGTTCTGGCAGAAAATACCATCCGGTAAACTTATTTAAGATAAGTAAACTGATGGTACGTGGTGGATTAATGAGGAAAAGTATCAATCTCTAACAATGGGACGAATCCCATAGGGTTATGTTCGGGGTTGAGCATAACAAGTAGTTTCCACTGCCACCAGCCAAAACTCGACGAGGGGGGACGGGACAGTGCCCCCCTCGAGTAACAGATCTAGGAGTAATCGAATTACGCCTACTAGCACGTCCACAATAAGATGGTTTGTACTAGTTCTGTTAGTAAATTTAGGTCTAGTAAAGCCAATGGTGACTTTACATGCCAGGGGAGACAGTAGTCAGTCCCCGGGTATGGAGTCTATGGTGGAGGTCCGCTAGGACGCCCCAGTGTTACGGCACGTAGGGTGCGGTGTAACACACATAGCAAAACATATGAGACCCTATGGAGTAAAAGACCCCATAGCCCATAGAACACATTGACATTCAAAGGAATTACACACATTCATGTCCAAGAGTGGGAGAAAAAGAGTCTCACTCTTGGCAGGAGAAAAAAACAAACTCCAGAAATCCAGCAAAGCTGCTGGGGGACTCACTAGGTTAGGAAATTCAGCCTAAATAGAGAATCCTCCCTAACACATTACACCTCTGCGTGATGTTGTGGAAGTGTACACTAACTGTGTGCATCAAGCCTGCAAGTCGGACTCCTTCACAATCACATGAATGTGTGGCAGTAATGGAAGGGGGTAGTTGAACATCAAGGCAACATTCCTGCCTTGGAATGAGTGTGCATGGTGTGTGAACATGTTGGAAGGACTGAATCAATGGCTCAAGTAGGCTGCAGTGGAGTCAATAATGACATGCTATTTTGTAAATGGCGCACAAGCAAAGATCATTTTGAGGGCAGCAGCCAGGATGGCTGTGTGGCAGACATAGTGAATAAGGGTTCCAGTGTGTCACTAGGGACAGTGCTGAAGAGTACTCTGTCCTCATCATAGCACATTAATCATAATGAAAATGTTCCAAATATGCGTAGCAGCAGGCAAATGTATATGTGAAAGATGCATCCTAAAGGAATGGACAGCTGCATGATGCCACAGGTGGTGACTGAAGTAGGGCAGAAGAAAGGACACAGTATGGGGTTTTCATGGAATATATTTTTAGGAATTACATAAGCAATTCCACTGTCTGTTCATGGATCATCAAAATGAGGATGGAAGGCATCACTGTGTGAAAAGCAAATGAGACATCAAGGACAATGAAGACAGCAGGGCATTATGAATGGATGGATGCCACCATTCATCATGTGACCCTAATGACTGTTGCTCCGGACTGATACAATGCACACTGGTGTTCACGTACATCCACAAGCATGTCCTAATGGGCTTACATTTGTTTGTGGACCAACTTCACTAGCAGTTTCTCCTGGAAGGCTAGCAAGCTATTCACCAGTATGCTGGTGATCAGGAAGGCTGTGCATATGTCATATTAGCAATGTTGTGCAGAAGTAGTGCCTGATGGAGGATTGAAACTAAACTCTAGTAAAGGAGAGTATGCATAGATCAGCAAGAGCATTAGACCTACGGAAGAAGTTTGCAATGATGGTTCTGTCAGAGGAGCTGTACACAAATATGGATGACACCTTCATGTACTTGTCAACTTGGTTGAGTACTTCAGGTGAGACATGAGTGAATGAGGAGAATGAATAATGATGATGTTGAGTGTCAGGGTGCGTCAAGGTGCAGAGAGTTGTGTATGACGTGTCTCTCAGTAGTTGGTTCATTCAGTCACGTGTATTATCAAGACATGTGTGGTGCGAGCGCATAACAAAGGTACTGTGATGGAGGCATAGGAGAATATACAGTGGATATCTTCACAATAAATAAGCCGCCCACCTATTGCTCCTCCGCCAGAACCCTGCTTGATGTACTCCTGCACACCGACGGAGCATCAAGGAAAGACATAAGCCAACAACAACAAGCAAACATATAAAATCCTAAAAACCCTAATGATGGTAGAAATACACTGTAAACCACCAGAACATGGTCAATGCAGACTTCATTGTCACCGCATACCTATGGTGTAATGCTGCATCTATTCCAATGCCTCACCACCATGCACCCAAATGCCTTGCACTAGAAGCTGCATACACCATGTTGCCACATGCCTGAGAAAAGGAAGAAAACCCACTAACAATACAAAACCTGATGTGCTGTAAGACCAAATAGCCCACATACCAGCAGACATAGCAACATGTGTGTGGATTCACAATGCTGTAGCACACACAAATAGTTGAACCATAAATTCGACCCAGCAAATCTGAGAAATATCCCTAATCCCACAAACCCTTATAGGGATCAGATGTGCCACTCATTAGACCTGATACAAGTTCAATGAGACACACATCAGCTCAAACATCTGCCCCTTCCACAGTCCACAAAATGTCTACCATGCTACACACTCACAAACAACCATGAAAGCCTGACACACAGTTTGAAAGCACAGTTATCATTATCCGTGAAGAGTTGTCCCAGCAATCCACCAGATGAACAAGAGCATCATTGGAATCACCCCTGGGTGAGTAATTCAACCCTCGAGCAATTGTGATAGAGCTAAAGGTTAGTAAATCCAGAGCGAACACACACAGTGCCCCACTCCCATGCAAACACCACCGAAGTATCAGCAAATGCCATGCACTCACCTGTCCTTGGAACTCACTTGCCTTGCATATGATGAACACCATAGGGAGATGCTTTACCTAAATGGAATGCAATGCAGAGTAACAGCACAAAGTACATGCACACACATGATCACAATTGACAACAGAAAGAAAATATGCATACAACACAGAGTGCAGGAGCAACACAGGGTGACACTGGGTGAATGGCCATTTATATTGATTTGTACAGGTGTACAGTGTACCACACCAGAGAGAGGGAGAGAGAGAGTGGCACAGAGAGTGAATAACAAGGAAATGACAGATCAAGGAGTCCATGGCCTGGTTTACCGATGTACAATGACATGCTGCACAACACAGTCAGTGCGCCCATTGAGGTATCCAC